>NC_040102.1:37795026-38098057 GCF_003369695.1 Bos indicus x Bos taurus
CCCTGGGCTCCAGGTTTTCAGAGACTGGTTTCCCTTTCAAAAGCATGACACCTGCCGGCCTGTCCTGTGAGGTCCCCTGGCGGAGGAGAGGGCAGAGCAAGTGCTTCCTGTGGGCAGTGGGCTCCGGACAGGGGGCAGAGCCAGGCCCAGGGGTGCCCTGCGCCTCCCCCCCGCCATGCCCCCACTTCCCTGGTCAGCAATCACTCCTCCCCTCTGAACTCACTCCCTGTGCTGTGCTTGGTCGTTCAGTCGTTTCCGACTCTTTTCGACCTCATGGACTGTAGCCCACCAGGCTCCTCTGTCCATGGGGATTCTCCAGGAAAGAGTACTAGAGTGGGTTGCCATGCCCTCCTGTGGGCATCTTCCTGACCCGGGGATTGACCCCAGGTCTTCTCCCACGCTGCACGCAGATTCTTTACCGTCTGAGCCACCAGGGAAGCCCGAACTCGCTCCCTACTGCTACATTATTATTTATTTACTGAATTCCTTCCTATTTGGATAAAAGGGGAGTTTTTTGTGGCACTTGCCCAACAGAAGCAGGGCAGAGATGGGGACCCGGGAAGCAGGCCCTGCGTCCCGTGGCTCCATGTGTTGCGCCTGCAGGAGGGCCAGTGGTCCTCTGGGTCCTGTGCTCTCATAACTGCCTTGGCACAGCCCCCTTCACCATGCTGTCTAACCTTCTGGATGATGTTGTTGTAGGTCCTGGGCGCGATGGCGAGTTTCCACCAAAAACTTGGAAATTAGGAAAACTGCTACTCTAAGAGATGAGACATAGTCTACGGCCATAGCAACCGCCCGATCTCATCCGATCTCGGAAGCTAAGCAGGGTCGGGCCTGGTTAGTACTTGGATGGGAGAGATGAGACACAGATACATCATTTGAAAGACAAGGAACCACCAGGCTGGCAGTAAGTTCACTGAGTAAATGGTTAGCCCTGGGCTGTCCAATACGGTGACCACATGTGGCGGTTTAAGTCAACATTAATTAAAAGACAAAATAAAATTTAAAAATCAGTTTCCTTTCACTCGTCCCGTTTCAAGTGCTTGAGAGACCACGTGGCCTGTGGCCATTAGTTTAGACAGGGCAGATCAAGGGCGGTTCCATCATCAGAGAAGGCTCTGACGTTCAGCGCTGATCTGGAAAGGCCTCCGTAAACCGGTCCCAGAGCTGGTCGGCTGGCGGACCTGCAGGCAGTGGAGTCTCAAGTTAAACGCTGGCCGCGAGGTTGCGTTTCTCTGGGTCCTGGGAGAAGTCAGATGGCCCTTGAGGGGTTAATGGAAGAGACTTCAGTAAACAGATTATTGACAAAGATAGGGCTACGCTGACCTAAGAGTGAACCATCCAGAGCTTTCATACAGCAGGGAGCTTCTGAGGGGAGGCCTGAGAGGAGAGGACGTCATTGGGCCCCATAGCCACTGCCAGATTGATGATGGCCTTGCTGTGGGCAGTTTGGGGAAACACCGGGCTCTTTCTGCCCTTTATCTGTCTTGCCAGTGCCTCCGGCTGGCATCCAACTGGAAGCCTGAAGGCATGAGAGCCTGGGGGGTCCAAGCAGGCTCGGGGGCAGAGAGGGGCAGAGAAGCAAGAGCAGGGAAACGGGGGGCCAGGAGCGGGGCCAGCCCTCCCTCCAGTGCTGCCTGGGGCTGAGGGGATCGGACCTGGCCCTGCATGTTCCAGGCTTCAGGTGGGGTCCTAACCCCGAGAAGGATGCCGGAGGGCTGTACCATGCCACCAATGGTGTGGTTTCCCGTGGGTCTGGCTACGGAGGAAAGACCATCCATGGCCTGTGGTTCTCATGCCTGTTCATGGGGCAGCTTTTTTTCTTGAATCTTTTTAAAAATTCATTTATTTTTAACTGAAGGATACTTGCTTGACAGTGTTGTGCTAGTTTCTACCAGATATCAACGTGAATCAGCTGTAGGTTTGCCCACATCCCCTCCCACCGTGGGGCAACTTTCTCTTGCAGTGAATGAACGTATCTGCAGTTTGAAACACCTGGCTGAGTGTCTACGCGACAGCGGGGCCCCAGTCCTCAGGCCAGGGAAAATTTACCTAGTGACGGGCACTGCCCTGTGAAAGCTGTTGGGAAACTCCCCTGAGAAGGACTCCAAAACATCCCGTGGGCTTAAGGACAAACATTTAAATTCCTAAAATAGCATCTGCCCCGCGGAACTGCTACGAGGGTTCCAACATGTGAACGCGAAGCACCTGGCAGCCCAAGGAACACAGAAGGGCCCTTGCACATGTTCTCCTGATGACACCCAGTGACCTCTATGATGCCTTCCACGTTCTGGGCTTGTTCGAGCCTCCAGGGATGGGGCAGGAGCTAAACAGACACCATGTCTTGCCCTCCTCATGGGGCTTTCGCAAGGGAGAAGGATGGTAGCGATGTAGATAAATACACCATATGCTCTGATAGACAGAAGCAGGTGCTGAGAGCAAAAATAATGCAAGGAACAGAGATCCGAGGGTGAGGGGCTTTTACAGAGAGATGGGGTGGCCAGGGAAGGCTTTCCTCAGACTGTGGCATCGGGGGAAAGCCAAAGGAACGTGAAGGAACAGTCACAGAGACGTCTACGACAGTAGGGGAGCTTGTACGGGGCCCTGGCAGGGGGTTCCTGACACACTGGGGAGTGGGGGAGGGTGTCAGAATGATGGGGGCAGGTGAGGGGCTGGGCAGACGAGGTCAGACCGTGGGAGGAGGTGGGTGGAAGATCGCCTGGCCTTGCTGTGGATTGGTGCTTGTGGCTGTGCCACGTGTCGGCTCTGATTCACCCACCTGCACACACAGGACTGGACTCCCTGTCTTTACTTTGTGTTCCCTCTGATCTAAGAGACTGGCTCAGAGCACTCTGGGAGCTGGGCTCCTGTCGTGTGTGTGTGTGTGTGTGTAATGTCTGTAGGTGTGTGCACGTGTGTATTAACCTGCTTTGTCAGCATAGTGCATCACATCAGGTTGATACCCTATGGATGCTGACTGATGGACACAGAAATTCCCATGTGGTCTTCAATTCTTTTTTTTTTTTTTTTTTTAAAGAAAACTCAATGATGTCCCTGTCCCAGTGTCATACGAACTCTTGGAAAAGATAGCACAGCTTCTTAATTTGACAGCATGAGCCACTTATCTGCACAGTAATAAAAATCCAGGCCATATCCTTCAGAAATGATATCTTAGTTCATCAATCAAGCAATAAAAGAAGACCAGAATAATTTTAGCGTCTGTTTAAGCCTTCATGTAATCTTTGACCCGGGGCCGAAGCCATATTCAGCAGCCTGACAGTAGAAGCTGAGCATGCCAGCCGCTAGAGATTGATGGGCTCGGAGCCGGCAGGGCGGTGGGCAGAAGGCCCTGACTCCGCTGCTCACCTGTCTCCTGTATCTTTCAAAGAAATGACAACCTGAGTGTTGCGCTGTCCTAAGGACGTGATTGAAATTTCTCCCATAAACCAAAAGAAACAAGAAGTGTTTGCCCTTGGATCAAAATGGGGCTTCCTACTTTGCCCAAACAGAAAGCAGGACCACGAAGCCAAACCAAAGCTCAATCTGGTTTCCAGTGATGCTCTTATGTCTCTGGGGGTTCTATGGTCCGTGGGCTCCCTGTCTTCCCAGGATGTCTTTTTTTCTGTGGATGACTCTCCCTGTGCCCTCTCTTCTCAGCTCCTGTTCCTCCTTTGTCTAGTAGAACTCTGGTCTCCGTTCATTCATTTCTTGGCTTACATTTATCCCCTCATCTGCAGTCTCCCAGACTGACGTGAGGGCAGCACCTTGTTGAAGAGTCTACACACACCTTTGATAGGGCTGGACATACAGTAAATTCTTGTTGTTGTTTAAATCTAGATGTCTTACTTATATAGGTAATCATCTTGTTCAGTGGGAATTTGAGATGACTTATAGAAATATATAAAGGGTTCCCCGGTTGCTCAGTGGTTATAGAATCTGCCTGCCAATGCAGGAGATGCAGGCTCGATCTCTGGATTAGGAAGATCCCCTGGAGAAGGAAATAACAACCCACTCCAGTTTTCTTGCCTGGGAAATTCCACGGACGGAGGAGACTGGTGGGCTACAGTCCCTGGGGTTGCAGAGTCAGACACAACTCAGTAACTAAGCAGCAACATAGAAACACACAGAGTTCAGCAGGATGCTTTTGGTGGGGACATTGTGGAGGCAGATTGGAAACACGGGTCTTTATCCCAAGTAGGACTCTTCCACGAGCGTCCTCTCACGATCCAGCAAAGCCTCCGATCCCCTGAGGCCAGTGTCCACCTGAGCACTGCCCTCCCTGAATCCACCCTTGGTGGGAAGGCAGCTCACCCCATGCCCCCTAATGCTTGGCCAAAGCCCCGTGGACATGCAGCCCCGGCCGCTCTCTGCAGTGGCTGCTTTGAGATAGAATGTTCACTATCATTTAATCGGTTCGGTTTCCAAGATGTTCCAAAAATGTTCAAGAATTTTTTTTCTTCTTCAGTACTGTGTCTGCAATTAAGGGGAAAAAAAAAATCTAACAAGTGAACAGTGATAGCTGGCAGGCCAAATCTTCTTGCCTTTCCTTTTGATGTAGTTACTTCAGTCACAAAGATCAAAGTACACTTTTCTAATTCAACTTTGCCCTGGTTTTAATTTCTCTTATTATAGCAGGAAAAGTGGAGCACATTCAGAAAGGAGATAGCCACCTGCTACCCCAACTTGTAAAGTATAATTTTTTGAACTTTTAGCTTCTGAGATTTTTACCAGTTGTAACAATAGAGACTTGAATTGTGCTTTGTTCATTGAAGTTATTATGCAGTAATTCTAATATCTGCATGATATTCTTTCCATAATGTACCATGATCACTCTATTAGTTAGCACTCAAGTTGCTCCCAATTTTTCATCATTATAGATACTGCAGTCAGCAACTGTGAGCATCCGGTTTTTCTTATAGTTCGGATTATTTCCAGATAGATTCCCAGAGATAAGAGTACGGGCCAAAGGGCTTTAATATTTTTATGATTCCTTATAGACAGTGCCAAGTAACTTTCCACAGGGTTGGACAGCTTTTCAAAGCCACCATTAATACAGGAGATAGTCAACCACATAGCTACCTGCCAACTCTGGAATTGCATTAAATCTGTAAATTAACAATGGGGGAAAATATTACTAAATTCAGACTGGTGATGAAGGAGTCTGTGTATTGCTACATTGGCTGCTGTGCAGTTTTTGTTTCTTTGTGTGTATATATATATGCATAAGTGGTATATGTCTATCTACGTACAACTGGATGTAGTAAACGAGACTCTGATTTGGAGCACGAGCGTCCAGAGTGTCCCCCCAGGAGCCTGGCTACCCATCCTGGATGGGGGGGCGCAGGTACAGGTCTGTCCCCTGCGCCTCCCACCTTGGGAATCCTGTACCTCTTGGCTGTGCGCACAGCAACCAAGCCAGCACAGCAGGCAACACCCTGGAACTCAGCTTGGAGTGGGGAGGTAGATCGGGTCGGAGCCCAGTTACCTGGCAGGTCTCCCAGGTAACTCTCACTGAAGAGCTTCCCTGAATCACTCCCCAGAGGTCCCCCGAGATCTGGCATTGGTGGCTCCGGTACCCCTGTTTTGGAGCGTGGAGGACCCTGGAGCATGGTGGCATTGCTGGGAGACCCCAGAGGTCCGCACCTCTGGCCTGGGCCGCCCCTGTAAGTCCCAGCTGCGGAGACCGACTCCAGGAGGCTCGGGTGCTGAGTCACAGCCTGCCCCTGGGCACTGTGCACCACAGGCCTGTGTGGACAGGCTCAGCCCTGCCCAGCGGGCGTCTTCCAGGGCCAGCAACCCTGCACTGGGCTTCTGATACAGAGCCTGGAGAGGTCCTCCCAGTGACCTCTGCTGGCCCTGCCATTGGCCATTCTGGGCTCTGGCCTCCCTAGGAACTCCCGTGCCATCCATAGTCCTGCGGGCATTGCAGGTTCCCCGATATTATGAGATACACCTTTGGGCAAATGGGCATCTTTGTTTGGAGCAGGCTGGACCCTGGCGGTGCAGTGTCCAGGAACCCCTGCCTGCCAGCTGGCCTCTCCCGGCCCGGCCCAGGCTCGGGCAGTTCCCAGGGGGACAGTGCGCTCTTGTTCATCCCTGGGAACCCCTGCCCCAGGGCCAGGGTCTCCTTCCCCAGCTTACGTATAACCAGATGCTCGCATCAGTGAGTCCCTGGGACCACGTGCCCCTCCAATCTCCTTGCCTTCTATGTGTTCCCTGACTCTCCTCCTGCTGTCTCCGCCAAGTACGCCCTCCCCGGCAACAAATAAAACACCATAACCCAGTAACCCTAACCCTAACCCTAACCCTAACCCTAACCCAGCCGCAGAGGTGAGATTGCTAGGGGATGATTGGCGCACACGCGTCTCCTTTAGGTCACACCCGCCTGGAATCAGATGGGAGGGGGTGTCAGATTTGCAGCATCGGCTGGCTGTTGCAGGGAGGCGTCCCATAGACCTGACGAGGATCTGGGTCTCCCTGATGTGTGTACATGACCCACGGGTGCTTGTGGACGGATTAAGGTGAACGTGCTTCCTCGAGCCATGCACTAAACCGTGCTCTGTTGGCTGCTCTGGACCAAACACTGCATTGGGGAGAGGAAGTCGTTACCTAGACCTGAAGGGGGCGCTCTCCGACCACAGGCTTCTTCCCTCGCTTCCTGCAGGGCCCCCAGGAAGCTTTGGGCAGGGAGTGATGCAAAATATTTCTGCCCCCAAGACCGCTGGTTATTAAGCTTGGGGGCACCCTGAGATTGGAGGAGCCACTGGGAGAACAACACAAGCAACATGAAGCCAGAACAATAAGAGAAATCATCTTACGATGATGAAGATAACAGCCAAAATGCTGGTGCTCATTTAGTTTTTACCATATAATGTGCTGTGTTGAAAATATATCACCTAACTTCATCCTGCCAACCGCTCTGTGAAATCATTACTCTCACTTTACAGACGAGCACCCCGGCCTCAGACGGGTAAGTGATCTGCCCGGGGTCAGCGGCTGGGTCCCTCTGGGTCCCATCCTGAGCGGCCAGAGGCAGCTGCCCTGGGTCTGGCTCCCACTGCTCAGCCCTGTGCCCTGGACAAGAGATTCTATTTATCACGTCCCGTGCGGCATGTAAGGTGCCTGAAAAGACGAGAGGGAGCCGGGGGTCCAGTGCTGGCCGCCGAGACCCCATCCTTTATCCTCATGTGGGACCCTTCGGACCTTTCACTTTCTGAACCTGTCTTTCCCTCCACCTCTTCAGCTGCTGGCCCAGTAAGCCCACGGGGGTAGAGGCCAGACTTCGGGGCAAGGCGAAAGCTGCTGCCTCCAGGGAGGCACCCAGAGGCGACTCAGGGCTGAATGGAGGGGGCGGTGTGGGCCTGGGTACCTTCCAGGGCCGGTGGCGCTCTGGCTGGGTAGGTCCTCGGGCCCCAGCGTGTCTCTTGACCTCTCCTGTTTCCTTGGCCATTTTGCCCAGAAAATCAGGAGAAGGGTATTGCCAGTTTCCACCCGCTGTCCTTGGCTAACCCTGTATCCTCAGGACAGATCCCACCCACTTCTATGAGCCTGGTACCAAGCTCTGCATGTCACTTGCTTTCTCACTGATGTCCCCAGCTTGGAGACCTCCTGAGGCAGGCATCATATTTTTCCCATTTCACATGTGAGGAAAGATCATGTTCAGAAAGATTAACTAGTTTTGCCTGAGTTATCAAGCTGTTAAATGTCAGAACTGGGATTTGAACCCAAATCTCCCTGACTTTCCTTGGAAGAAAAGTTATGACCAACCTAGACAGCGTATTAAAAAGAACAGACATTACTTTGCTGACAAAAGTTGTCTAGTCAAAGCTATGGTTTTTCCAGTAGTCATGTATGGATGTGAGAATTGGACCATAAAGAAAGCTGAGTGCCGAAGAATTGATGCTTTTGAACTGTGGTGTTGGAGAAGACTCTTGAGAGTCCCTTGGACAGCAAGGAGATCAAAGCAGTCAATCCTAAAGGAAATCAATCTTGAATATTTATTGAAAGGACTGATGCTGAAGCTGAAGCTCCAGTTCTTTGGCCACCTGATGCGAAGAGCTGACTCATTAGAAAAGGCCCAGATGCTGGGAAAGATTGAAGGCTGGAGAAGAAGGGGATGACAGAGGATGGTTGGATGGCATCACCGACTCAATGGACATGAGTTTGAGCAAGCTCCAGGAGATGGTAAAGGACAGAGAAGTCTGGCATGCTGCAGTCCATGGGGTCACAAAGAGTCAGACACGACTGAGCGACTGAACAACAACAACTCCCTGACTTCAAAGCTCATGTCCTTTACATTACCCCAGGCCGACATTTAGACCCATTCAGGCTGAGAGGGACAGAGGAAGAAAAAGAGTACAGTTATGCACGAACCCAACCTTTAAGGTTATTTTCAGTCATCTGCCCTTGCCTTTTCAGTCAAGGCTGAAATTACCCAGCCACCAGAAATAGGACTTGTCCTGTTTTTTTCTTTACCATTAAAAAAAAATTGAATTATAGTTAATTTACAGTGTTCTGTTGGTTTCAGGTATACAGCAAAGTGACTCGGTTATATGTTTACGTATATATCTATTATTTTTCAGATTCTTTTCCATTATAGGGTATCACAAGATATATCGTTCCCTGTGCTATACAGTAGGTCCTTGTCGTTGATTTTATATATAGTAGTGTCTATCTGTTAATCTCAAACTTATAATTTATCCACCCCTCCTTCTCCTTTGGTAACCATAGATTTGTTTTCTGTAATATTTGTGTTTGTCTGACTTACTGAGTTTGACCATCTATGTCCATCCATGTTGCCACAAATGGCAGGATTTCATTCTTTTTTTATGGTTGAGTATTATTCCATTGTGCATATGTGTAGTTGTTGTTATTTAGCCACTAAGTGTCTCTATATATATATACACACATACTATATATATATATACACATACTATATGTATATACACATACTATATATATAGTTTGTATCCTATATATTTAATATATATTGTTAGATTTTATATATTATAATTTATTTTATTTATATAAAATATAATTTAAATTATATTTCATATTTATATATTAATAAATTATATTAATATATTTAATTATCTATATATAGTTGTTTAATCATTAAGTCATGTCTGACTCTTTGATGACCCCATGGAGGAGCCTGCCAGGCTCCTCTGTCCATGGAATTTCCCAGGCAAGAATACTGGAGTGGGTTGCTATTTTATTCTCCAGGGGATCTTCCTGGACCAGAGATTGAACCTGTGTCTCCTGCATTAGTAGGATTCTTTACCACTGAGCCACCAGGAAAGCCACTATATATACACACACACACACACACACTACATCTTTATCCATTCATCTCGGACACATCTCATTAAGTAGTAACATAGAACCTCAGGGAGGCTCCTGATTCTTCTAAAGAAATGAAGTGGTGTGGTAGTCTGGGAGGCAGGGGAAGGTATCAGGAACACATGGATTTCACAGGAATCTCAGTCTCTGTGGAAACTTCGAGTAACAATGAAAGGACCTTAGATTTCCCAAATGTGCATTTGAGAGCCAAAGATCCTTTGTTTGGAAGAACCCTAACACTTTCCCTCCCCAAACCACTATTCTCAGCGGCGTTCTCAGCCTTGCGTTTCGTGGAGATTTTGTTATTGTTGCTGTCCTTAGGAAATCCATGCTACTGAAAGGCTAACTGGAGCAGTACCGATGTGGATGCGGAGGTCAGCACTAGCCTTCAGCCCCTGCGCGGGGACCCAGCGGCAGCAGGGAGTAACCGGCTGTTCCAGCAGGCCGCGCTGTTGGACTCCGGGACCAGGTGTGCGTCCTGCAATCGTGGAAGCAATCTCCGGGTTTGTTTAAGGACGGGGTCGCTGCCAGGGGGTTTATTCTGGGACCCAGCAGCGCAGACGTGTCATCCTTCTGCAGACAAGGCACTCAGTAAGGGCCCCTCGGGGACGGGTGCCCACAGCCCTCCTGGGGCTGCCGTCCTGGGGCGGGAAGGGCAGGTGAACCCTTTCCTCCTCTGGTGCCCTGAGAATAATCGCTGGGATGCCAGAGATGCTGCGTGGGCAGAAACTGCGCTATCAGGGAAATGATAGAGAAGCCGAGTAATCCAAACAGCTTCAGTGCGAGCAGAGCCCCTGGAGATGCAGTGGTTCTTGATCAGAGGTTCGCTTCAGTGTCACCCTGGGAGCACAATTAGCGTCCCTGGACCGCGCCCCTGCGCGCTGGGGGGCGGCGGGGTGAGCTGCGGAGTCTGTGTCCTCCGTGCCCCTGCGCGCTGGGGGGCGGCGGGGTGAGCTGCGGAGTCTGTGTCCTCAGCTTCCAGGGCGATCCCACGAGGGCTCCTGGCAGCTCTGCAAAGGTACCCTCCATGGTGTCATCCCTGGCCCTCAGTTAGTGCGGAATACAGATCACAGCTAGGGAGCTTCCACTCTTCCCAGTCAGTTTCCTCATCCGTAAAACGGACCAAGTGGCAGAAAAGGGCTAGTTGCTCAAACCCAGAGCCCAGACTTGAGCTACAAGGAGGGCCCAGAGCTCTTGGTGTTGCTTCCCCTAACCGCTACCTCCGTTCCCCCAAAGAAGTTCGGGGACCTAGTGGAGAGGCATGTCATTGCTGTTGAGAGCCATGCCTTCGCCAGTAACAATCGTAATATAACGATGTCAGCAGGATGAGCTTGGGCCTTTCTTCCAGGCTGGAAAGTATTAGGAAAGGGAGCCTCTTCCATTTTAAAACTAGACATTTAATTTCAAAATACATAGGATTTTGTTTAAAGTACTTTAATTAATTTCTCACTGATACTGATTTCTCATTTAAATGCTTTCTTCTCTGCGATCACCCTCTATTTTTTTTTCAGCCTAACTTTATTGAGGCTTTGATGGCTACACTGAAGATCTCTCTTGGTAAATGTCACATGGTGTATGAAAATATATGGGTTAGTTTCAACTATCTTTTGACATTGATTTTCAGCATAATCCCACAGTGATAAGAGAGCACTCTCTCTGATTTCAATACCTCTAGACTGTGAAGTTTTTGCACCTTGTTTCATGTCCCTGGATATGTTCCAGTGTCTCCTAGTTTACAGTCTACGGGAATGTGAATAGAATCTGTACCCTACTGTTGTATGAAAATTGTATACATTTTAATTACGTTGGATTGGTTCATAGTGCTTTTCTGGTCTACTATATTCTTCTTCTTCTCTGTATATGCATTCTATTAATTTTTGAGATTTTGATATTGAAACTCCAACTAAAAAATTTTAACTTATCTACTTAAAAAATAATTGTAATATATAGTGGAACTATATGTAGCCTTGTTTTGTATTTTCTAACACTCCTATAAATGTGTTATCATACTTTTCTAATTTAAAAAAAATTAAAAAAACGACAGAGACCAAAAAAAGGATAGCTTAAATAAGAAGTTAGAGAAAAAAAATAAAGCTTATTAATGCTGTATCTTGGTGTCTCTTTGGCACTTTCATCTCCCAAAGGAGAAAACCAGGTTGACAGAAGTGAATGATTGTTCTCAAGGTTGAACAGGTAACTTGTGACAGAGAGGGGCCTGGGAACCGGGCGCTGGGACTCCACGCCCCCAACCCTGCAGGGCTGTATGAGCTCAGAGCAGAGGCCCGAGGGAAGGAGACCCCCAGGGCCCTCAGCAGTCAGCTGTGGAGGCCGAGATCTCCGATACACCCTTTCCTTCTGTCTTGTTTGAATCTGTTCCAGTTATAAGCATCGCAGAAGTTAGGTTACCCAAAATCCTCCGCTTCAAATACTTCACTGGACGGTACTGCCTGTTGCAAATGGTCCTTTCAACACAGAGCTGAATGTGCAGAGAAGAAAGGGGAGGCTTGGGTGCTGAAAACCAAACGGCTTTGCCTGTGCCTCACTGCCCTGGGGGCGTTGGCCTGAGTGGGTGGGGGGGTGATGCTTCTGGCCCCACGGTGAGCAGAGATCTGGGCGAGCCCCCAACACAGGCCAGCCTGGCAGGACTGAACCCACTCAGAAAGACGAACATCTCCCTGAGAACTTGCCGCCCACGATTTATTCAAGTAGAAATTATAATTTATTCAGTAAAATTAGAAATTAATAGCAAAGTTATGTTTTAAAAAAATCCTCTATGTATGGAAAGCTAGTAATCCATTACTAAGTAAATCTTGGTTAAGAGAAAATAAAGAAAATGAATAGATGCTCATAACCAAAGGATAGCGAAAACACATGTTAAAATGTGTGGACGAGCTAAAGAAGTGCTTTTAGGTGAAATTATAACCTTCAATATGTTTAGTAGAAAATTTCAAAAGGTTAAAAATTACAAGCTAATTATCTGACTTAAGAGTTTGGAAAAGGAGCAATGGAATAAGTACAAAGAAACATCATGAAAAAAAATTAAAATAAGGACAGAAATTAATGCGCTTTGGAAAAATACCAGCAGAAACAGTATCTGGTTTGTGAAAAAGATTAATAAGAACGGTGTCTGAAGGGGACAAGGGAGAAGACACAAGTATGTAAAACATGTAACGAAAGGGGAGATAAACCACAGACACTTGAAAATTTTTAAAGGTGATTACGAAAGAACACATACAAATGAATTTGAAAAACCACCTGAGTCAGATAAATTCCTAGAAATGTAAAACATGTAAAAATTGGCACAAGAAATTTAAAAATTAAATAGACCATTATGTACCCAAGGTTTTCAAACAGAATTAGCCAACTGTCCCTTTCAAAGCGCATGTTCACATGCGTGCGCACACACACACACACACACACTGGAGGGCAGCCTCTGAAGCGGTTCCCAGTGGCCTGTCTCCTGGGATTGGGGCCCTTGAGCGTAGACGAGACCCGGCGGCTCTCTTTAAGGAATTAGATATGGCAGAGCAGTTGGGTGTCGCTAGGCGACTGCCCACATGGAGACGGCGACCCCCACCCTGCCCTCTCCTCCTTTCCTTCCCAGTCCTGCTCTGGGGAAGCCAGGGGCCTTGTCAGGGGTTCCCTGAAGGAGACGCCTGGAGCTGGGGACTGAGTCTCCTGCCAACAGGCCGTGTGAACCGGCGGCTCGTAAACAGCGTGCGGCTGGGCTGGGATGTGGATTTCCCAGGCCTGCCAAGACCCACGTGGGCGAGATGCAAAGCAGGTCCTCCCCCGGCAGAGCCCGGAGCCCCGAGGCAGTCCGGCAGTACCTGGACGACCTGGGTGAGAGGCAACTGAGCCGCAAAGCTGTGAGGTAACGCGTGCACGTGGTCTGAAGTCACTAGGTCCTGGGGCAGTCTGTCACATGGGGAGACATAACATACACACACACAGCAAACACACCTGACTGGTTTTACAGGTAAATTCCAGTAACGTTCAGTAAGCACTAGTTTCCTGTCTTGTAAAAGTTGTTTCAAAAAATAGAGAAGGAAATAATAATAAGCCTCCAAAAAAGAAAAGATACCATGCTGTTCCATGTATAAGTAGTTCACTGCTTTTTATTACTACATTCCAAAACAATGTGTTTATCCAACTGCCTCTCACACACATCGGCGTTGTTTCCATATTTTGATCCTGATGTACCTCGCTGCAATAACCATTCTTGTGCAAGTCTGTGTGCAGATGTGTGTTTTCATTCCTCCTGGATAAATTCCTAGGACTTGAATACCTGATGGATGTGGTAGGTGTCTATTTAACTTCATAAGAAATTGCCAAAGCTATCAGTTTTCTAAAGGCGGGAAACCATTTTCCTTCAGCCAGTAAAGTAGCAGAGATTTGTGGTTCTTTAACTTCAAAAAACATTTGGTGGTGTTAGGTTTTTAAATTCTACCCACTACCGTGGGTATGAAGTGGCACATGCTTGTGGTTATACTCTGCTTTCCCTGGTGATAATGATGTTTAGCATCTTTTCACGTATGTATTTGCCATCCATAGACCCTTCTGTGTAAAGTTACGTCAAGTCCTTTTCCCATGTTTTAAATTTGACTTGTTTTCTTTATATTCTTCACTTTTGAGTATTCAGGCCCTTGTATACATATATGCTCCTTCAGTCTGTGATTTCCTTTTTCATTTTCTTAATGGAGAGCTAAATTTAAAAATGTTTGTAAGTTCAAATTATTTCATAAAGGTCAGTATCTATTTATTAGTTGTTTTTTTTTTACAGTAAGTTTTGAATAAAATAGAATTTCTTTACCTTAGTCAAGGTTGAACCCAAAACATACAGCAATAATTACACTTAGTGGAAAAACTTTGGGGGAAAAAAAAAATCCATTCAAGATAAAGTCCACAATCCCCAGTATAGTTCTGGCCAATACTGAAAGGAGAAAAGAGGAAGTATAAACATGAAAGGAAAAAAGAGATAAATTTTTACTATTCAAAGATTGTATGATCATCAATTTACCCAGTGAAAACCCACAGAATCAACATACGAATTAATAGAACTGATAAGAGAGTTCAGCAAAAGCAAACACCAGTAGACACCAGCAATAAGAACTAGATTCTTTACACCACTGATACAGAACTGGAAAGATATGATAAAAATGAAGTGTCATCCACATATTAACAAAGATGGGTAAAGGGTCCAGGAACTAATCAATTTATTCAAACAGGGTCCTAGCAGAAAACAGATGATGCCGTCAAGTTTGGTCAGATGAGATTAGTCGCTCAGTCGTGTCTGACTCTTTTCGACCCCATGAATCGCAGCACGCCAGGCCTCCCTGTCCATCACCAACTCCCGGAGTTCACTCAGACTCACGTCCATCGAGTCAGTGATGCCATCCAGCCATCTCATCCTCTGTCGTCCCCTTCTCCTCCTGCCCCCAATCCCTCCCAGCATCAGAGTCTTTTCCCATGAGTCAACTCTTCGCATGAGGTGGCCAAAGTACTGGAGTTTCAGCTTTAGCATCATTCCTTCCAAAGAAATCCCAGGGCTGATCTCCTTCAGAATGGACTGGTTGGATCTCCTTGCAGTCCAAGGGACTCTTAAGCGTCTTCTCCAACACCACAGTTCAAAAGCATCAATTCTTTGGCACTCAGCCTTCCTCACAGTCCAACTCTCACAGAGAACAAATTGACGAAATGATGGTTTATCGAGGTTGCAGTAGGTGTAGGGAAACGCCAAGGCTTGGTGAAACATTTTGGAGCGTGTCATATCAGCAGGCATGTTACTCCTGTGCCTATTGTTTTTGAAGCTCTAATTTTGCTTTTTGTTGCTGACACGGTTCAACATGGTTTATCCCCTTGTGCGTTTTGTGGTTTTTGATTTTAAGCTCAAGTGCCTTAGAAATTTATTTGTGAAACTTGTAAAAGGCCAGGCTTTGTCCTTCAGAGCTCGTTTCTGATGGGCACCTGTCACACTGAGATGTCTTTCGACTAAATTTTGACTTTTCTCCTCCCTGAGCACAGCGGCTTCTGGCCCCAGACCCACCGTGAGCTGCTGTGGTTTGGAATTCTGAGAGCAGGAACGTTTTCTCTTCGTTTTCTCCTTCCCCTCAGAGCCCAGACAAATACTCCTAGCCTTGCTGTAGTTGTGGCCAGTACTGAGTATTGCGTTTTCCAGTTTACCGCCTGGGGGTGTGGCCCTCTGCGGTGAAGGTGCCCTGACTTGCCTTTCTGATCTGATACCTCCCTCTGCAGAGATCAGCCTCCCGGCTCCTAGTTGACCAGGCGCATGCGCGGCCTTCTCTTCCTGGCCGCCCTTTCCCGACTCCTGCTCCTTCCCATCCTCCTGAACTCCTTCAACGATCTGATCCTGGTACTCCGACCTGGCCTCAGTCTGGCAACCAGTTTCCTTTCTTCTTTCAGGCAACAAGAATCTCTGGCCCAACACAGGGGAAAGTTTTACGGACAGGATGCCTCGTTTTCCCGAACTGGAAACCAGGAGGCATGGTGGGAGCGGGTGTGCCCACTTCCTCCTCTTGGCTCTCAGACCTACGCGTTCTAGCTCACTGCTAAGGAACAGCACCTTACAACGGCCTTCAGCTCAAAACACATGTCTCATCTAGGAGAGCAGCTCCCCACTCCCAGCCTGATGCCTTAGCTGCATGTTTAAGAGACATCCTCACGTTCTTTCAAGGCAGCATCTTCTGCGTACAGTGATGAATGAGAAGTCCAGTGGATTCCACAGTCACATATACATTGCAACAACTCATTTGCCATAAAGTAGGCCCCTTGGTCTGAGGCAATGCCAAGTGGAACCTATTACACTAAATTATATTAAATCAGATACTCTCTAAGACCTCAGTGGCCTGGCCAAGACACTGATCTGTTCCAGTTTTGCTCTTACTTCTAAGGCTTAACTTCTTTTCTTAGAGAGTACGCCTTACTCCGGGAAACAGAACTTATAAATGAAAAACACATCACTGACACTGAGTAAATTAAAGAGGGAAAATCACCCAGTGTAACTATTTGCCATCAAATGGCTGATTGGTCACCTTGAGAGATGGAGCTGTACTGTGGGGCCTGAAGATGAGAGAGGTACACCAGACTTGCATGCACAGCAGCAGGAGCTAGATCAGCCCTGGTGTGCTAGAGTGCCACCTTCTGGAAACAAACGAGAGGCCTCTGGCTTCTAACCTGTTGTATCTGAGAAGCAAGGAAAAACAAAAGCTTTACCTAAAGAAGAAAAGGTATTTGCAACGTCAAATGCGGCAGCAGAGGAACAATGCATCAAGCACCATGAAAAATCGCAGTAATACTGTGTAACAAAAAGAAAATGACAATTTTCCAGAAACTAAATTTAAAGTCATGGGATATTGCAATGTAATGGATAGGGAATTCAGAATAGCTGTTATGAAGAAACTCAGTGAGCTATAAAGAAACTCAGAAAGGCAGTTCAACAAGCTCAGGAATAAAACTTATTAATAGAAGAAAAACTTTACCTAAGAGAATGGAAATCTAAAAAAGAACCAAACAGAAATACTGGACCAAAAAAACTCAGTAAGCAAGATGAAGATTGCATTAGAAAGCTTTAGAAATAGAGCAGCTCATATGGAAGACAGAATTACTGAGTTTGAAAACAGAAAATTACAAGTGATACAGAGAGAAGAGGAAAGAGAATTAAGATCTAAAAAAAAAAATTAGGAAATTCTATGACAGCTTTCAGGAAGTGCAACATTACAATAATGGGTATCCCAAATGAGAAGAGATAAGAGGACAAATAATTTACATAAAGAAATTGTAGCTGAGAACTTCCCAAACCAGGGGAAGGAACTGATATATAGGTCCATAAATTTAAGAGAATAACTTAATTATCTCAATGCAAAAAAATCTGTTCCAAGACACATTATATTAATATTGTCAAAAGTCAAGGACAAAAAAAAAGAAATTTAAAGGCAACAGGAGGAAAAGGATGGTAACTTACAAAGGAACGCCCATTAGGTCATCAGCAGATTTCTCAGCAGAAACCCTGCAGGCCAGAAGCGAGTGGAAGGACGTTCTCAAAATACTGAAAGATAAAAATTATCACCCACGAACACTATATCCAGTGAAGTTGTCATTCAGACATAAAGACTTTCCCAGATAAACAAAAGCTGAAGGAATTCATCAACATTCACCTTCCTTATAAGATACGTTGAAAGCTCTACTATCAGAAACAAAACAATCAAAACACATAAACCTTTGAAAAAGATGATAAACAGAATCAGAAAACTGCAACTCTACATTAGAATAGGTTTTTAAACACCTAATTTTTATAGCATAAAAATTAAAGGCAAAAAAGTAGAAAAAATATAGTTATTTCAATTTGGTAACAAACACAACATAAAAAGGAATAATATGAGAAAACAAAAGTGTAAAATGGGAAGAGAAAAAGGATGAACCTGTATAGGCAAATGAAGATAAGATACCATTAGCCATAGAAAGGACTATTTTGGGACGTCCTTGGTGGGCCAATGTTGAAGACTCTGCCTTCCAATGCAGGGGGCGTGGGTTCAATTCCTGGCTGGGGAACTAAGGTCCTACATGCAGTGGGACAACTAAGCCCGTGCACCACAGCTACTGAGCCTGCAGCTAGGACCTGATTCAGCAAAATAAATAAATGGATATTTCTTTAAAAAGGACTATTTTATCCATGGTATATTTTATACAAACCTCGTGTTAACCAAACAAAACCACATAAGACTAGAGCAGAGACAAAAACTATACAAAAGAGGAAACCAAGAAAAATAATATAGAAAGCCACCAAACCAACTGGAAAACAAAAGATTAAACGGGAGTACTAAATCCTCATTTATGAGTAGTCACCCTAAATGTAGTTAGTTGCTCAGTCATGTCTGACTCTTTGCGACCCTATGGACTGTATCCTGCCAGGCTTCTCTGCCCACAGGATTCTCCAGGCAAGAACACTGGAGTGGGGTGCCATTCCCTTCTCCAGGGGATCTCCCTCCAGGGACTGAACCTGGGTCTCCTGCATTGCAGGCAGATTCTTTACCATCTGAGCCATAAGGGAAGGCTGGATTTAAGTTACCAATCAAAAGACACACAGTGGCTGGCTAGATATATGCTGCCTCCAGGAGACTGATCTCAGCTCTCAGGACAAACACAAGCTCACAGTGGACGGATGGAAGATGACGCCGAGCACAGGGCAGCCAAAACATAGGCGCTGCAGCAGCACCTACAGTCACAGCAGACAAAATAGACTTCAGTCAAAAAGAGTCAACAAGTGACAGACAGTGTATGATGATAAAGGGAGCAACGCATCAAGAAAACAAACATTGATATATGTGCATGAAACATAGGAACAGTCTCAAAAATGACAGAGTGATCTCGGTTCGTTTCCAAGGCAAACCATTCAACATCACAGCAATCCAAGTCTATGCTCCAACCACTAATGCTGGAGAAGCTGAAGTTGAATGGCTCTATGAAGACCTACAAGACCTTCTAGAACTAACATCAAAAAAAAAAAAAAAAAAAGATGTCCTTTTCATCATAGGGGATTGGAATGCAAAAGTAGGAAGTCAAGAGATACTTGGAGTAACAGGCAAGTTTGGCCTTGGAGTACAAAATGAAGCAGGACAAAGGCTAACAGAGTTTTGCCAAGAGAACACCCTGGTCATAGCAAACACCCTCCCACCCTCCTCCAATAACACAGAGATGACTCTACACATCGACATCACCAGATGATCAAAACCGAAATCAGATGGATTATATTCTTTGCAGCCAAAGATGGAGAAGCTCTATACAGTCAGCAAAAAAATAAGACCTGGATATGACTGTGGCTCACATCCTGAGCTCCTTATTGCAAAACTCAGGCTTAAATTGAACAAAGCAGGGAAGACCAGATATGACCTAAATCAAGTCCCTTATAATTATACAGTAGAGATGATGAACTGATTCAAGGGATTAGATCTGGTAGACAGAAAGCCTGCAGGACTATGGATGGAGGTTCATAACATTGTACAGGAGGTGACCAAAACCATCCCCAAGAAAAAGAAATTCGAGAAAGCAAAGTGGTTGTCTGAGGAGGCTTTGCAAATAGCTGAGAAAAGAAGAGAAGCAAAAGGCAAACGAGAAAGAACTGAATGCAGTTCTTTCTGAATGCAGAGTTCCAGAGAATAGCAAGGAGAGATAAGAAAGCCTTCTTAAGTGAACAATGCAGAGAGAGGAAAAGAATAGAATGGGAAAGACCTGAGATCTCTTGAAGAAAATTGGAAATACCAAGGGAACATTTCATGCAAAGCTGAGCACAGTAAAGGACAGAAATGGCAAGGAACTAACAGAAGCAGAAGATATTAAGACGAGGTGGCAAGAATACACAGAAGAACTATACAAAAAAAGATCTTAATGATCTGGATAACCACGATGGTGTGATCACTCACCTAGAGCCAGACACCCTGGAGTGTGAAGTCAAGCTGGCCTTAGGAAGCATTACTACCAACAAAGCTAGTGGAGTTGATGGAATGTCAGCTAAGCTATTTAAAATCCTGAAAGATGATGCTATTGAAGTGCTGCACTCAATATGCCAGCAAATTTGGAAAACTCAGCATTGGTCACCAGACTGGAAAAGGTCACCAATCCCAAAGAAAGGCAATGCCAAAGAATGCTCAAACTACCGAACAGTCACACTCATCTCACATGGTACCAAGGTAATGCTCAAAATTCTTCAAGCTAGGCTTCAACATTACACGAACTGAGAACTTCCAGTTGTACAAGCCGGATTTAGAAAGGGCAGAAGAACCAGAGATCAAATTGCCAACATCCATGGGCTTCCCTTGTGGCTCAGCTGGTAAAGAATCCACTTTCAATGTGGGACGCCTGGGTTTGACCCCTGGGTTGGGAAGATCCTCTGGAAAAGAGAAAGGCTACCCAGTCCAGTATTCTGACCTGGAGAGTTCCACGGACTGTTTAGTCCATGGGGTCACAGAGGGTCAGACACGACCGAGTGACTTTCACTTTCCACTTTCCACTATTGGATCATAGAAAAAGAAGAGAATTCCTGAAAAACATCTGCTCCATTGACTGCACCAAAGTCTTTGACTGTATGGATCACAACAAACTGTGAAAAATTCTTGAAGAAATAGGAATACCAGAGCACCTTACCTGTCTCCTGAGAAACCTGTATGCAGGACAAGCAACAGTCTAGAATCAGAACCTCATAAAAGAGTTCCTTCAGAATGGAACAACAGACGGGTTCAGAATCGGGAAAGGCGTCCATTGGCACCCTGCTTATTTAACTTATATGCAGAGTACATCATGTGAAATGCCAGGCTGGATGATTCACAAGCTGGAGTCAAGATTGCCGGAACCAAGATATCAGTAACCTCAGATATGCAGATGACATCACCCTATTGGCAGAAAGCAAAGAGGAACTAAAAAGCCTCTTAATGAAGGTCAAAGAGGAGAGTGAAAAACCTGGCTTAAAACCCAACATTTAAAAAAACTAAGATCATGGCGTGGTCCCATCACTTCATGGCAAATAGATGGGGAAAAAATGGAAACAGTGACAGACTTTATTTTCTTGGGCTCCAAAATCACTGCAGCCATGAAATCAAAAATGATTGCTCCTTGGAATAAAAGCTATGAAAAGCCTAGACAGAACATTAAAAAGCAGAGTCACTACTTTGCCGACAAAAGTCCGTATAATCAAAGCTATAGCTTTTCCAGTAGTCGTGTACAGATGTGAGAGCTGGACAAAACACAAGGCTGAGCACCGAAGAACTGATGCTTTTGAACTGTGGTGCTGGAGAAGACTATTGCGAGTCCCTTGGACAGTAAGGAGATCCAACCAGTCCATCCTAAGGGAAATCAGTCCTGAATATTCATTGGAAGGACTGATGCTGAAGCTGAAGCTCCAGTACTTTGGCCACCTGATGCAAACAGCCAACTCATTGGAAAAGACCCTGATGCTGGGAAAAGAAACCTGATTGGGACCCAGTAGACCAGAGAAATAGTTGAAGTCCCTGGGTCCTCAGTAGGGGTGTGCTTCTGTAAGGACAAGTTGGTGGAAAACGGAAAGCTGGCTACCAGGTCAGAAAGCCTAATGCTGGAGTTTAAAGTTTATGGATGGGGTCGTTGTGGAGGATGTAGCACCCTAGTTCAGGAAGCTAGTTACTGCGGTGAGGAGGGAGGCTCGGAGCGCCCTGCTCAACACCTCAGGGGCTTCTGATGGAAATCCACAATGCCAGGCTCCAGTCACTCACCTCCTCATCATTCTTAGGGAGCGACCTTGCCTCACATGTCAAAGAAAGATGAGGAGGAAACACCCATTTTGCTATCATCAAACCCATAACCTAACTTATGACTTAGCCTGCTCACTCTGCTTTCTCCTCTGTTACAAGGAATGCCCTTTCTCCTCTCCAAGGCCAGCCTCTCCTCAGGGATCCTGTGTTCCCTCCTCTCTCCCTTTCCCAGGACTGTGCTTCTACATGGATTGTTTCCTTCTTACATCAACAGTTTCTATTTACTGTGCTATTCTCACACACACACACACACACACACGCACACACATACGTCTTAATATCAACCACTATTTTTGAAGATGCTTTCCTCTATCCCTGTCCCCCTCCAGCACCATATCCCCGCACCCCCTCCACAAGAAACCTCCTAAAAGAGTTGTGACCCTCACTTTCCACTCTTCGACTCCTGCTCCCACCTCCATGCACACCACCTGGGTCTCCATTCCCACGTCACCTCTAACACTGCAGTGAGGACCACCAAGGACCTCCACCACTCCAAAGCCCGTGGCCAGTTCTCTGATCTATTTCCCTGCTCCTCCCCACACCCACCGTCTGGTGCAGATGCTCCTGGGGAACAGGAATTTTGTCCTGCCCGCTGCTGTGACCCGGAGCCTGGACAGGGCAGACTCCCAGCAGCTGACAAAGGTGTGTTCACTGCTGGCTTTCCTGCATCTCTGCCTCCTCAAACAGACATGAGAAATCATGGCACAGGGTAGACCATGTCGTTTCTCCTCTCTCCATGCCTTTATCCTGCTTCTCAGCCTAGAAAAATCCCTGTTTTTCTGGACTCAGGTAGAAATCTAGACACCAGAAGGTTCTGAGTTCAGACAACAGTAGCATTAATGGAGTCATCTTTGCTGAAGCGTATTTATGCCATGTTCTTGGCTTTTATCAATGAACTGAAGGAGAAATTTCCATATAAAATCTCCTATTACATTTCATATGCCAGCATTACAGGGGCCATTTTTTCTATTATGGCTCTCAGTGGCATTCATAAAATTCTTACTTGAAAGCTTTATTTTAGAACATAGCTTGAAGAAATGCTGATTTTCCCCTCCATGAACTGGTTTGCTTTTCCCTTTAGGATAACAAACATTACGCAATTGCCCATGACTCTGTCTTCTCTTTGACTACCAAAGAGCTCAGAGCACAGTCAGATATCAAAGTCTGCAAAGTATGGTGGGATTAAACTGTTCCTTGGGGACTAAATTTATTTTTCCTCTGGTTTTGATTTCTGTATGATATTTACAGTTTCCTTGGTCCTGATCTACCATTTCTGTTTTATCACTGCATTAACGTATTCATTGTTGGTGTCAGCTGGCCCAACCTCTTTCTGGAAGTGGGTGGGACAGACAGGAAGAATAGAGTGGCACTGTCTCAGTGAGGTCGTGTCCCCTGGCTCCAAGCTGATTGACTGTGTCCTTTATGCTTCCAGAAGACTTCGTTCTCATCAAGCACAGCTTTCTTCACATTATCAAATACTGTAGTTAAGGATGTGGTGAGGCTTCAATTACTGGGTCCACCAAACTATGTGATCTTGGGAAACCACCTCTGTGGTTTAGCTGTGGAATGAGGATATTGTTGACACCGTGCAACTCAGATTGGGTCTTGAACCCAGGTGGACTGGTCTCAAGTCCGGCCAAAACCCAGACTGGGACTTGAACTGACAGTGTTGTAACTGAGATCACACCTGGTCTCAGGACTTAGTGAAGCTCAGGTTCTTGACGTCTCATTTCAGAAAGAGCTCAGTTCAGTTCAGTTCAGTTCAGTCACTCAGTCGTGTCCGGCTCTTTGCGACCCCATGAATCACAGCACACCAGGCCTCCCTGTCCATCACCAACTCCTGGAGTTCACTCAGACTCACGTTCATCGAGTCAGAAAGAGTTCAGTGAGAGACAAAGGGATAGGTGAGAAGTGGATTTCTTTAGAGAGAAACACACTCCTCAGAGTGTGGGCTGTTGGAGAAGGTGAGAATGGCTCCAGGGTATGGGGTAGTCAGTTTTTATAGGAGTGGGTAATTTCACAAGCTAATAAGTGGGAGGAATATTTCACAATTTTGGGGAAGGGGTGGGAATTTCCAAGAATTGGGCCACTGCCTGCTTTTTTACCTTTATGGTTGGCCTTGGAACTGTCATGGCACCTCTGGGTGTGTTATTTAGTGTGCTGATGTGCTATAATGAGGCTTCCCAGGGGGCACAGTGGTAAATAATCTGCCGGCCAATGCAGGAGATCCAGGAGACTCGGGTTCGATCCCTGGGTCAGGAAGATCTCCTGGAGGAGGAAATGACATCCCACTCCAGTATTCTTGCCTGGAAAATTCCATGGAGAGAGGAGCCTGGCACGCTACAGTCCATGGGGTCACAAAGAGTCAAACACGACCGAGCACAAACACACTGCATGTATGAGTGTATGTTGAGACTCGAGGTCTAGTGGAAGCCAACTCGTTCCATGTGTCCACTGTCTTGGAATTATTCGGTTCTTATCAATTTATGTAATGTCCTTGCACTATATTTTTCTTTTAAAGGATTTCTCCCTGCTCCCTTCCCTCCTGTTTCACTGATGATACCTACCTGGTAGGTGTACTGTAGGAATTAAAGGAATGGATATGAAAGGCTTAGAATGGTGTCTGGACTATATGAAGCACTCAGTAAAGTTACTGATTATTTTTACTTCGATTATGTTATGGTTACTTCTGTGTTTGACTCTCCTGATGTGTCCTAAGCTCCTTTAGGGTAGGGGCTTTGTCTTATTTATTTGTAATACATACTGTAGTGCCTGGGGCATTCAATAAATATTTGTAGAAATGATCAGACTGAAATCAGACTCTGATTCAGGATTGTAGAGGATTAGGAGGTGAATTTACAGAGCCACTATGGGAATAGATTTTGGAAGGCTTTAAAACCAAGTCACATTGAAATCATGCAACACAGAATGGGACTTGAACCCATATGGCCAGGACTCAAACCTGCCCTTCTCCAGGTCAAACCTCAGATTGGGACTCGAACCCCTAATCTTTTAATTAGATTCACTTACTTTGTGTCTGGACTTACTGAGGCTCAGGATCTTTGTACCTCAGCACAGAAAGAATTCAGCGAAAGGCACAGAAATAGATAAGAAATAGATTTATTAATATAGGATACTTGTGAGATAAGCAAGCGGGCAGGTGGGAGGCTCAGCCCTGAGATTAAAGTGGGCTACAATTTTATAATCAAAGGAAAGTGGGGAGAAGAAAAGATCACCTTCTTTGAGGAGACACACACAAGGCTTATATCCCTAGTTCCTCCTTCATACCTTGCAGGAGAGTGTCTGACCCTCTGAAGTTAAACTAGGATTATGATAGCACTTACTCAGATCAGTGGAAGGGTGGTAATATTTTTCTTCCACCTAATGATCTGGGGCATATCTCATGCTTTTATTTATGGTTTTATAGCTATGCAAGCCTGTTTCCTTCCATGATATTCTGATAGCTTTCTTGAACGATCACTAACTCGCAGTGGTCTCCCAAAGTTTCTTGGGTTTCCCTCTCTATCTACAGTCCCCTACAGGGACTTCTACAGGTGCCTGTATATGTGCTGGTTGTTCAGTTGTGTCTGACTCTTTGCAACCCCCTGGACTGTAGCCCACCAGGCTGCTCTGTCTGTGGACTTCTCCAGGCAAGAGTACTGGAGTGGGTTGCCTTTCCCTTCTCCAGGGGATCTTTCCCACCCAGGGATAGAACCCAGGTCTCCTGCATTGCAGGCAGATTCTTTACCTCTGAGCCACCACGGAAGCCCAAAAGCCTGTATAACTGTTGTATTCTGTTCCTATCAACATTTCTATTTAACGTTTCAGGAAGCAAGATCCACTGACGGTCTTTGAAACCCTGGTAGGAAAACGCAGTTTGCTAATGAAGACTAATCTAACAACTGGTGTGCATATCTGCTTACTCACGGGGTGGGACTGATCCCCAGGAAAAAGAGCTACAGTCCTTCTTGTCCACGAGTTCCCCGTAGTGTTTCCGGGATTCACTTTGGTGTTGCGCTGAACTTATCCGGAAGGCCTTGGCTCTACTGAACTAAAGTGATGCTAATGCTTTTCCCAGTGACATCACAGAGCTGCCTCTGGAGACTGGAAGGCGTCAGTCAGGGGCCAGGGCAGTGGACAGGCTTGTGAACGAGTG
The DNA here is from genome assembly GCF_003369695.1 of Bos indicus x Bos taurus. Lineage (NCBI taxonomy): Eukaryota > Metazoa > Chordata > Mammalia > Artiodactyla > Bovidae > Bos > Bos indicus x Bos taurus. The sequence continues at coordinate 37,820,821 of NC_040102.1, forward strand.
CTCCCTCAAATGGACTGCAAGCTGATGAAATCAGACTTAAATCATCTCCTGGGGCAATGCCGAGGGAGAGGAAAGGCCGCTCGGGGAGGAAGGCTAAAGTCAAGTCACTCAGCCACGGCGAGGGCCGTAGGGCCGGGAGTCGGGGAGGCCTTCTCTTCATCTGAGATGCTTCTGCTTTGGAACTGGTTCCTTGGAGTTACTGCCAGGCCTCTGAGATCTGATTCCTGTGGGCGAGGTGGTGGGGTCGAGGGCTGATGGGGTGGGGGGACACGGACGGGGTGTGCAGAGACGTGCCGAAGGGTGACTAACCGGCTAACCTCCGACTCTGGAGGGCTGGTGATGGAGCGCCCCGGCGGCTTGGGGGAAGAAGGGAAAACCCGAGGCAGAACGAGAAGGTGGGGGTCAGCGCCTCCTCCCCACCCGGTGGTTCTCAGGTGGTCAGGAGGCACCTCGTCTCCTCCCCTCCCCGCCCCCATCCCCTCTCCTCTCCTCTCCTCCCCTGTCCCCATCCCCTCCCCCACCCTTCCCCACCCCGCCCCCACCCCACCCCATCCCATCCCTCCCTTCTTCCCCGCCCATCACCCTCCATCCCCTCCCCACTCGCCTCCCCCCTCCCCCGCCCCCATCCTCCGCCCCTCCCCCGCTCCTACCCCCTTCCCTCCCTTCCCCTCCCCTCCCCTCCCCTCCCCCGCGCCTCTCCCGTCAGCTCCGGTGTCCTTCTCCGCTCTCGGGTCCTCCGGACGCGGCCACCTCCGAGAGGACGAGCGGCGGGTCCGGCGGCGCGCGCTGGGGCGGGGCTCCGGGCACGACTCCCGGCGAGGCGCCCCTGCGGCGGGTTAGCTTCCGCCGGCCACCGCCCCCCGTGCTGCGGCCGCGGCCGTCACCGTCACCGTCACCGCCGTCTCCTTCGCCCGGCGCCGCACCACTGCCCGCGGGGCGCGTTCCTAACCTCTTTCCCCTTTTCTCCCGCGGCCCCCAGGCTTTCACCTGCACCCCAACGACTCCTACCCAAATGGAAGTGCCCCCTTCCAGTTCTAGGTCCGCCCCCGCCCCGCCCCGCCGCGTCCTGCTTCCATCGCAGTAAGCAGGGGGACGCTCCAGAGTCACCCCGGCGTGAAATCCACGGAGATCCCCCCACCGCCACCACCACGTGAGAACACGCAGAGCTGACGGCGGCGCGGGAGGGGCGCCCACCCTGACCTTAAGGAAGCTTGCATACACGGATCCACATCCTCCCCATCGATCGGGCCTGGTTGCTGGAGGGATTGTGGGTCAGCTCAGTTCAATTCAGTCGCTCAGTCCTGTCTGACTCTTTGTGACCCCATGGACTGCAGCACGCCAAGCCTGCAGCAACTCCCGGAGTTTACTGAAACTCATGTCCATTGAGTCAGTGATGCCATCCAACCATCTCATCCTCTGTCGTCCCATTCTTCTCCCGCCTTCAATCTTTCCCAGCATCAGGGTCTTTTCAAATGAGTCAGTTCTTCTCATCAGGTGGCCAAAGTATTGGCGTTTCAGCTTCAGCTTCAGGTTCCAACGAATATTCAGGACTGATTTCCTTTAGGATGGACTGGTTGGATCTCCTTGGAGTCCAAGGGACTCGCAAGAGTCTTCTCCAACACTACAGTTCAAAAGCATCAATTCTGCACTCAGCTTTCCTTATGGCCCAATTCTCACATGCATACATGACCGCAGAAAAAACCATAGCTTTGACTAGATGGACCTTTGTGGTCAGAGTTCTATATTCACATAGTCTGGCCAGGATCCCTTTGTATACTGGCTCCCCCTCTCATCCGCTTCTGCTTCCTCTGACCACAGACAGACACACACAGCTTCCCAAGTGGAAGCTGTCAGTGGAAGTTCTCAGTACGCCCCCCTGTTCTAAATAAGGGACTTCCCAGGTGGCGCTGGTGGTAAAGAACCCGCCGGCCAATACAGGAGATACCAGAGACTGGGGTTCCATTCATGGATTGAGAAGATCCCCTGGAGGAAGGCATGGCAACCCACCCAGTGTTCTTGCCTGGAGAATTTCAGGAGCAGAGGAGCCTGGAGGACTGTGATCCATAGGGTCACAAAGAGTTGGACACACTGAAGTGACTTATGCATACTAAATAAAGGTCAGCATTTTTCTATGAGAGAAAGCTTCAGGCTGTAGGCTTATGCCCAGGGCTATGTCTCCTGGGCCTTCAGCTCTGTAGTGCACATGGCAGCTGAACTCTCTGATTTTAAAGTTGTGAACACAGCACCCCACGGCCTCTTTAGTTCTGTTGCAGTGCAGACACCCGGAGGTTACAGAAATGTGTCCTGTCCCTAGAGTCGTCATCATCTCACAAACGTCAACTAAAAACCACACCCCAGGCTCCCTGCTACACGAGCGGACAGGACAGGGTGGGGTGGACGTTCTGTGGCCACCAGCTTGGTATGAGTCAGATTCTGCATTCAGCAAGCCTGCCCGTGTCATGTTTGCTGTGGTCTGCTTCTGTGCCCGAGTTCTCCCCCGGGGTGAGATGTGTGGATGTCCCTCTGCATGGAGCTTTGGAGCATCTTGCAACGCCCGCTGGCAGTGAGAGTGAGCGTTTGTCCCCATCTGCTCGCTCCAGAGTCAAACACGACTGAAGCGACTTAGCAGCAGCAGCAGCAGCTCGCTCCCTGCGTCTAGTTAACGGCAACTGAATGGTCAGCTGCTGATTCACTGGATGCTGTTTAGTTTGTTCTGTCAGCTGTTTATTCATCTGTAACTTCCTGTTAAGATGCAGGGTGTGCTTTTTAAAGAAGCCTTGCACAGCATAAGTTTTATTTTGGGACTGGATGTGCTAATATATAAAGAGGATCTCCGGGAGTTATTTAGCCCCATGAGCTATTTTCTCTGAGCAAAATTTTGTGGACACTCCCTGGGTGCCAGGCGTGCTTCAGGACACTGTGGTGCAGCAGTGAATGAGACTGTCTCAGCCTCAGAAGCTTGCCGTCCACTCCTGCAAGACGAGCACAAGCGTGAGTGCAGTGAAGTGTGGTACACGTGCAAGGGGTGTGGGGTGCAGAGCAGGGCTGGAAACTCCCAGGAAGCAAACTGAGGGAGTCCCCGCGGCAGAGGCTCTGGGAGGGAATTTAGCAACATTTCAGCTGTGGGTGATAGTGGTTTGTGTAGTTGCTTAGTCATTTCCAACTCTCGTGACCCCATGGACTGTAGCCCACCAGGCTCCTCTGTCTATGGGATTTCCGAGGCAAGAATACTGCCATGGGTTGCCATTTCCTTCTCCAGGGGACCTTCCCGACACAAGGACTGAACCCTGGGTCTCCTGCATGGCAGGCCGATTCTTTACCGCTGAGCCAGCAGGGAAGCCTGGTGGTCACATGACAAAGATGTCACGTTTGCTGACAATGTGAGGGGAAGAGCTTGAACGTAGGAATGTTAATAGCTATTTGAGAGGCTGTTGCAATGATTTAAGCAAGAGATGATAAGGGCCTAATTGAAGATGCCGTGGAGATCTGAGAATTTCTACAGCAGGAAGGGATGGTGGGAGGTGAGGAAGAGTTTGAGGAGAATTTTGTTTTGGATCCTCAGTCAATGGTGTTGCCATTGAGAAGAATGGAAGAGAACGAGAAGCCGGTGTGCTGAGTGAAGGCAGCGGAGACGGGCTCACTCTCCAACCAGTTGCGATTTGACTAGAAATCCAACTTTATAGTTTGAGAAAGAAGTTTGGGCTGAAAATGCAGATGTGAGCCACATCGAACAATTTGGAGTGTGATTCTAGTGAGAACAGCTTGTATTTTCTGTTTATGGTGCTTGACAAATGACCAGCACTTCAAAAGTATATGGTGTTTATTTTAAAATATAGTTTTGGGGTAAAATGTAAGTGGATTCCAGATCACAGCTTTTTTTCTTTAATAGTGTCAGCTTTTCTGGTAGGGATTCAGCATATCAGGAGGAGAAGAGGGCAGTACAAACTGGACACAGTCTACAAAATGAACTTCAGGGTGTTAACAATGACATTAAAAGTGGTACTTGCCTTTTCAGGATTGCTAGTTGTGCAACCCCATGGGCTGCAGTCTGCCAGGCTTTTCTGTTCATGAATTCTCCAGGCAAGAAGACTGGAGCGGGTTGTCATTCCCTCCTCCAGGGGATCTTCCCCACCCAGGGATCGAACCCAGGTCTCCCACATTGTAGTCAGATTCTTTACCATCTGAGCCACCAGGGAAGCCCTTTTAGGATTAGAGAGTTAATCTTCACGCTACAGCATTCCAAGATCAAGTGCAATATACAGTTTTCCATAGTTCACCAGAGTTTTTTTTTTTTTTTTTCAGGATTAGAGATTTAAAAAACACTCTGATGAACTGTGGGAAACTGTATATTGCACTTGATCTTGGAATGCTGTAGCGTGAAGGTTTTTCTAAAGGTGCTGTACTAGTTCCTGGGAAGTTGGTAAAAATGTGTCCTTAACCATACAAAGTAGAATTTTAAAGCACAACTCTCACTAAAATCGTCCTTTATATCCAGGAATCTAGCTTAACCCTAACCTTAACTCCAACCCTAACCTGTCGCCTTAACCCAAAGCATAGTTCCAACCCCCAACCTGCGTGTCACACTAATGCTAACTCTGCCATGATTCTGCATCTGTGCATTTAAACTGAGTCCTTACCCAAAGCAGAACTTTTACTCTGACACTAACCACACCCCAGTTGTAACCTGAACCCTAAACCCAAATGCAGTGCTAACCCTTAACTCTAACCTAAACCCCATTTCTTGTGATTAACCATAACCTTTAGGCTAGACCTGGCCTTTTCAGGGGTGGACCTATTAGGGGAAACTGTGCTTAGGTCTCTAGATAATCAAAGCTGAGGAATAAATCTCAAACTAAATGAGATTTACAAGCAGATCATCAGTGAACCATCTTTCGAGATTAGGTTCCCTGACCTTTCTGATAATCATATCTACGGTCTGGGTTTGGTTCCTGGATGTCTACAGGACTTCCTTGCTTCTGTTCTCTGATTTCACTAAGTACTTTACTAAATAAGGGTTACTGTGAAAATGCAGTGAAAGTCTCTGAGAGGCAAGATCCAAAATGAGAGTACATTTCCACAGACTCACAAAGGTGGATACCACCCTTGACCCGCGTCTTCTAGGACTCCCCAAAGTGTAAGGCTTTCCTACTCCAAAAGACTGACAGAAGGCTGGGACTCCAAGTCCCATGTGACTCGAATCCAACTGGAACTCGAGGATTAGGCCAGCAGTCTGAAAGGATGTGCTGTGTTGGACTCTGGGGGTTATGGAGGTGAAGCAATAGACTGCATGGAATTCAGACACTTTACAGTGAAGCTGAGGGAAAGTGATCACCATGCATGAAACAGCGAGAGAGTCTGACGGGACAGGATGTAATCAGTGCTACTCTGCGTGGTGCAGACCTGGATACCGAACTGGTTCAGAGTATGGATGGTGGTGGTTGTTCAGATGCTAAGTTATGTCCAACTCTTGTGACCCCACAGGCTGCAGCATGCCAGGCTTCCTTCCCTGTCCTTCATCATCTCCTGGACTTTGCCCAAGTTCATGTCCATTGCATCGGTGATGCCATCTAACCATCTCATCCTCTGTCACCCTCTTCTGCCTTCAATCTTTCCCAGCATCCAGGTATTTTCCAATGAGTCATCTGTTTGTATCAGGTGGCCAAAGTACTGAAGCTTCCATCTCCCATTTGCATAGCACATAGCTGCTCACTAAACCTTTATGACACACATTCTGTCCTTCTTAGGACTCTGGGAGGTTGACAAAAGGCAGGTATTAGTATAACAATTTAACTTTACATATGCAGAAATGACTCAGAAAAGTTAACTCCCCCTGTCCCAAATCTCCCAGCAAAATTAGCAGAGCAAAGCTTTGAACTCAGGTTGGCCAACTTCAAATCCAATGGGATGCTCACTCTATTTCATGGAGTAAATGAGACCTGGGCTGGGCCTTAGAAGACTGAGTAAAGTTTGAAGAGAAGAGGGGAAACAAGAATATCCTGCTTGGGGTACAGAGTACAAGGAGGTGGCAGGAAGCCAGGAGTGGGGTGGGAAGCAGATAAGGAAGACTGGACGGGCAAGTGGGCTTTGAGAGCCGGGCAGTGTTGCTGTTTCACGTAGGGCTTTACTAAGGAGTCCATGAGGCTTGTGAGTCCATGAGGGTGAGCGGCTTAAAGCAAGACCCATCTGGCAGTAGTGTGGGTGTGGGGGGGTTAGAACAATGGGGTTCAGCGGCAGGAAGCCCATCTAAGGGACTTTGGGGTGTGGCTACAAGGAAGGGGTTGGAACCGGGTGGAAAGTGCTGGTATAGAATGAAAACAAATGGGTTTAAAAAAAGACAGTTCAAAAGGACAGATTTACTGTTAGAGCCTGAGATATGGAAAAAGCGGAAGAAAATCAGATTCTGCATTTCAGACAACTAGTTATGTGGCCTCAGGCAAGTGACAGAATCTGTCTGGACCCCTCAACTGACGGAAGTGTGAAGGCAGCTCTTACCTCACAGGAGACTGAGGCATGTATGAACAGGGAAGGACTGGCTTGATGGCTTTTTGTTGTTGCTCTTGTTTTTAATATTTATTTATTTGGCCAGTTTATTTATTTTGCAAGTTGGGGCCCGTGGTATCTTTAGATGCAGCACCTGGGATCTAGTTCCCTGACCAGGGATGGAACCTGGGCCCCCTGCTTTGGGTGTGCAGTGTCTTAGCCATTAGACCCCCAGGGAAGTCCCAATTGGTTGTTTTGACGAAGATGAAGAGGGAACAATTTTGAAACGTCTAGAAAGACATTCTCAATAAGATCATTTAAAATAATGAAAAACTGGGAATTTTGTAAGTGATTCCCATGGGGCAGAAGTAAATACACTATAGAACTGTGTTGAAATTAAAACCACATTTGAAGAATGTGGGGATATAAATACTTAAAAATATAAAGGTAGGTGGAGAAAGGAGGACACAGCACTCTCCGAATCTTATGAAGAGTAAATACATGTAGAGAAAAAGGACTGGGAGAAAACACTGAGAGTGAGCATCTCTGGTTGATGGGCATGTGGTTGATTTGCATTATCAAGTTTTGTACTTTGGACTTTCTGCAATATCCAAGTTTTGTACAATGAGCCTTATTACTTTTTTTTTCTTTAGAAGGTAGTCTTTTAATTAATTTATTGATTAGGCTGCACCAGGTCTTCGTTGTAGCATGTGGGATCCAGTTCCCCAACCAGGGATCAAACCTGGGCTCCCTGCACTGGGAGTGCAGAGTCTTAGCCACTGGACTACCAGGGAAGTCCTCAGTGAGCCTTATTACTTTTACAAAGAGAAAAAATATTTAGGAAAGAAGAACAATAAATGAGTTCAACTACTACTGAAACCATGAAACTCAGACTGGGACTTGAACCCACGGTCTTTTAAGTGAGATCTCACACAACTGGTCTCAGGACTTAATGAGGCTTAGATCTTTGAAGTCTCATCACAGAAAGACCTCAGTGAGACACAAAGTGACAGATAAGAAGTGGATTTGTTTAGAGAGGAACACACTCCATAGACAGAGTGTGGACCATCTCAAAAGGGGAGAGGTCTGAAATATGGGGTGAGTAGTTTTTATGCACAGAGTAATTTCATAGGCTAATGAGCAAAGGAGTATTCCAACGATTTGGGGGAAGGGACAGATTTCTAGGAATTGGGCCACTGCCCACCTTTTGATCTTTGATGGCTTCGGGACTTTGATGGCACCGTTGGGTGTCACTTAGCTTATGCTAACGTATTGCAATGATGCTAATGTGTGAGGCTCAAGGCCCAGGGAAAGGCAACTCTTCCGCCATCTTGGACCTCAATGGTTCTAGCCCGTTGGGCCATGTCTTATGGCTATGTCATTCTCTTAAAGGTTTCGCCCTGCCCCTTCCCTCCTGCTTCACTACTGTTTAAAATCTTTAGGGGTGCTGTCTCCTTTATAACTGCTTCAAAAGAAAATAGCATAGAATAAGTAAAGAAGGGGCAAGAAGTGGCAACCTTCTCTATCTGACTTAGAAAATATCAGTGAGTGGAATAAATCCTGGGACATGGCAGAGAGGGAGAGGTGACCTTCATAAGAGAAAGGGAATAGAAGGCTGAAGAAGAGAAAATAGTGCAGAAACAGAGCAGGGAAATCATGCCTTCACAGAGAGGAAATCAGAGTTCCTTTCTGTGAGGTAGTCTGAACTTTGGAAGCTGTTTACAGCTCAGATAAATACAAAAGCAGATAAGAATGTAGTTAAGTCACAATTGCAAACAATGCTTCATTGTACAGTATTTCATTAGGTTTCAAACCTCCAGGAGACATTTGCCAAAATTCCTCTTGGTTTTCCACCAGGCCTGCAAAATGGTTTCAATGAACAACCTGCATTCAGGCATAAATAAGAACTGACCATCCAGTGACATCATGAAACATTTATGTGTTGAGAATGTTTTATGAATTTTCATGTAACTAAAATACTTATAGGAAATTAGACCATAAACATGCCCTGAGGAAAATAATAATTGAAAACCAATAGGCTAATTATCTTAGAATCTTGATATCGATCCATGAAGATTCCTGGCTTTGTGCTTAGTAAACGGATAATGAGGCTTTGCCATTTGTGGTAAAGAACCTGCCTGCCAACGCAGGAGACAAGAATCAGGTTTGATCCGTGGGTTGGGAAGATTCCCTGGAGGAGGACACGGCAACCCACTCCAGTATTCTTGCCTGGAGAATCCCAAGGACAGAGGAGCCTGGTAGGTTACAGTCCACCAGGTAACAAAGAGTAAGACACGACTGAAGCGACTGAGCACGTGCACGCACACACACAGACACACACACACACACACACACACACACACAGAGATAATGTAACACGGCAGGGCTACTGACTGGAGGCAACGTGAGGGGTAAAAGGGTCATTGATGCCAAGTCTTCTGCTAAATGTGCCACCTCACATGACCTTGTACTAGCACTTAAATAGAAAACCGCAGGGATCATCTTTAACAGGTAAGTTTCCGACAAGCGGAGCCTTTGTTTGTTCTTATCTTTGAATTTATTTTACATTTACCTGTGTGTTGTTTTCCACCAAAGGCATGCTACGCAAAGTTCAGAGAACGCTCCTCAAATATTTCTTCTCCTGCCTACTATTCCTCTGGCTTTGTCCCCTCAGCGTCTGTTGTGGATTTCACTCGACCTTATCACAGGTGACACGCTGGGGTCTGCCTGGTGGAGGGTCAGAGTTCTCTAAACACAGAGCTCCCCAAGGCCCAGGAAATGCCAGGTCTGAAAGGGTCGGAGGAGCCTCTCTGGTTTCCTTTTGGATCAGCTTGTTACTGATTTCCTGGCTGTGCTCACATTTGTAAAAATGGCATAAAGGAAAATAAACGAACATAGTAAGGATTGGAAGAACCTGAACTTCTCACTACCACTCACCATCTGCCTGTATTTTATGTGGGCAAATCTGCTCTGGGGAGAGATGGAAGGTTTTTTTTCCCCCAGTTGTAAGATATTTTTCAAATAGAGGTTGTCGGAATAAACCCTGTCATATCTTTTGCTTAAGATATCACTGTCGAGAGTGCCAGAACATTAGGAAAACAAAAATTCACGTGTCAGTACTGATTGTTTAAACATTAAACCTCATTAGAGTACGGTTACAATGTTAAAGTGTCTGTGAGGACGAAGGTAACTGTGGGGAATAAGAAGAGGATAAGAACAGAATGGAGCTTTTGGACTTTACAAAAGTGAAATGATTAGGCCTGAGACGGCTTTTCAGTTGGGGCCCTCTGATTCCGTATGTTCCCTTGAGTGACTGTCAGAATAAGCCACCAGTTTCCACACCGTGTGTAATCAGTATGACATCTGGGCTCCATCAGAGGCCACTGTTTCTCCAGCATTAGCCAAACCAGTGCGCTTCCTGTCACTGGATTAACTGTCAGAGCCACCGGGTCTGGTGACCTCCGGCTGTTTTCTCTCGGCTGGCAGGAGGGCTCCTGCCCACACTCGCCTGTCATTCTCGTTCTGAAAAAGCGTACTCCTTTGACAAATACCCACAGGCAAAGCGCTGCGGGGTTACCACACTACTCGAGGAAGCTTCTACTTCCTTTTGCGATCGATGACGCCTACTTTGCTTGATACGTGTACGTTTGACACCTTTTCCTGCACAAGTAAACCAGAATTGTGTGGTTTTCATCGTGGCCTGCAGTGAAGCAGAGGAGAATGAGGGAGAAGGTCATTTGAAGACTTTGCAGAAAGAAGGGATTGGGGTTCTGGCCTGTTATGGAGTCACAGGGGTAAACCAAGTCATAATACCAGGAAGTGGAACTGGCTGAATTTTATGCATTAAGCGTCAGAAGCAAAGTGGAGCCTCTCCAAGGCGCTGGCCAGATGCAAGCCTGGTAAGTCAGTGCTTAGGATTGAAACTTTCCTGTGAAGCAAAACACCGGTGAGAATACGCTTTCAGGAAGGAGCGTTTGAGCCTTAGAAAAGTTTTATCCTTTCTATAACTGTGACTGTAGAAAAATAAGAATCCTCACGAGATGGGGCCTGTTATTTGGGGTGTTTCGCTGGGCTGCTTTGGGATATGTTTTCCTTTGGAGGAAGAGGAGTCAGAAAGATATGCTTGGCTTTACCATCTAAATCTCTTCTAGCATAAAATCAAATTGCCAGAGACTTGGTGTTTGAGGGTCTAGGCAAACTGATGACCTTGAATTATGCTTTTCTTTCAGTATGTTCTGAAATGTCAACCAATTGAATGTGTAGAGCTCCCATGAACATTCACTGAGGGAAGGGTTTATTGGAAAACTCAAGTCTATTCTGATTTAAGGAGCTCTAGTTCCATAAAAAAGAAAGCAAGAAAACTTTGCTTTTTGCCCTTTGTTTAACAACATCTTTATCATTAAAGAGATAAAACCATAACCAAAGCAGTTGATGACACATACTGTAAACAGCAAAAATGTAAGAATAAGATCATGTATTTCCAAAAAAAAGTTGAAGATGTAAATTTCAAAAAAAAAAAAAAAAAAAAAGCCTAGTAAAAAAGATAACTTTTTACTTTCTGCTTATCCGTAAAAAATTGCCTCTGTAATTGTCAGCTAAGATGGCCTTTATATGGTTCTTTGCCCTCATTAAGCGCGTGGGGGAAATAACTAAATGTGAAATCACTGCAGTTTATTAAATGTCAAAGAGGAACTTGTTAACCAGACAGATCAGATAACCAGCTGCTGTGCAGAGCAGTCACCAGCCACGGGAAATGTCAGCGCTGCCTTTAAAGACAGCCGATGACTACACAAAATGCATAGCCTGTAAATAATTAGGAAAAAAAAAAAAGATTAGAAAGCATGCCACTTGTCTTAACCTATATGTTCCTGAGAAGAATAAGTATTAGAATGTGCCGTTAGTAACACTGATTACATGTGGTTGAGTTAGAAACTGAGCCCATCAACTTGCGGCCTAATTCCACAGTCTCAGGTAGATACACAGGCAGGACACGAGCGGAGCATAGCAGTGGAATTCTGAGGACACATCTTGGAGGAGGGGAGGCTGTGGGATATGTGGACATGAACTGAAAAGACAAGCGTCCCAGGAAGAGGTCTTTTCATGAGATGAGACTTTCCCCTTCTCTATCCTGGGGATTTCTCTTCTCTGAAATGAAGGCAGATGGTATGTTGCGTCTGTTTTCTGGAAGCTCTCTATCTTTGGAAAGGAAGAAATAAAATTCCCATGGAAAGGATCTTGGACAAGTTAGGAAACCCTAACAGGCCCATGGAATCCCTTAAGAGGTCCGTCCTCGCTGGACCTGAGGAGGCCCATGACCCTCTTGCAACTTGGTGTAGAATTGCTGGCTGAAGAAGCACTGCTTGGCGCGAGGAGCAGGTTTGAGGGAAAGGACACGCGTGGTGGAGGAGAGACGCCGCCTTGAGAGCTGGGCTCGTGCTGCCGCAGCACCACACTCAGTATCTCAGGATACTTAGAAGAGCCAGCCCCGTCCAAGACCCTTGCACTTTGTGTGTGTGGGGAGGGATGGGGCGGGGTGGTGTCTGTGTAGAGAGAGGGCATTAAATGCTTCTTGCCCTGTGCAAGCAGAGACGTGTGAGACGCCTGTGACTAAGTCAGTCTTGCCCAAGTGGTGGTAGAGAGGGTCCGGACCATGGGAGATGCGAGGCTTTTGGAGGTAGCCCTGACCTTGATCCTGGAGGGCTGAGATGGAGATGGAGACAGGGACGCACGCGGGGAACCAGAATCTAGAGCGTTACTGGGCTGTGCTTAGTTGCTCAGTCGTGTCTGACTCTTTGCAACCCCGTGGACTATAGCCCGCCAAGCACCTCTGTCCATGGGGATTCTCTAGGCAAGAATACTGGAGTGGGTTGCCGTGCCCTTCTCCAGGGGATCTTCCCCACCCAGGGATTGAACCCAGGTCTCCCACATTGCAGGCAGATTCTTTGCCAGCTGAGTCACCAGGGAAGCCCTTCTAGAGCATTAAGACCCCGGTAAAGAAGAGAGGTGCGTGGCTCTGAGGATCAAGGTGAGCAGAGAAGTAAAGCTGGTGAAGTGAAGTTCTGACAGAAGGGGCTGGTGGGAAGGAAGGAGTCATAAGGAATGACTCCGCGCTGGTGTCTGCTCATATTGTGTGTCTGGGGCCTGGGTGAGCTGGGCACGGCTATGGTGACCTGAAGGTGCTGTGGCACTCGGGCAAACAGGATAGAACCTCATGCCTGCCCGTGTGCTAAATCGCTTCTGTCGTGTCGGACTCTTTGCAACACCATGGACTGCAGCCCGCCACACTCCTCTTTCCATGGGGATTTTCCAGGCGAGAGTACTGGAGTGGGTTGCCATGCCCTCCTCCAGGGGATCTTCCCAGCCCAAGAGTCAAACCTGTGTCTCATATCTAGTGCATTGGCAGCTGGGTTCTTTACCACCAGCGCCACCTTGGAGGCCCATAGAACCTCATATTATGGACTAAAGCTCACCCTAGGAAATAATCTATCCCGTCTCCCTCTTTTCACTCACATGAGTGGTGCCCAGAGATGAATCCAGATTCCACAAGCAGTCATGGCAGAGCCCCACCAAAACCTGCCTCTTCCTCCCGCCCACAGACGGTCAGCCTGTACCTCGAGGCTGTCGAGACTCATCTCAGTGTTCCTTTCCCCTCGTTTGTATCTGTCACCCCCGGGAGCCCCAGCCCCGAGGACCCCAGCCCTCCCCTGCACTCTGTTTACCATGAAGTTCTGCAGCCGCTCAGTCCTCCCCAGCTCCTGGAAACTTCCACGGGGCGGGGAGGGGCTCACGACACTCACAACCCTTCCTTTCTGGATCCTTTGCGCTCCCAATCACTATCGCTCCCTTGAGCACTTTTTGCACGTTACCTGATGTTGATGTCAGGGCCCCCGTCCGTGATCCTTGCTGTGCCCTGGCCCTTGGGTTCTCTCATTCCTGTTCCCGCTAATCCTGTCTTCCACACTTGGCCAGCCGCTCACCTCCGCGTCCCCTGGCCTTCATCTCCTGCCTCCCACTTCCCACCTCCATCCCCATCGACCCGCCCAGCACCCTGAGCCCAACAATCCTCTGATCCCAGTGGGACCTGCACTCCATGGACTTGGTCACCTGTTCTCCACCCGCACGCCCTGTCTTCCCTCTTTGCCCAGTTAAACTTCTGCTGCCAGTTGGTATAGTCACTGTCTTGGGGACACCGTGGTCCTCACCCGGGCATCTCTTCTTCATCCTTCTCAGTCAGCAAAGCCACAGGTCCACCCCCTCCTGCCCTCCCTGCCCTCGTTTTCTCTGCTCCGCGACTACACAGCTAAGCGTGTCTCCTGCACACTCTCATCACACCCTCTCACTCCGAGTTCATGACCAGCATCCCCGGGTGGGCCTCGAGGCTGCCTCGAGAACCTCCTGTATGTCACTGGGGTCCGTGCGCTCTCCTGCTGCCTACAGAGACCTGCCGTGCCCTTTCCTCTCTGGAGACCCCCGGCATCTTTCCCCCATGTTCACTCTCAGTTGATGGCTTTGGGTCTGCTCACTGAGCAGGTCATCAGAAGGGACCATCCAGACCCCGCGCACACGTCCGGTCAGGAAGCCCCTGACCCTGCGTTCCTGCCCCTTCTCCAGGTGTCCAGGTGTCCAGGCTTCTTGGGCCAGTGGCCTCCCCGGGAACTGATCCCCGTCAGTATCACCATCACTTCTCAAGACCCGCCTCCAGCTGTCAAGCCCCTTCTCTACTGGGTCATTCCCACCGGAAAGCAAGCAGGCTTTGTTTCTCCCATCTTAAAAAAACAAACAAACAAAAAAAAAAAACTTTTTATCAATGTAATTTTTTCCCTCACGATTTTTCTGCCCTCTTTCACGAAGAAATTTCTCAAGAGTTTTCTCCACTTTCTCTCACCCCATTTCCTCTTGAACCTGCTGTGATCAGACTTCACTCAACCACTTCCACAAACCCCTCTGGACAATGTCAATAATAATACCTTCAGGCACGGCAGTCCGCTCTCCAAACTCATCTCAGCGGACATGGTCGAGCTCAGGCTCCTCCTGACGTTCCTCCTTCGCCTTGAGCCACGAGTGCTCAGGGTTTCCTTCTGTCTCACTGGCGGCTCTCGGTCTCCTTGGCTGTTCCCTCCTGCCCCCATCTCTGTACCATGGAGCTCCCAGGGCGTTGGACCTCCTCTCCTGCTTGAAAGCTCTCTTTGGGTGACCTAACCCAGGCTTATGGCTTTAAATACCAGTCACGTGGCAACAATTCCCCAATTTAACACCCATCTGGGACCATTTCCCTTGAACTTGAGACTCACAGCCAGCACCTACTCGGTATCTCACTTGGATGCTGCATCAGAGTCTCATCAGAAGGGCAGAACCACTAAAAGTGATGCAGCGATTAGAATTTCTGCAGCCGAGGGAGCTGTTGAAGCGTCTGTGAAGAGCTGCTGGCTTTGCCCCCGGGGTGGTGGTGGGGGAGCCCGTGGATGCTGTAGGTTGGCTGTACCTGCACTTGGGAAGAAGAGCAGAACCCAGAGTGGGAGGGAGCTGGACAAACTGCGGCCACGTCTGCCTCTCAGGGCCTCCGACACCTGGACCGCGGGAGGGCCTGCTGAAGAGCTGCAGGCACCTGAGCCCAGTCCGCAGAGCGGGGAGGGGAGGGCGGTGGGGTGGGGAGGGGCTGCCTCCTGCCTGGCTGGCGGCCACGGCTCGGCAGGGCCCGTCCAGACCCCAGGTGCTGCCTCATCTGCACCTGCCAGACTCAGCACAGACCGTCGGTGACCCACCGGGGAGCCTGGGAAGGGATCCTGGGAAATGGGCTCCATCTCATTAATAGCTCGGGAGATGCAGCTCAGCGCCCTCGTCACCTCTAACAACTCTCACACGACACGCTCCAGACTCTCCCCTTGAATCTTCTCCACCCACAGTCCTCCGTGCTTCCAAAAGCCTCAGCGTCTTTTTGACTCTTCTTTTTCCACCCCGCATACCATTTTCCAGGAAGTCTGGTCAGCTCTCGGAGAAGGCAATGGCACCCTACTCCTGTGTTCTTGCCTGAAGAATCCCAGGGATGGGGGAGTCTGGTGGGCTGCCGTCTGTGGGGTCGCACAGAGTCGGACATGACTGAAGCGACTTAGCAGCAGCAGCAGCTAGTCAGCTCTGCCAGAATCTGACCCCTTGGTCCAAGTGCAGGGGCTTCCCACCCGGACCTCTGCAGGCGGGGGGTTGCTCTCTGCCCCCTCACAAGCGCCCTCCCCACAGATTTTCCACACGGCAGCCTGAGGGGCCGCTGTGAAACTCAAGGCAGGCCCCAGCGCTCCGCCACCCAAACTCTCCAAGGGCTCCTTGTTGTTAGAGGTTGTTCTCATTATTAGTGATCCTCATTTGATTTTTTTTTTAAGTGTAGCTTAATTTTATGGGAACGATTAAAATCTCATATCATTAAATAAATGCTGACTAGAAAATTCAGGCATTATGTCTCATAGTTGTAAATTGGAGTGTGAGGCAGTCAGGTAACTTTAAATTACAGATGATGTGTATTAAGTCAACCAAAATCTCTTGTGTTCCAGAATACATTTCTAAAACTTGAAGTGTTTTTCAGCCACCATTCCTGAGGCTGTTTTATTTTGATTTAGTTTAGTTTAAATGTAGTAGAGGATTCGATTTTTTCTTACTTTTTGAACAGGGATCAAAATCTCTTCCAGCTCCCTCAGCCAGTCAGTTCAGTCGCTCAGTCGTGTCTGACTCTTTGCGACCCCATGGACTGCAGCACGCCAGGCTTCCCTGTCCATCACCAATTCCCGGAGTTTACTCAAACTCATGTCCATCGAGTTTGTGATGCCATTCAACCATCTCAACCTCTGTTGTCCCCTTCTCCTCCCGCCTTCAATCTTTCCCAGCATCAGGGTCTTTTCCAATGACTCAGTTCTTCTCCAGCTTTCTAGTGCTATGTAATAATTAACTCTGAAACATAGCATCTCAAAACAAAAGCTCTTGAGTAGCATTTCTCATGGGTTTTGTGAATCAGGAACTTGGAGTGGCTCAGCTGAGTAGCTCTGGCGACAGTGTCTGGTGGGATCAGCGGTGTGTAGAATGGGGGCTGGCCAGGCATTTCTCCTGTCATGCCATCTCTGCTTTTGACTAAGGAAGCTTGCAGTTCCTCATAGCATGGCTGTCTTAGACTTCTACCAGGTGGCACAGGGCTCCAAAAGCTAGTGACCTGAGAGGGAGAGACAGGAGGAAATTGTGTTGCCTAAAATGACCTTGCCTTGGAAGTCATCCTGTGTCACGTCTGCCATTCATTAAGACAGTCATCAAGTCCCACTCTGGTTCAAGGGAAGGAGGCCTAGACTCCATCTCTTGAGAGCTGAAAAGTTCTGCAAGGGCATGTGAGGGTCAGGAGTGTCATCGTGGCCACTTTTGGAAAATACAATATGCCACAATTTGTCCTCTGGTTGCTGTCATCCACATCCCCTCCGTATGCAAAATGCATTCAGCCCCTGCCCCTCAGAAGACCCCCACATCTTGTGCAGTAAGATATCAGGCTCAGGCCTGAGGTTCAGGATCAAGTTATTCAAATCAAGCCTAGGACTTCCCCGGAGGTCCAGTGGCTAAGACTCTGAGCTCCCGAGACAGGGGAACTGTAGTCGGAGAACTAGATCCCACGTGCTGAAACTCAACGGTTGCATGCCGCAACTAAAGATCCTGCTTGGTGCAGCAAAGATCAAAGGCCCTGCACGCTGCCACTAGGACCCAGCAGAGCCAAATAAATAACTACTTAAAAATAAATAAATCAAGCTGAGGCGCAGCTGAGACTTCTCAAGTGCATTTCTTCACACACAGTTCCTCTCAATCTTGCAAACCACACAGGACTTACCTGCCCTCTGCCTGTGCAGCTCGCAGTCGTGCGACGGCACGGGATGACCTCTGTAGATGCTCCCACTCGAAAGGGGGTCGCAGGAGACGCACAGCCATTCCAAAGCCCAGCCCTGCACGTGCCGCTGGGTCCTTGATTAGGTCTCAGGCCCATGTCTCCACAAACAATTCCTGACAGCTCTTTATTCTGCCCTCTGAGCCCATAATTCCTCCCTGGGATTAAAGTGTACTCCGTGTTTACAGCTGAGTGGTTTTCCCATACTGCTTCTTGCTTGTAGGTCCAAAGAAAGGTATTTTTATTTTATAATATTTCTACCCTTTTCTGTCCCCATTGATGTTATCTTCTGCTGCCACACTTTTCTTGAAAGGTTTGTGGGTTTCCTATGAATCATACAGAGGTTTGTTTGGTAGGAAAGTAGTAACATATATAAACAGAAAATTTCACAGAAAAAATTACAGATAGCCTTCAAATACGTGAAGGAAAGCTTACCCTTGCTCAAAGTAAGAGAGATGCAGTTTGTGATTCAATAAGTCAGCAGGAGGGGGTTTCCACGGTATTGGTCACGTTTTCTATTTCTTCATCAGTGTGCTAATCACAAGGGTGTGCTCATTTCGTGAAAATTCACCATCTCCACGTTTCTGATAGGTACACCTTCTGTATATACATTATACGTAAATAAGATAACAAGCAAACTGCATGGAAATACCACATCTCACTTACAGATAAGCAAACATCCGGAAGACAGACAACATGTCCCATAGAGAAGGGAGCGGGGAAACAGGCCTGCTTATCTGGTGCTGGTGGAGCTGCCAACTGCCAATATCCCGGGGTGTTTCACAATGTCTAGAAAAATTAGGTATGCCTTCTTCCTTTGATCTGGCAGCCTCATCTCTAGGAATGGATGTCAAAGATACGCTGGCAGCATTACAAAATGACAGCATGCAAATGGCTGCTTATTGCTGCCTTATTTGAAATAGCAAGAGATGGTAAAAAAAAATCCAGATGTTGGTCAGAAGGAGTTGGTTGCTGTTCCTTCCACACAAAGGGTCGCCCTGTAGCTGCAAAAGGGATGGGAATGGTCTGTACACATCCCCCTGGAGGAACGGTGCCCAGAACCCTGAGCTATGGAACAGTGTTGAAGAGAGAGACCCAGTAAAACAGCATATGGATTCACCTAGAGTTTCAAAAAGAAACAAGTGAAGAATAAACAAAACTAATAAAAAAATGCTTACCTTTGGGGAGGAGGGGTTAGGGTGGAGGGAACCAAAATTAATCTTCACTTTGGAAACATGCAATGTTTTACATAATTTTAAAATTTAAAAAGCACCTTTCAAACAACACAAAAGGAAGGAAATGAACCCAAGAATCGTATAGCAAGTTTGTGGAGTTTAGACTGAGGGTGAGCACAGTGAGTATTACGTGGGTCATCCTAAATGGGGCACTTTGAGGGTGAAAAGGGGTGATTTTAATAATTATTCCCAGACAACAGGTGTAAACTGGACTGACCTGGGCCCATCAGGACCCATGACTACCCTAGTCATGGTTGGACGCTCTCGGGAATTATTCTTATTTGTGTTAGGTGCAGTGATATCACTTAGAAATGCATATCAAAGTGTTTACAGGTGTCACGGTCTAATGTGTGGGATTTGCTTGCAAACATAGCTTCTCAAGGGCTTCTCAGGTGGCTCAGTGGTAAAAGATTCGCCTGCTAATGAAGAATATTCAGGTTCAGTCTCTGGGTCCAGAAAATCCCCTGGAGAAGGAAATGGCAACCCACTCCAATATTCTTGCCTGGAGAATCCCATGGACAGAGCAGCCTAGGGGGCTACAGTCCATGGGGTCACACAGAGTCAGACATGCCTGAGCGTTGAGCACAGTTGCTTCTCAGAGTGTGAGTGCATCAGAGTCACCTGGAGAATGTGGGAAAAAATGGAATACTGACCCTCACCACAAAGACTGATCCAGTGGGTCTGGAATGGAAAATTGCATTTCCACCAGAGTGCTGAATGAGCTGGTATTGTTGGGCTTTAGGCTCATTTTTCTTGTAGCAACACTAAAACATTTCAGTTCAGCTAGAGTGTAGGTCTCCCCACTAGGAACTCTGTATCTACACACACAAATACATCAGCTGCTCATCCTGGCTGTCCCTGTGAGAGGAGGTGTGTGTGTGTGTGTGTGTGTGTGTGTATGAGTGTGTGAGAGTGAGTATGAGTGTGTGTGTGTTAGTGGGGAGGGCTGCAGTGAGATCACTGTTGAAGTCAGGCCACGAGTCCCGTGAAGTTATTTTACTGTTCTCTCCACCTTTGGGTATGTTTGAGAATTTCCTTAACATACATTTATGTATTTTTTCAATTCAGGAGATCTATGTCCAACTCAAAGGAAACCTCTTATGTTACTTTGATTCCCTTAATCAGATTGCACTGATTTTCATTATTATTATAAGAATCATATTTATACTTTCGCCAAAGCAAAGTCCAATAAAAATGAAACGCATTTGAAAAATTCACTCTAAATGCTATCATCTGTGACCCACATTTTATGATTTTACCTACAATTGTGACTCAGTGAGATTAAAAAAAATACAGAATTTGATCAGGCAGTGAATTTGAAAATAGATATAGAAAATCATTGTCTTATTTTTCTTTAATGCAGAAGGAGCTCTTCTAATCATTCTCCTGTATTGCTTTGTCTCTGTCACAACTTTTCCTCAAGTTTTTGCTTCCTTTTCTGACGCTGTACCTCTTCTTTTCTCTTTTTTGTTCACCCTTTTCTGTCTCCTTTGTCTTTTCCTTCATCCTTTCTGCCTTTCTAAAGGCATTTTAGATATTTTTTGGCTTTAGGTAAGGTCCTGTATCATTTGCCAAGTGATTAGGTTATTTTGTATTTTTCCCTTAAAAACGGAATTGCTTTGAGATTCATATGCGGTCTTGGTAAAAAAGAAACCTTTTTGTTTTGTGTTGGAGTATAGCTGATTCACAGTGTTGTGATACTTTCAGGTGGACCGCAAGAGGACTCAGCCACACACACACCTGTACCTGTTCTTTCCCAGACTCCCCTCCCACCCCGGCTGCCCCATGACACTGAGCAGAGTTCCCTGTGCGATACAGAAGGTCCTTGCTGGTTATGTGAGGTCTTTAGTTGGCTTCTTTTAAAACACCTGAGTATAGGCAGTAGATCTTCATGCTGCTGCTAAGTCGCTTCAGTCGTGTCCGACTCTGTGCGACCCTATAGACGGTGGCCCACCAGGCTCCCCCGTCCCTGGGATTCTCCAGGCAAGAACACTGGAGTGGATTGCCATTTCCTTCTCCAATGCATGAAAGTGAAAAGTGAAAGTGAAGTCACTCAGTCGTGTCTGACTCTTAGCGACCCCATGGACTGCAGCCTACCAGGCTTCTCCGTCCATGGGATTTTCCAGGCAGGAGTACTGGAGTAGGTTGCCATTGCCTTCTCCGATAGGAACAAACACACACTGTGTGGTGACCGACCATACCTTCTGGCCTCTGTAAGTGGTTTGGTTTCTTCCTACATATGCTCCTGGGAAGCCTATCGTCTGACTGGAACATAGACTTTTGCACTAAACTCCGAAAGGCCCACTCAAGACAGGCTTCCCTGCCTGCTCCCTGAATTCTGTGATCTAGTTCAGCAAGGGAAGATGCTGCAGTGTTTCATATATATATATATATTTTTTGTTTGTTTGTTTGTTTTACAAACTTCATATTTTGTAGCAGTTACAAAAGAACAGACTGTGACTCACACAGTTTTGCTGGCGCCACGTGTACTCCGAGTGCGCTCATGAGTGACGTGAACTCACCTGGTTCTTTGGCCTGAAACAGCCGCCAAAGCTGGCAATACAGATGCTGAGAGATCTGTGTAGGAGATGATGGCAAACATGAAGGCCCTCTAAAGCTCCAGGAAATCCTGGAGTGGATTGCCGTGCCCTCCTCCAGGGGATCTTCCTGACCCAGGGAGCAAACTCAGGTCTCCTCTGTCTCCTGCATTGGCAGGCGGATTCTTTATCAGTAGCGCCACGTGGGCAGTCCTATTAAATGTATATGGTATGTCAATTACATCTCAATGAAACTGCAGAAGTTAAAAAGTCTCTTAGGGTCTTTGGACTGAAAGTCAGAAGGTTAAGGAAGGGAATAGGGAATTATTCAATGCAACATACAATTTGGAAATAAGAAAGCAAGACATTCAAAAGAAGTTAGTAACTTAATTGCCAGGGCAACTCTTTTATGAGAGAACAAAAGAAAGACAGGAAAGTGCTCTCCTCCTTATGGCTAGCAGAAGAGGGAAAAAAAAAGAAAGAAAAAATCATGGCTAGCCGTAAGGAAGAGAACATTCAGGAAGAAGAATAACTGTCTCCTAGAATTTAGATTCCTGGGATAGTTAGGAAACAGATACCGTCCTCACAATTAGAATAAGGAAGTAATCAAAAGCATGATGACTAAAACAATGAGCTTTCTTGTCAAGTGAGGTTCTGTGTGTATAATGTGTCTTAGGTAATTTCTGACTTTAAGAAAAGGCTGAGTCTTATCCTAACATCAGAAGTGCTGAACTTGAATTCTAGTTCACTTACTACAAAAATATACCTGAATATTCGAGATATTCAAGTTTCTTTAAATCTTGATATAGATATCAGCTTAAGTTGGTTATGCCTGAGTTAGTAAACAGTTTTTCCTCTCTCAGTATATTTTTGGTAAAGAAGAATTGGCTGACTTGTAACTCAGTGTATTACTTCTTAGCTAAGAAGTAAAGCCAGCTCACTTGTGGACCCAAACTTAAACACCGCTCTTTGTCGGATGGAAACATAATCAGTGTTCTAGGCTAGTATTGAAGTACTCAACTCTTCTGGGATAATGTACATTTTAGGCTTCACATTTTATAAAGGATAGTCACATGTGTTGTGTCAGTGTCCGTATGGTCAACTGAATATTTCCTTTCTTTTTTTAAAAAAGACTTATTTGGCTGTAGGTCTCAGTTGCAGCACGTCGGCTTTTTCCTTGCAGCTTCCCGGCTTCCCTCTAGTTGTGAGGCTTAGTTGCCCTGTGGCGTGTGGGATCTTAGTTCCTGGACCAGGGGTCGAACCCACATCCCCTGCATTGGAAGGTGGATTCTTAATCACTGGACCACCCAGGAGGTCCCTCAATATTTCCTATTTCTAATAAAGCCCTAGCTTCTGGGAGCTTGCTGTTTTCTGCATGGGGTGGAAAGTACCAGAAAGCTGTTACCTGTTACCTGGGGCTCTGCTGACACTATTTCCACGGACTCACAGATTGAGATTGGCAGTGTTTTCCTCTTGCCTGGGCAGAAGCCAGGAATTAGTTCCTTGACGGAGCTGAACTGTGGCCCCGCACCTTCCGAGCCAAGCCTGGAGACCAAGGACACCCGTGGTGAGGCTGTGACGAGGCTCCTCCTCGGCAGTTCTTGCTGAAAAAGTCCAGGAATGAAGACAATCACCACCTCGCCTGGGGGATGGCTTTGTGTCCCTGTGAGAGCAGCTGAGACAAACACGTCCTGTGTTTAGGCCGAAGGCCACAGTCAGCCACCGTTTCTCTTCTAGAAAGAGTGGAGCTTGTGCATATCACTCTGCCGCTGCCTGAGCAGCACCCTTCTCCTCGTGTTAAGCCCCATTTTACCAGGAAATGCAGTGACTGAAGGAAGAAGCATTAGATAAGAAGCAGTCTCCATAGCGTCTCTGGGGCTTGTTGGGTAAACTCTGTTTCCTCCTGTTCCTTCCCCCATGAGCAGGAGAAACCTGCTCCCTGGGCCACTCAGAAGTTATCAATGAAAATAATAGATAAACAACCAAGAATAGGACCAGAAAAGAGTTTTACTTGCGCCAAACTGAGGACTAGCCCAGAAGCCCACTTCCCGCAGTTGCTGTTTTATGTCTTGTCAGAACAAAGAACATTAAACAAGCCAGGGACACAGTCCTTCAAGGTAAAAACAAGACAAAAACAAGCAAAAAAACACCCCAAACCCCACACAGACCGGTGCATCACAGGGAGTCAGCGTGGCCTTGGCACCTGGGAAGGGAGCCTTGTTACCGAAGGAGGAGCAGCACTGGTGTCCGGAAAGAGCCACATTTAATTTTCGTTTTTAACGAGGGCATTCTTCGCTTCTGCTCATGTGCCCTTTTCTCTAATAATTAAAACAGGTGTTCAGTGTATGTCTGATAGGCTGCACACAGCCCATCTTAGCATCACAGTCGCGGTAACTCATGGACAAGCCAGAGTGATTCCCCATCTCTCAGCTCGTGGACATTTCTTTTTGCAGAAGCCGGGGGGCCTCTGTGTGCCTCCAGTTTCCTCTTGTCCACACCCCATGTCGGTCTCACACTCCCTCCTACTTTAGAGGAGAAGGAATTCTTCCTGTCCCTCCAAAGCCGTCTGTTCTTGTTCTTGCTAATGGTCTGTCGTCTCCCACCTTCCCTGGGGTCGTGTCACATTCACTTCCTGCTCTATTTGCCTCTTCCATTTACTCCTCTCCACCCCCCACGCCTAAAAACGTGTACACATGCCCTCCTCACATAGGCCTTTTGCTTGCTTCCTTCCTGCATGCCCCCCTTGTTTCACTGAGGGGGTCTCTCCCATCGCTGCCCCCTCTCCTCATCTGTGCTTCCTGACCACTGGAATCCTGGTTTCTGTCCTCACCACATAATTGAACTGTCACAGCAGAGATCATCTGTGACCTCAAATCCAATGTCCTCCTAAGCGGTCACCTTCTTATGTCCCTTGACAGCCCTTCTTTCTCAAACCTCCCCCACACCCCCCATCCCGGGGTTCGTGGAGCTGCCCTTCCCTGACCTCTCTGCTCCCAACCAGGCATCATCATTGTTCTTTGCGGGGTCCGTTCTCATCAGGGCTGGGGCGATGGGCTGGTCACAGGCTCCTGCTGTGTCCCCTGCAGTGACAAGCCCAGGCATCGTCACCCCTTGGTTCTATTCTCTTCTTCCCTAGGGGATGGTAGACCCGAGAAGCCTTCTGAATATCTGACACTCACATTCAGAAGCTGCCACTTTCGTGTGCCTCATGAAGGAAGGAAGTCGCTGTTGGTGAGAACGGCCTGAGTCGTTCTCTGCCCGCACTGGCTATTGACGAGAGTCAGAACAAAAGGCTGTTTTATGAGATATGTTAAAAATCAGGTCGGCTCTTGCTTCTGGCCCTTAGGTTTCTGGAAATGAACACACTGTACTGCCATGCCCATCTGCATGGGTACATCCCAGCTCCCGTGGGGCTGAGATCCACACTCCTTTCTGCATAAAACAGTTTTGAGGCATGAGTGCATATTTTTATTTGGGAACAGTGGTCCTTACTACGAGGCACAGGACACCCCTTCACACGCACGGCCTTGAGAACCGTCCAGAGGGTCTTCTGCTCCAGCCCTTCCGTGGGCCTGGGGATGGTCTCCGAAAGGCCGGGGCTGCAGAGTCGGGCCGCTCATGCTGCGGGTCCTGGGTGGGGGCTGTCGTTACTTGCTCATTTCTCATTTCAGGAAAACCTTCCTTCCTCTTCTACATTTTTCCCCCCTTTCTGCCCTTACTCCCTTCTTGTTCATGGGCTATTTTATTGTAAAATGCAAATAACCCCCCAAAAAATTGCATTTTTCATCTCTCTTCTGAAGAGCAGAGGACACAGTTGTGCAAATGCTGAAATAAAAGTAGCAAAGAAGCCTGAAGTGAGATGTGATCTTTGTGCTTCCCCCGAGGCAGAAGGAAGCAGAGAAGCTACGAGGGAGGCGCTGGGATCCCAAGGCCCTTCCTGCCCTTGACGTTTCCAGGTAACCGGAGACAGCAACCTGGGCCCCCAGGGAGGTGGCCGAGAGCTTCAGAGCCTCAGAACTCACTCAGGTGGCGCTGGCCCCCGTCTCCGTAAAGCTTATTTCCAGCACTTGTTAAAACCCCGATGTACCGGTTTTTGAAGGAAGTAAAAATACTGATTTTATCCATCTCCAAACAGTCCTTTATGTTCCTACTACCTTCCGTGATGGCAGATGCTAAAGAATCTGCCTGCAATGCAACAGACCTGCTTTCAATCCCTGAGTTGGGAAGATCCCCTGGAGAAGGAAATGGCAACCCACTGCAGTATTCTTGCCTGGAGAATCCCATGGACAGAGGAGCCTAGTGGGCTACAGTCCATGGGGTTGCCAAGAGTTGGACACGACTGAGTGACTGACACTCTCACTTTCAAACAGTCCTTTGGTTTTCTTTCTTTCTTTCTTTTTTTTTTTTTTGATTAATTTTTAGAAGAATATGAACACCTGATAATTTTCCAAGGAGCACTTGTCCATAGTCACGCTGTGAGGCTGAAAGTGTTTATCAGAAGACTCATCCTTTTCTTTACATTATTTTCCACTTTTGCATATTCTAGACAATCTCAAAGGTTTACTCTGGAATAAAAAGTGGCTTTCTTTAAAAATGGAGGTGACCTGGAGGGGAAGAGGCTGATGATATATTACATCAGTCTCCTGAATATCCCGGCCATTTTTATCCAAACAAAAAACTGCAGAATTCCCTAGCAGTCCACTGGTTAGGACTGAAGAATTGATGGTTTCAAATTGTGGTGCTATTAAAGACTCTTGAGAGTCCCTTGGACAGCAAGGAGATCAAACCAGTCGATCCTAAAGGAAATCAACCCTGAATACTCATTGGAAGGACTACTGCTGAAGCTCCAGTACTTTGGCCACCTGATGTGAAGAGCCAACACATTAGAAAAGACCCTGATGTTGGGAAAGATTGAAGACAAGAGGAGAAGGGGGCATTAGAGGGTGAGATGGTTGGATGGCATCACTGACTCAATGAACATGAGTTTGAGCAAGCTCTGGGAGACAGTGAAGGACAGAGAAGCCTATATCCACGTGCTATAGTCTGTGGGATTGCAAAGAATCGGATGCAACTGAGCGATTAAACCACCACCACCACCACCACCACCACCACCACCACCACTGTGGTTAGAATTTGGAGCTTTCACTGTAAAGGGCCTGTATGATCCGTGGTCAGGGAACTAAGATTCCACAAGCCATGAAGCCCACCAAAACAAAAACAAAAACCCTGGGCTTGTTCCTGTGTTGAGTTTTGCTTCACATTTCTTTTTGGAGTCAGAGCCCTCACCAGTCACCGCTCGGGACAACGAAGTGCCTTCCAGCATCTAAAACCTCAGGACACCCATCCTTTAGGATAATCCACAACATCAGCAACTCAGCTGCAAATGTTTTTGGGGGATCTAACGTCTCTGCAGAAGCTGAAGGGCAAACTGCAGGAAATGCATGGGTTCAGAATTCCATGTTCAGGGGAGTGAGTCCAGGATTTATGTTTTAGACACAAGTGGACACAGATAATCCCAAAATTATCTCTCTTGCTGAATAGCTGGTATGAGAACACACCCCAAAGTGTGCAATTCCGTGGTTTCCCTTTGCTTGGTTTATAACGGTGTCATGGTAGTCTGTAACAATGACAAGGTTTGCCTTAAACTCTGCCTTCTGTCAGGATCCGCTGGAGGGCTTGCATGCAGATGGTGGGCTGCACCTCTAGGGCTTCTGAGTCAGGGGTTCTGGGGACTCCCGAGAATCTGCGTTCCTCACTTCTTCCAGTTCCTGGGGTGGTACTGATGCTGCTTGTAGGGAGACTATGCTTTGAGAACCACTGCTTGAATTACCGTGTTACAGCGTGATAATTCCCCACTCCAGTACTCTTGCCTGGAAAATCCCATGGATGGAGGAGCCTGACAGGCTGTAGTCCATGGGGTCGCTAAAAGCTGGACACGACTGAGCGACTTCACTTTCATGCATTGGAGAAGGAAATGGCAACCCACCCCAGTGTTCTTGCCTGGAGAATCCCAGGGACAGGGGAGCCTGGTGGGCTGCCCTCTATGGGGTCGCATAGAGTCGGACACGACTGAAGTGACTTAGCAGTAGCAGCAGTGTGATAATTACACAGGGGCATTGAAATCTGCTTTATCTCATTCTGCGTATGCAGGAAAAAGGGCTTCCCTCTGGTGATAAAGTATCGGGAGACACAGGAGACGGGGGTTCAATCCTTGGGTCGGGAAGATCCCCTGGAGGAGGAAATGGCAACTCACTCCAATATTCTTGCCTGGAGAATACCATGGACAGAGGAGCCTGGTGGGCTACAGTCCACAGGGTCACTAAGAGTGAGACGCAACTGAGAGCACGCAAACACAAACATACACGTGAAAGAAAAATGGAAACATTACTGTGGACTTAAATTTTTGAGGAGGAACACCGATTAAGAAAAGTTTTACATTTTATTTTTTAAATAATGTATTTACTTATTTTTGGCTCTGCTGGGCCTTCTTTGCTTCACGTGGGCTTTCTCTAGTTGTGGTGAAAGGGGGCTACCCTCTAGGGCTTGAGGTTCTCACTGTGGTGGCTTCTCTTCCTGGGGAGCACAGGCTCTGAGGCGTGGGCTCAGTAGCTGTATCCGGAGCTCAGTTGTCTCGAGGCACGTGAGGTTGTCCCCGACCAGGGATCAAACCTGACTCCCCTGCTCTGGCAGGTGGATTCCTAACCACTGGACCACCAGGGAAGTTTGAAAAGTTGTACTTTTAAAAGCCCACTATCTCCTGTGATCTCAGAAGTATAACACAGCACATACAGAATGCCTGGGGCAAAGAAGCCAAATCACCTTTTTCTCAGTGGTTTGCTGCTATGGGTCAGCTCTCAATGGTTTTGCCTTTGCAAACAGAGGGAAAGGTTTGGTGTCAGATAGTTCCCATTAAGGCTGGATCCCTTTACATAGAAAATCTGTCCATCAGCAGCGCTGTAGACCTATCTGACATGACCGTGTTTAGTTAACTGTCCTCCGCCTCCTCACAAGATTAAATCACTGCTCCTCTTGCAGCCAGAGGAGAGGGTGCTATGCGTCGTTCTCTGGAAATTCCACTTGGGAATTCAAACCCCACTCAGATTCAAGGCATCACCATTCAAGGAAATGGTACCAGAGAACCCAGGATGGACTTTTCTTGGTTTGGGCTTATTTTATTTTATTTTAGTTTTAGTTACATGTGGCTTTTGTAGACTCCTCACAGCACCAGTTTTCTCTTTTAATAACCTCCACGTGGTTTAACTTTTTAAAGCCGAGTGTCAAAAGCGGTATGAGATGGCAGAGCTGTTCAAGCCCAGCTCAGACACTGTAAAGGAAGTGAACCAAGACCCCACAGCTGAGCGCTGGGGCTGTGGGCGCCCTCCCGGAGCAGGAGGACGAGGGCCAGGGTGTGGGAACCGTGCTCCCAGGGGACCCTGACTCCGCAGGGGCTGGGAGGAGCATGGAGAGGGGCTGAGTGTTCACGCACGCAGCATAAACAGCCGCGGATGCGCCCGAGCCGTTTCCTTTCTGAATGCGCGGTGTCCTGTGTCCTGAGTCTAAGAGGAACTGCTGCCCTCCTGGTGGGCCTGGGTCTGTGTTAGCAGAGTCGTCTCTGGGAAACGAATCAGCAACATTACATTCGGTTCTGATATTCAGATGTGTTCTTTCTCTACCTAGTCCCTTCCCCTCCCGGGGGAGCTGAGTGGACAGGCAGCGACTGCCGCCAGAAAGAGCAGAGAGGGCAGGGACGTCGCCCGGCTGGAGGCTCTTCACTTTGGTTTCTTGTTCTCCCCCTAATTCTTCCTCTTCCAACAGATGAAATGGCCCCCGATTTTACACTGATTATCCCAGCTGCGTGTGACTAGAATCGTGTGCGTGCGTGCTAAGTCGCTTCAGTTATGTCCGCTCTCTGTGACCCCATGGACTGTAGCCCACCAGGCTCCTATGTCCATGGGATTCTTCAGGCAAGAATACTGGAGTGGGTAGCCTTGCCCTCCTCCAGGGGATCTTCCCAACCCAGGGATCGAACCCACGTCTCTTACGTCTCCTGCATTGGCAGGTTCTTTATCCCTAGTGCCCCCTGGGGATTCCGACTAGAATAGACCTATTCTCAATTATGTTGTCCATGTTATTCATTCTCATAGGTTATTTGTCTTCATTTTTTTTTTCTTTACTATGTTTTCTCAGTCTCAAAACAAAGTCTCCTCTGGTTCCCAGCAGACTCTCAGGTCACTTTCTTTATTGCCCAACTTTATTGCTCAAATAATGTAACTCAATACTAGCCTCTCCAAAATATAACTTATAAATAAACGACCAGTAAGCATTTTATGTAAAAGCCAATATGTATATATATGACTTTTAATATTATCTGTGATTTCAGCTTATGACTGACTGATCTCTACAATAATAGTAGATATTGCCTCATTTTTAGTAGGCACTAAATTATTGATTGTCTCTCTGTCTTACTAGTTTAATGATACAGAAACTGGAAGATTATGAGTGTATTTTTATAGTTGTCCTCAACCCAGAGTTTTATTTAGTAAGCCGTTCCCTGATGTCTCAGACAATAAAGAATCCACCTGCAATTCGGGAGACCCAGGTTGAATTCCTGGTTCAGGAAGGTCCCCTAGAGAAGGGAATGGCTACTCACTCCAATATTCTTGCCTGGAGAATTCAGTGGACAGAGGAGCCTGGTGGGCTACAGTCCACGGGGTCACAAAGAGTTGGACATGACTGAGTGACTAACACTTTCACTTTATGGTAACAAAATTTCTTTTTTAAAAATTTTAAATGTATTGCAAAGATTCATTAATTTCAGAGTAGCTGGGCAGGGAATTCTCTGATACAAATGAAATTTATATTTACATTACAGCACATTAATACTGTAGTCTACACCAAAGCCTAGGATTATTACATGAAGATTCCAGTAAACAAGTGCTGGTACTGCAATTAACATTTGAGAACAGCTAATTGGTGACTCATTTATCTTTTTTACTATTTTTTAAATAGTTAAAAACAGATTTTAAAAGTTGAAGTATAGTTGATGTACAATTTAAATAAGTTGCAAGGGTACAGCATAGTGATTCACAATTTTAAGAGATTGTTAGTCAGTCATGTTCGACTCTCTGTGACCCCATGGACAGTGGTCCGTCAGGCTCCTCTGCCCATGGGATTCTCCAGGCAAGAATACTGGAGTGGGTTGCCATTCCCTTCTCAGTAGGATCTTCCCAACCAAGGAACTGAACCTGGGTCTCCTGCATTGAAGGTGGATTCTTTGACTGTCTAAGCCATAAGGTAAACCCACTCAATTTATAGCTATTATAAAATATTTCCTGTGTTGGGTACTGTATCCTTGTAACTTATTTATTTTATATATAATAGTTTATGCTTCTTAATCCTCCACCTCTGCCTCTATTACCCCCCTTCCCTCTCCCCACTGGTAATCACTAGCCTGTTCTCTATCTGTGAGCTGGTTTCTTTTTTATGATATTTACTAGTTTTATTTTTTTGATTCCATATATAAGTGATACCATACAGTATTTTTCTTCCTCTGTCTGACTCATCTCATTTAGCATAAAGTCTTCCAAGTCTATCCAAGTTGTTGCAAATGGCAAAATTTTATTGTTTTTTATGGCTAGCTGAATATTATTCCATTGTGAGTGTGTGTGTATATTTATCTCTATCTCACATCTTCTTTATCCATTCATCTGTTGAGTACTTAGGTGGCTTTCATATCTTGGCTATCATAAATAACACTGCTATGAACATTGGGTTGCATTTATCTTTTTGAATTAGTATTTTCATTTTTTTCAGATATATACCCAGTGCTGGAATTGCTGGGTCAGATCATAGTTCTATTAATATTTTTAATTTTTTGAAAAATACTGTTTTTGCACCAATTTACATTCCCACTTATAGTGTATGAGGGTTTCCTATCCTCACATCCTCAGCAATGTTTATTGTGCTCTTTTAAACACATAAATATGTTGTATGTGTTTATTTATGGCTGTTCTGGGCCTTTGCTGCTGTGTGCGGGCTTTCTCTAGGTAGGGCGACTGGGGGCTCCTCTAGTTGCGGTTCTCGGGCTTCTCATTTCGGTGACTTCTGTTGTGGACAAAGGACTCTAGGAGCAAGGACTCAATAGTTGTGGGGCGCTGTGCTAAGTCGCTCAGTCATGTCTGACTCTTTGTGACCCAATGGATTTCTGCATGGCTCCTCTGTCCATGGGATTCTCCAGGCAAGAATACTGGAGTGGGTTGCCACGCCCTCCTCTGGGGATCTTCCCAACCCAGGGATCGAACCTGCGTCTCTTATGTCTCCTGCATTGGCAGGTGGGTTCTTTAACACTGGACCACCAGGGAAGTCTCTATTAGTCATCTTTTAGATCATGGCCATTCTGACAGGTGTGAGGTGATGTCTCATCGTGGTTTTAATTTGCCTTTCTCTAATGATGAACAATGTTGAGCATCTTCTCACATGCCTGTTGGCCATCTGCATATCCTCTTTGGAGAAATGTCTCTTCAGGTCCTTTGCCCATATTTTAATTGGGTTCTTTGTTTTTGTTTTTGTTTGATGTTGAGTTGTATGAACACTTTAAATATATAACAAAATTTCTTGAGCATGACAAAAGGATAAAATATTTTATTTACAAGCTTTAGAAGCTATAGTTTTTAGGTATTTAAATGCCATGTCATTTGAGAGTGCTAAGACTAAAGACCAGTAAGTGAATCAAGATTAAAACAGAGATAACATGAATTCAATCTATTAACACTCTGTTAATGAATAACTAATACAACTGGACTCATGTACTTGGGCTTGAGGTTAAAAAAGTCAAGTCAGGAAGTTCTCTTTCTTTCTTAAGCATTCATATTTGTGACCACATAAATATCCCGTAACAAATTCCATTTACCTCCACACAGTTTACAACCTTGTTCTGACTTGACTTCACACCCAAACAGTGACCCCTGAAGGAGTGATTGCTCAGGAAGGAGACCCAGCATGAGGCTCTAGTCTGTCCTGACAATGAAGCTGAGAAAACCCTGAGCAGCGAAAGGTTGCCCCTGAGGCTCCCTGGGTGCCAGCGGGCCTCCCTGGGCTGCTTAGCTGTTCGTGGTACCCCCACCCCACCCCCTGCTTGAGAAAGACCACCCTTGCACTCTCATGGAAGAGGGGATCTGAGTTAGGCTCAGAGATGCAGACCAAGACTCTCTGGGGAGAGATCCCTAAGCCTTAAGAACACCCCGAGGCGAAGGAGGGCAGTGTCAGACAGCCGGGGATTTTTCCAGAAGAGATGTTTTGGAGAAGGGCTCCAGGTAAGGACTAGGGGCTGAGGTCTTCGGGGCCAAGCTAGCTCAGATCCTGGCAGCTGTACTTGGAAGATACTGCTGGTCCTGCCAGCCTGTTGGGGTGGTGGCTTGTGACCTTTATAAGTCTGAGTGTGACTTGTCAGAATGAGATACCTTGGTGTGACGTATCAGTATGTGTTTCCAATAGGAAGAAACATCTCATGAGATGAGCGTGAGGTCCCGAGTTGTTGGGGATTAGACCTGTGCTGCTGGGGATTCGAATCCGAGTTGCCGAGCAACCAACACGACTCATCCATTGATTTAAAGGTACCTTGTCAATCAAGTTAAAAAATCTGAGGTCCATTGGTTTGATGGCCGAAAAGGGAAAGGTAGAAAGTTTTGTTTTATTCTCGGCTCCAGGGTAGGGCGAGAGCGTGAGGCAGGCTGGTGACAGTGAGGACTGGGAAGGTACCGAGGGCCTAACCCTCCAAAACATTCACATTCGGTGTTTATTTCAGGGAGATGGAGACGGTGATGCTGGGAAATGAGGGTGGAAGGAGCAGATTCTGTGCACTCATTATCAGAGAACGCTGCACACACAAGAGCCATGCTGGCTCTTAAAAAGGAAAGAAGATGTAGACTCTGTCTTCTCCAGCACCACAATTCAAAGCATCAATTCTTTGCCATGCAGCCTTCTTTATGGTCTTAAATAGGGCCACCATATAACTTATGGACCAGTCAGAACACTTCTGGGAAAGGAGGGGCCACGACCAGTGACCTCACTGGACAACAAGTCCTGGACCAACTGCCCTGCATGATTAATGACTTAAGATATTCATTTTCAGCCAATTAGTAGCCGCTGGAAAGTTTGCAGCCGGACCCACAACTTGGTTTATTAATTACAGATGTTCAAGGAGTTTGAGTGTGATATAAACCCTTCAGGGCGTTTTTGTTAAGCAGTCTATTAGAGAAATACATACTGAGTGACCTTTAAAATAAGGGTTTCTTGTTGCAAAAATCACGTGGATAGGGTTACAAAAGCAGAGCTTCTGACTGCTGGGGAAAGAACTATGGAAACCAGAGGACCCACAGTGCCAGGTTGGAAAGTTCTGGACTGCTTCTGGAAGTTCTCTGCTGTCCACAGACGTGGTGAAGCTGAGGCACTTATGGGTGTTTGTCATTCGTGGCGGCATCTTCCATTCCGTCTAAGTCTCGCAGTGTTTTAATTATCCAACAGCCTGAGGAGCTAGCATTTGGGCGAGAAAAGTAGAACAAAAAATGTGTTTTTCTAATATTAAGGAGTATGCAGAGTCCTTATTGGAATCCACACAGTAGGGAAGGATTGAAACTTCATGCTCATATAGCACCGTGTACGTTGGCTAGAATATTCTTAAATAGGACAATGAGTTTTAGATTTTGATTTAGAAATCTAAGTTTATTATGACAACATAATACTTGAGTTTTTATTTTTTTAACACGATACTTTAAATTTCGATAGTATGTCTGGTATTTCTCTGGTTTAAACTGTGATCATATGCTGTAGCAATGCTAAAAATGTTCTCTACAGGGTTCTAAGGGGTATCAGCGAGGAATATCTAAGACACAGCGATTCCATCGGTATTTCTGTCCACCGGTCACGTGCCGGGGATGCACAGATGTGGGCACGTGCTCCGTCTGCCTGCCCTGCTCTGCCCCGGGAGACCGACCCTGGCCTCCTGGCTTCCGGTAGGGTCGGCTCCCCTGGGCAGCTGCGCCCATACGGCTTCCTCTGTTCCAGAAGGGCCCCAGTAAGGGGTCAGGTCTGCGGGGCATGGATGCAGGGGGTGGGGCTGGAGGGCGGATACTATGCGATTTCTTTCCTTTTCTTAGATTCTGCTCCAGTCTTTGTAAATAGTCCCTTTGTTAAACTTGCTCCAAAGTATTACTTTGAGGGGCCAGGGCCCTAACAGAACATACAGATTCACCATCAAGGAACTCATTCTAGCCAAAGAGACAGACCTGTAACAGCTAACTCTACATGAAGTGGAAACTTCCAGTAAATTCCTGTGGGAAAGATGTCAGGGCCTGGAGCGGGGGATGATGGGTCTTCCCTGGAAAGGGAGGGATGCGGGGTGGGATGGGTGGGTGGTCTTCACCCAGAAGGTGGCATTTGGGCTGCTGGGGATCCAAAGGGGGTGGTATTTCCTCGCATCTTTTTTTATTTATTCATTTACCTGGGCTGGGTCTTCGTTGCTGCTCCAGCTCTTATTCTAGTTCCGCGGAGTTGGGGCTCCTCTCTAGTTGGGGTGCTCAGGCTTCTCCCTGCGGTGCCTTCTCTTGCTACAGAGCTCAGGTTCTAGGGTGCATGATCTCAGCTGTTGTGATTCCCGGGCTTTGGAGCAGAGGCTCAGGAGTTGCGGCGCACAAGCTTAGTTGCTCCGTGGCGTGTGGGATCCTCCCGGATTAGGCATCGAACCCATCTCTCCTGTGTCGGCAGGCGGATTCTCTACCCCTGAGCCACCAGGGAAGGCCTCCTTGCCTCTTGATTGACCTCAAGACCTCCGAGATCTTGGCCTGTTCGGGTAAGATGGCGGCACAGGCAGGAAAGAAAGAGGGAACTCCTGGAGACGCGTCACTGTGGGATTTACAGAGTCCCCGCTTTAGAATAATGTTAACAGTTACATGAGTCACGAGCCAAGTCAAAAAGCCATGTGAGTCCTGAATTTGTCGCTAAATGACTGTGTGAAGTGAAGTGAAAGTCGCCCAGTGGTGTCCGAGTCTGAGACCCCATGGACTATACAAGTCCTTGGAATTCTCCAGGCCAGAATACTGGAGTGGGCAGCCTTTCCCTTCTCCAGGGGATCTTCCCAACCCAGGGATTGAACCCAGGTCTCCCCCATTGCGGGCGGATTCTTTACCAGCTGAGCCACTAGGGAATGTGACTGCGTGGATGGAGGGGATTTCCCTGACCTCTCTGTCTCCACTGCTCCATCTGCCTACCGCGGAAGACGATTCCTGCCCTTCCCCGGGAGCGTTGCTGTGCGCTTCGAGATGCAAGAGTGTTTGTAGGTGTGTTGGTACCAAACCCCTCGACCAATGGGGCACATGCATCATTTCATTTACCTCTTAGCGTCTTTGTCTCTCTCAATTCTGGGATATTTCCTCAGGTCTTTTTTCTCTTTGATTGTATCTGATTTGTTATTTAACCGATATTTTGAGTTTTTAATTTTCGTTAACTACATACTTCATTTTTAGGTCAGTTGAGATTCTCCTGTGTTTAGTGCCCAATCTTTCATATGGTTTATATTCCCTCTTTTTAACTTTTTAATGATTTAAACACAGTTATTATTAGTCTCCGTCTAATATTTCAGTTTGGTGGGGAACACACATAGTTTCCTTATGGCAATTCACTTTCTTCTGTGGTTTGTAGCTTTTCACTGTGAGCTCATCTTCAACTGAGGTTGTTTTTCTTTGTGGGTGTCCCATGAATCCTGTAGGCAAACGTCCCTACATTTTTGCATTTTCTTTTGCCAAGTGCTCCGTGGGTTTCACTGATCTGGGAACCATTTTTGTGTTAATTATACAGTTTATGAGCCCATAAGTGAGGAGTCTACACTTATTAAGGGCTTCAGGATTGGGTTTGCATTATCACATAATTTTTTTGGGTTCATTTATTAGATTTTTATTTGAAAATCAGATCCCTTGCAAGAAACAAGCCACTAATAGAGTTTTTCTGGAACTTCTTTCCAAGGACTTAGCTGTATAAGGTATTTCCCAGTTTCAGCTCCCTCCTTGGCAGAGCTTAAGACCACATCGCAATGTCCTTCCTGGAGCATTAAAATCTCTTTTGGACCTTTATTCAGGTCTATGTCTCAGGGGCCACTAGAGGCACCTTGTAATCCTCTCACCCTGCCAAGACTTTTCTGCTTTTGTTGATAACTCACGAAAATCCTTCCCCCGCCCAGTATTGGCTATGTGTTTACATTCTTAGTTATATTTTATGTATTTGTAGCTGGCGAAGTGAAGTGAAGTGAAAGTTGCTCAGTCATGTCCGACTCTTTGCGACCCCATGCACTATACAGTCCATGGAATTCTCCAGGCCAGAATACTGGAGCGGGTTGCCATTCCCTTCTCCAGAGGATCTTCCCAACACAAGGATCAAACCCAGGTCTCCCACATTGCAGGCAGATTCTTTACCAGCTGAGCCTCCAGGGAAGCCCATTTGTAGGTGGGATGGGCCTATTTTAGTTCAAATGCCCACGTTGCTGGAACCAGGACTCTGTCAGTTAATATCCTATAGATCAGGGGTCCCCAGGCCCTGAGCCATGGACAGTATTGGTCAGTGGTCTGTTAGGAATCGGGTCACGCAGCAGGAGGTGAGTGGTGGGCAAGTGACTGAAGCTTCATCTGCGTTTACAGAGGCTCCCCACAGCTCACATCAGCGCCTGAGCTCCGCCTCCGGTCAGATCAGCGGTGACATTAGATTCCCGTAGGAGCATGACCCCTTCTGGGAACTGTGCTAGTGAGGGACCTAGGCTGCATGCTTCTTATATGAAAAATCCCAAACCACCCCTTCCCTGTTCCATGGAAAAATTGTCCAATCTTTTTGCAACCCTGTGGAAGGTAGCCCGCCAGGCGGCTCTGTTCATGGGATTCTCCAGCAAGAATAGTGGAGTGGGTTGCTATGCCCTCCTCCAGGGGACCTGAGCTGAGAGTCTCAGCCCAGAACCCTGGAATGGGATATCTGCACTGCTTGGGGAGTGTTGGATTCTGACCAGCAGCTGTGGTCAGGAACTTTGCAAATGGCAGACAGACTGTCCCTGACTTGTTCTAAATCTTGGTAGATGTCCTTGATGGACTGTGGTGTTATCTCCCTCTAACTCTTTGCAACCTAGAGCTCCAAGCAGACTTGACTACTAAATTGGCGTAGGCTTGCTTGGTGAAACCGACTTGCCGTCCCTGCTACTATCTTTTTCTTCCCAGCCTAACATTTTCATTGGATGGCATCAAATGAACCGGCTTGAGGAAAATTCAGCTCTTGTATGAGACGACCACGCTTTAATTAGGGCTTTAAGTAATTAAACTCCTTAGGCAACAGGCTTTGCATATAAGGATTATATCAGTGAAGAAATTTGTTCTCATAATTTAGCACTGGGTAAGCAAAGATGCAGTTCCCATGGAATCGTCATGAATTGTGGAGAAAGAAGGAGTGAATATGTGTTCGGATGTCCCTTTGGTCCCCTGGCAGAAGCGTGGTGCAGTTACTCATAACACACACAGTGGTAATATTGTTTTTTCAGTTCTGAGTAATGGTGTTATTTGCATCTCCTTTGGGAGATCTCCATAACCTAATGGAGCTTCACAACATTTGGCCATAATTATCCTTCATTTAGTTTAATTCATTTGATTTAATTTAGATTGCTTGGCACAAAGCTAAGTTATCCCTCCCTTTCCTGTGAGTAGACAGCAGTTATTGGAAGGCAGCTATGATATCCATCTCAAATGTCACAGCTGGGTGACAGATTCTACGAGGTTTGCATTACATCACCTACGCTGATGTTTGCTGCTCTTGCCAGAATTGCTTGCAATGTATCTACACTAGGATGCATCACGTTATGTAAAGAAAGTTGGGTATATTCTTGTCTCTTCGTCAACATAAAAAGTTTGCATAGGTCCTTTGAACTTTGCCTGGAAAACCTTGTTTAACTTTTCATATTCTTCTCTTCATGATAGTTTCTTCCATAACTCAGAGCAAGGACCACGGGAGCGCAGGTTATGAGAACAGGCCAGGAGGAGGCGTACTTGCGTGAAGATGCAGCAGACCCAGGGCGGCGCTGAGAACATCCGGGGCTTGGTGATAGTCTTCTCCTCTCTGGTTAATGCTCCCGCACGTGAGGAAGACGAAAGTTGCCCACGTCTGGGTAAAGAGCTCAGTGACTGGCCTGGGACGCCTTGAGTCAGGGGAACATTGAGGTGTCTGGGCCTGTCCTGGAACTGGCTGGGGCTGCCCTCAGAGTGGGGGGCTGACTTCCTGCAAAGCTAGTAAATCTTATGTGTCAGGGACCCTCACCATGTGGGGCTCTTCCAAGACCCTGGGAGGGGCCCCAGCAATGTGCTTATGGTCAGATGTTCTTGTAAAGTATGCCTCCAAAAGGAAAATCAGCTGTCTTAAGCACTGTTGGTCCAGCCCTCTGTCTCAGCCCCCTCTGGGCGTGCCTCTGTGCTTTCTCTTGTGTCCAGGGTGTGACGAGCACGCGTGGAGTCTGGAGGCTCCATGACAGGGGAAGTTGAACTGGGGAGGCGTGCAGCGGGGGTCATGGAATATGTTTATGAGGCTCATGATCACATTTGTACAGGGTCACTCTTGAGAAACCTATATGCAGGTCAGGAAGCAACAGTTAGAACTGGACATGGAACAACAGACTGGTTCCAAATAGGAAAAGGTGTACGTCAAGGCTGTATATTGTCACCCTGCTTATTTAACTTACATGCAGAGTACATCGTGAGAAACGCTGGGCTGGAAGAAGCACAAGCTGGAATCAAGACTGCCGGGAGAAATATCAATAACCTCAGATATGCAGATGACACCACCCATATGGCTGAAAGTGAAGAGAAACTCAAAAGCCTCTTGATGAAAGTGAAAGAGGAGAGTGAAAAAGTTGGCTTAAAGCTCACCATTCAGAAAACGAAGATCATGGCATCTGGTCCCATCACTTCATGGGAAATAGATGGGGAAACAGTGGAAACAATGTCAGACTTTATTCTTGGGGGCTCCAAAATCACTGCAGATGGTGATTGCAGCCATGAAGTTAAAAGACGCTTTCTCCTTGGAAGGAAAGTTATGACCAACCTAGATAGCATATTGAAAAGAAGAGCTATTACCTTGCCAATAAAGGTCCATCTAGTCAAGGCTATGGTTTTTCCATTGGTCATGTGTGGATGTGAGAGTTGGACTGTGAAGAAAGCTGAGCACTGAAGAATTGATGCTTTTGAACTGTGGTGTTGGAGAAGACTCTTGAGAGTCCCTTGGACTGTAAGGAGATCCAACCAGTCCATCCTAAAGATCAGTCCTGGAATTTCTTTGGAAGGACTGATGCCAAAGCTGAAACTCCAGTACTTTGGCCACCTCACTCGAAGAGTTGACTCATTGGAAAAGACTCTGATGCTGGGAGGGATGGGGGCAGGAGGAGAAGGGGACCACAGAGGATGAGATGGCTGGATGGCATCACCGACTCAGTGGACGTGAGTTTGAGTGAACTCCGGGAGTTGGTGATGGACAGGGAAGCCTGGCATGCTGCGATTCATGGGGTCACAAAGAGTCAGACACAACTGAGCAACTGAACTGAACTGAACTGAAGTGACCAGGAGCCGTCTCATGTAGGGCCCCCTGCTTCCACCCTGACTTGCCTGCTGCAATGTGAGGGTGCGGGGCCAGGGTCAGGCTGTGACAAGGGTGTGTCTTGCAGGGCCCACACTGGTACAGCCAGGTAGTGGAGCAGAAACTAGGATTTAAACATGTGGAGACAGAAACTGGTCCTTGGAAAATCTCCCAATTATCAGATATGTAAGATTGTAGAGGATTCCACTTGCAGTCGCACCTGGTCCGAAGAGAATGTTCTTCTCTCAGGAACAGACACAATCATTCAGTGTATAAAATGAGAAAATCCCTGGGAGGTATTTTTCTCTGCTGGTAGAAACCAGTGGGATGCACTGATCAGACTTCTTGAGTGTGAGGACACAACCCACCCTCGGGGAAATGTCTATGTGTGAAGTGCTCATGCATCGAAACAAACCTCGGCCCGTGTGCAGCATCTTCTTAGGTCCTGGCCTAGCAGAGTCTGATGATGACGGAGGAGACCTTGTACCAAGGAGTCAAGGACACAAGTGGTCAAGGGACAGAACTCCTGAGCTCAACCATCAGTCAGTCGACGTCTTTGGCAAAAGAGTGATTTGATTAAACAGTTAACAGTTCAATATAACAGAGCAGCATCATAACCATTTAAAACTACCTTTGAATTACTCTAGCGTATGCCTTGATTTCAGATAAATCAGGCGTATTTCCTCAGATTTATTGTTCACACTGAAATTCAAATACAATAAGAAAGAAGTAAGCCCGTGGAAGCCCACGTTGTAAGAAAGAAAGACAGACGGATGGAGTTTAAAATGTCACTCATTCATTTCAGCTATTTTATATTTCAGTTCTGGAATTTCCAAATTATTTTTTTACTTTAGATTTCGATTCTCTGATGAAATTCTCCATTTTTTTCCCATAGATTTTCTCAAGCCTATTAATCAGATTTTCAAGTTCATTCTAATCATTACCATATTGGTGACCTATGGATTTACAAAACCTGTGATTTTTCTTGGCTTGTGTGAAATTGTTTTCTGGCACACCTGGTAATTTTGGAATAAATGATGATCATTGTGAAGAAAAAAACAACTCTCCAATACAGGTCTTTGGAAACTAAAAAACTCCCCAAACTTTAATAGTTAAAACTTCTGAAGATAAGGATGTTTAATAAAGACAAGAAAATAAAGATAATGAAAATGACACAGAAGAATGTTTAAAGATAAAAAAGGCCAGGACACTTAAGTGGGAAAGAAAAAAAGCAGAAGGAAGATGAAAATAAGAACAAAGAGAAACAATTTGTACAAACAGCACATCAAGGCCAACAGCTGCTTCATTTCGATGAATCCTTGACTGTGCTAAATTCTATGATCTCAGCTTGTTACATCGAGCAATAATTTTGGATGCCATTTAATGAAAGCACTGTTGTTTCCCCCAAAACCCAAATTATTATCCCAATAATATTTACAGAAAACCAAACAGCACACACACAAAGATGTTTTGAAAACAGATATTCTGGGGAAAGAATGTTTTTAAGGTTTTATACTTTAGAGGATATTTTTCAATTATTTTCTTCATTTATTATTGATTTGTTTATTTATTTATTTGGCTGCCTCTGGTCTTTGCGGCATGCGGGGTTTTCATTGCGTGCAGACCGTAGCTGTGGTGCGAGGTCTTAGTTTCTCTGAAGCATGTGGAATCTTAGTAATCCGACCAGGGGTTGAACCGAGACTGCTGCATTTGCAAGGCAGATTCTTAATTACTGCACCGCCAGGGAAGTCCCTGGGAAAAAATTTTAAATAATCCAAACTGGCATGAGATTCGGTTGGCTATTCCAAGACTGCCTGTGTCATTTTATTTGTAAGTTCCTTTCAG
This sequence comes from Bos indicus x Bos taurus, assembly GCF_003369695.1. Taxonomy (NCBI): domain Eukaryota; kingdom Metazoa; phylum Chordata; class Mammalia; order Artiodactyla; family Bovidae; genus Bos; species Bos indicus x Bos taurus. The sequence continues at coordinate 37,862,463 of NC_040102.1, forward strand.
AGAGGCGGATATTCCTTATGTAAGATCAGGTTTTAGACTAGACGGTTATGTTGCTGCTAAGTCACTTCAGTCGTGTCCGACTCTGTGCGACCCCATAGATGGCAGCCCAGCAGGCTCCCCCATCCCTGGGATTCTCCAGGCAAGAACACTGGAGTGGGTTGCCATTTCCTTCTCCAATGCAGGAAAGTGAAAAGTGAAAGTGAAGTTGCTCAGTCGTGCCCGACTCTTAGCGACCCCATGGACTGCAGCCTACCAGGCTCCTCCACCCATGGGATTTTATGTTAAGAACCTTCAAAAGTCATAAAGATTCTATAAAACACTAGAAGGCTGTGTTTACTTGAATTACACATTAATCAAATAAAAATGTTCTATGTCTCAAAGAAATACAGTATTACTTTGGCTGCTTGAAAGAGTTATGTTTATTATTTTTTCATGAAAAGTTTTTTTTTCTGATGTTGCAATGAAAAGTGGCTTTCCTCAAGTAATGGAACTTTCAGGGTAATTGTTGAGCTAATTACTGAATTTAATTGACTTTTGTAGGAGCAATTGACAGTAAAAATTTTAAAAAGTGACTTGCTTATCCAAAATAGCTTATATAATATGGGCAAAAATAACTTGAAATGTATTTAAAACAAAAAGTTAAGACAATGAAATAAATAAACCAGAAAACAAATGGGCTCCGTTACTGTAAATTCTCCATAGGAGTTGACAGAAGCTTTATCAGCCGGTGTGTTACTCCTGTAATAGAAAACCCGATGCATGAGTTTTAGCTTTTTTTTTTAACCAATTGAAAATCACTTATCTGTGACTTTATTCAATAAAGTAAAAAAAATGGTCAGACAGCATGTAGAAGGAGAATGCAACGACCGCAAGCACTGCTTCAAAATAGTGAGGCTTCCCCAGCGGCTCAGTGGTAACGAATCTGGCTGTGATGCAGGAGACGTGGGTTCGGGCCCTGGGTTGGAAAGATCCCCTGGAGGAGGGCAGGGCAACCCCCTCCAGTATTCTTGCTTGGAGAATGCCATGGACAGAGGAGCCTGGCAGGCTCCACTCTACAGGATTGTAAAGAGTCGGACACAACTGAAGTGACTGAGCACGCACACTCAGTGCCCGTGACACACGCAGCTGGCTCCCTGATCTCTTCAGAGAGAAGGCTGCTCCAACAGTAGGCATTCCTAATGACGGTGGTGTTCTTGTCATAGTAAATCTGTGTGCTCCGCAGGTCTGTCCAGAGCGATGTGAGCCACTGAAAATGTCACATGAGCTACAGTAAAACGTTTCCATGAAAACAAGTGAAAAAAAGAAAAAAAACAGTTCAAATTTTTCAATAATACATTTTGTTTAACCTATGAACCTTAACATGTAACCAATAAAAATATATTTGAACATTTTGTTTTTCTAATTTTTAAAAATACTTTTATTTAGCTATTTTTGGCTGTGCTGGGCCTTCATTGCTGCAAGCAGGCTTTCTCTAGCTGCAGCGAGCAGAGGTTACTCTCTAGTCGCTCTGTGCAAGCTTCTCACTGCAGAGGCTTCTCTTGAAGGGGCTCTAGGTGCTTGGGCTTCAGTAGTTGTGGTGCTGGAGCTTAGTTGCTCCAGTCCTGTGGGTTCTTCCTGAACGGGGGATTGAACCCATGTCCTCTGTATTGCAAGGCAAATTCTTAACCCCGCTAGACCACCAGGGAATCCCACGAATGTTTTAAATTCTAATTTGTGTGTGTGTGTGTGTGTGTGTGTGTGTGTATACCAAGTCTTTGAAATCTGAGATGTATTTTACTTCACACCACTCTCAGTTCTGACCAGCCCCATTTCAAGTGTTTACAGCCTGTGAGGTTAGCGGCTGCCCAGGGGATAACACCCGTGTAAGGGGTGTTGTGTTTCAAGCACAAATGACATCTTGGATTTTTCTTTAAAAAGGTTTAAATGCAATGAAATTGTTTTCTCAACATACACTTGCAACAGGGGTGCAAGGTAGCAGCAAGCTGCATCCCCTGCAGACAGAGCCGGCAACTGACTCTCGGGTCTGGACGGCCCCCACCCCCAGTGAAGCCAATGGAAAAGCGCAGCTCAGTGGGGTCCTCGGAGGAGCGGTCAGGGGCAAGGGCAGCCATGGGGGGCCTAGGGAGAGCTGGCAACCCCAGCAGTCTGAGCTGCAGGCTCTCAGAGGGCGCCCAGGGCCCTGACAAGTGACCAGGCTGGGAGGAGATGCTGGGCTTCCAGGGACCAGCCGACTTAACCTTCCTGGTGACCAGTGATGGGGCCCCGGTCCTGCGTCCAGCGTGGGTGTGACAGCTCCCAAGCCTTAGGAAAGCCCGCGGTGAGGCGCCGTCACCCTGGACCGACTTTTGAAAGTCTATTTTGTCTTATAGGAGTATTGCTTTCTTTGCTTTCCTCTCTGCATGAAATATCTTTTCCCTTCCATCCCTTCACTTTCCGTCTGTGTGTGTGTCTTTAGACCTGAGGTCTGTGTGTTGGTGTAGTGTGGATTCCACGTGTCCAAGGGAGGAGGTGAACTCGGAGTCTCCCTATGGCACTGTCTCAGGCCCCTCCCAGAGGACTTCCCTTAAGCTGCTTTACGTAACATTCTGCTTGAGAAACATCAGCTTTACACACCAAAAACTAGGCAGTGTAGACTGACAGAAACCATAAATTCTGCTCCTGAACCGCTGCTGTGGCCACAACACCAGGTTCCATAGGGAATGTATATGCACACCTATGAACTACCCTTGTGCTAGGAAAGAATAAGGGATAACACCACCTTTAAGAACCCAAAGTGGACCGACAAATAAATCAAGCAGTAGGAGATTTCCAAAGAAAAGAACTTAGCCAGCACTGTGGCAACTTGGCAAGGGAGCTGACAACGTTTTAGAGCTGGCTCCAACATCGCAGATGTCATATTTGAATTGAGTCTTACAGGATACCTAACAGTACGCTAAGTGAGAAACGCAGTGTCAACCAAGCAAAGGAAAACCAAGCACGAGCAAAGGCCTGGTAGCATTTAAAGGGCGAGATGTGCTGGAAAGGTATGGCTTCCCTGGTAGCTCAGGTGATTAAGAGCCCTGCCAGTGCAGGAGATGTGAGAGATGCTGGTTCTATCCCTGGGTTGGGAAGATCCCCTGGAGAAGGGAATGGCAACCCACTCCAGTATTCCTGCCTGGAGAATCCCATGGACAGCAGGGCCTGGCGGACTACAGTCCATGGGGTTGCAAGAGTCAGACACACTCAGTGACTGAAGCCCCTTCAGGAAATGGAAACTCGGGAAAGACTTAGGAGTCAGTGTGCCTGCAATTTAGGCTCTAGGTTGGGGATCAGAACACCAGGAGATGAGCCCATGAGGATAAACTGAACCAGTTAGGCTGAAAGCATTTGGACCTCACCATTTAGGTGAGGCTAGCTCCTGATCATTTTAAGCAAGGAAATAACTATGATCAAGTCTTTATTTTTAAAGATAAAAAAAGATCAAAGTATAGTGCCAGCTGAGAGAATCCCTCCAACTGTATTAGTCAGAATATGCTAGATTGTGCTGCAGCAATAAGCCCCAAATTTTAAAGGCTTAAACAAACGTTCAGTCCTCTCTGTCACGTGACATGCCTCACATGAGTCAGCAGAAGTTCTGCGACACGTAATCCCTCAGATTCTGTCTTGTAGCTGCACCGTCTGGGTGGAACACAAGGCCTTCTTGTCCTCAAGCAAAGAGGGAACTAGTCGCACAGCCTTGCTTAACTGCAGGAGAGCTGGGATTACTGATGAGCAAACATAATCCTTGGTGACCCTGCCTGTCTCTGCCCCACAGGAGACAGTTTAAAGGGAAACTTAAACCTGCCTGGATAGGGCAGCGTAAGAGCCCCTGGAGCGGTGGCCGGGGGGCTGGGGGTACCACTGAGGACTTGGAGAGCTCAGCTGGGGCCAGGCAGACATGGAAAAGTCAGCCCTTCACATCTACGTGTTCAGTGCAGTTCAGTCACTCAGTCGTGTCCATCTCTTTGTGATCCCATGGACTGCAGCATGCCAGGCCTTCGTGTCCATCACCAACTCCCGGAGCTTGCTCAAACTCGTGTCCACTGAGTCCGTGATGCCAGCCAACCATCTCATCCTCTGTCGTCCCCTTCCCCTCCCACCTTCAATCTTTCCTAGCCTCAGGGTCTTTTCCATCCCTGCTCACAGATGGATGTCCTCTAACTTCTACTGAGATAGTTGTGGGAAATTAACAAGGAAGCTGATGGAGATTCTAGGTCCCTGGGGCCAGGAGCACGTGGTGTGTGGAGCTCCAAGGCCAGGCACGTGGATCCTTGTCTCCCTTTTCACCCCCCGTCTCATCGTGAGGGAAGGTGAACGGGACGACCTCTGGATGAGAGAGGGAAAGAAGGGGACAGAGAGGAGAGAGTGGGAAAAAGAATGAAATAATTATATTGGGGGAAAACAGCATGTTGATAGTGGTTGTCTGGAGGTGCTGAGATTATGGGCCACTTTTTATATCTCTGTAACTGCCTTCCTTTTCTATATTTTTACATATTAGGCAGTTTTAAGTGTTTTCATCATTTAAAGGTAACTTGATTTATTTCAACGGCTTCCCCTAGTGGCTCAGATGGTAACGAGTCTGCCTGAAATGCAGGAGACCTGGGTTCGATCCCTGGGTTGGGAAGATCCCCTGGCAAAGGGAATGGCAACCCACTCCAGTATTCTGGCCTGGAGAATCCCATGAACAGCGGGACCTGGCGTGCTGCAGTCCAGGGGATGTCAGTCTTAAAACACTATGTACAAGTTTTCCTGTTTATTCTGACAGCGGCTTGTGAGGTTGACACTTTCAGCATTTTGATTTAATCGTTTACACTATGCAAGTGAAGATTAGAAAAGATTAGCAAAGAATTCTCTCAGCTTCTCTGTGAGTCAAGTAGTAGATCTGAGCAAGGATCTGAGGACAGTTTGCACCACTGCCTGGGAGGAGGGCCTCCAGGGTGGGGCTGGAGCCCGGCTTCAGCATGGAATCTGCAGGTCACTGATTGCACTGACAATGTGGCTGAACCTCCGGTGACGGAACCAGCCTCTCCCTCCCCGTCACCACGAGCTCGTTTCTCAGAACTGGGTCCACACCAAGCCCTCTATTATGTGGAGAAAAGCCCCTCCCCTCTGCTCATGACTGAATAATGGAAGTCCTTGTTTTTGACTGTTAGAAACTTTACATTGAAATGAATACTTTTAAAACCCCTATGTAAAAACAAAAAGGATATTAGTCATGTAATAATTAGCATCGTTGCATGAGGTGGCCACGTGGAGCAATGTTAATTTGAACAGACATGAAGCTGAGAAGTGCTTCCCAGGTGGGACAGCGGTAAAGAATCCACCTGCCAATGCAGGAGACCCAGGAAATGTGGGTTCAATCCCTGGGTCAGGAAGATCCCCCTGGAGGAGGAAATGACAACCCACTCCAGTATTCTTGCCTGGAGAATCTCACGGACAGAGGAGCCCAGCGGGCTACAGTCCACGGGGTTGCAAAGAGTCGAGCACGACTGAGCATGAAAGCTGAGAGTGGATGAGAAAGTTGGGGTTCGTAATCTGTTAATTCAATTTTTTCCTGTGTGAGTCAAGCCAGGCTGGTGACTTGCGGTTCTGTCACTTGAACATTCTTTCCCTCTGCATCACTGGAGAGACTACGCAGCTGTTCTGATCTTCCAGCTGTTTCTAATCAAATTAAATGAAAACTTGGAAACAGGCTCTGAATGAACCCATATCGTCTCCAAACAGGTCTTGCTTCAAGCAACCCTGGCGGGGTGGAATCTTCTTATCACCTGTTTACATGCATTTATTTCATTCCTGACACAGAGAAGAACATACTTAGAGCCCTTAACTAAACGGAAGATCTGCTCTAATCTCTGTCTGCCCCCCCGTCCTTTGTAGGTCTCCCAAGATGGTCTGTGTACCCAGACTGTTTGAAGCTGGCTGATCAAACAGGATAACTAAGGCCTCGGGAGACGCTGCCAGAACCTAGATGTGGTTCAAACACCAGGGTTAGGAGATATGTCCGCAAGGAAAACTGTGCCGGAGCGTCACTTTTGAGGATAGCTGCAGCGTCTCAGATAGAAGGCTGGCAAAACGTCTTCAAAAATATAACAAAAATAAAACCATGGTGTTCCATGTATTATAAATCAGCATAAGTGTAATTGGTAAGACCACAGGAGAACTGGTGTCCAATCCCAGCTCCATTTACTGGGCACCTCTGCACAAGCAGTTTCCCCTCTGAATATCAGTTTTCCCATCTGCATAATGGGAGCATACTCCTCTCATTGCAGTGCCTGGCTTATACTTGAGGAAGCAGAGCAAGGGAACTCCTCACAGTCAGTGATGGGCAGAACCAGGATTCTATCATACCTTCCCCGGACTCAGAACCTGGCTCTTCACGTTTAAGCTGTAAGGGAGCCAGGAAGCAGACGTCCAGAAAGAACTTTTTTAGACATGTAGACAGATGCAGAAATCATAACAGAAAATGTACAGATTTAACCACATGAATTTTTAAAACTTTTTAATATAAAACACTGTTGGCCGTGTCATCCCCACCTCACTCGGGAGAAGTCCGGGGGCTGTTCTTGTTTCTTCCTGATGGTCCCCGCCCCCAGGTGGACTCTGGGCTGGACGCCAGCCAGGCATGAGTCCAGTTTCCTTCCCCTCATATCGTATCAGCCTGTCTTGTAATTGAAATATCCTACTTGGAAAGTCAGCATCTAAATGTTAGTCTTTTCTTTTCCCTTTGACATTTGTGTTGCAGCAATTTAAATTCCCTCGAGGCAGATGAAGGAAGAAGGTTAAATACAGTCACCCCACCCTGCCCCCTACAATTCCAAACATCAGCCCCACCCCGTGGTTTGGTGGTTTGAGTTTGTCTCCAAATTCACCCTTGAGCTCCAGGGACAGACTTTCCTGTTCTTTGGGCTGGGCTCTGTGGAGATTCGAATCCCAGGCCTGCCATTTACCCTGCAATCTGAGACAACTTACCTATCCTGTGTTTTCATCTGTAAGAATATTACTTTGTGAGGTTATTTTGAGGATTAATTGATTCACGGGACGTTTTCAGGACAGCGTCTGGCACAAAGTAAGTGTTCAAGAGAACTGTACCCGCATGTAGACTACCAATACTGTTGTTTTTTAGTCACTAGGTCACATCCTAGTCTTTGCAACCCCATTGACTGCAGCCCACCAGGCTCCTCTATCCATGGGATTTCCCAGGCAAGAATACCAGAGTGGGTTGCCATTTCCTTCTCCAGGGGATCTTCCGGGACCAGCGTCTCCTGCATTGGCAAGTGAGTTCTTTACCACTGGGCCACCAGGGAAAGCCACCAATACTGTTAGCTGCCCCAAACTCAACCCTACCTTTGAATCTGCCGGTAAAGCTCCGTGGGAATAAAAGGATTAGGCAGTAGTCTGTACTTGGCAGTCTCTTCCGAAATGTTACTGCTTCTCTTGCTGACCCCATGGACTTCCTTGTGGCTCAGCTGGTAAAGAATCCGCCTGCAATGCGGGAGGCCTGGGTTCGATCCCTGGATTAGGAAGATCCTCTGGAGAAGGGAAAGGCTACCCACTCCAGGATTCTGGCCTGGAGAATTCCACGGACTGTATAGGCCATGGGGTCACAAAGAGTCAGACACCAGTGAGCAACGTTCACTTTCACTTTTTCTTCCTGATGGAAAATTCTGCTAATTCTCTCTTCTCACAGGATAAGACTTTTCCTTATCCTGTGAGATAAGGACTGACCTAGGGACTGACTGACTGACCAACAGTCAGTCACCTGTAACCTACGAGGTGGAGTTAACTGATCCAAGAGGCAAGTTTGCAGAGGATGGCATGGTTCCTCCAGCGTTAACACCCCATTTGTATGTGCTTAACTATAAAGATAAGTTCTGAATCAACCTGTGGGAAGATGAATAAAATTAGCTCCACTGGACTTTGATCAAAACATACATTATTGGGAGAAAAGTAGTTTTCAGTCTGCAGAATTCAATTGTCCAGCTATGAATCTAAAAATTTTATGGAAAAAAAAAATGGACTCAAAGGATGTGGCAGCTGGAAAGGGCTCAGAGGTCACCCAGAGCCCACACATTTTAAAGATGAGGAATGAGCTCGAGAGGCAGGAGGGGACTGGCCCGGAGCCCCAGGGAACTCCTGGGGCAGCCCAGAGCAGACCCAGGGTCACCAGGGGCTCCCACAGGAGCTGCTGCAGACGCCAAAATCAATCTCCTAAACCCATTAATGCAGGATTGTACTGAAACCTCCTGGAGACCTAGAGATTATCCTAAAATCGACTGAAAGAAATTGGAGAGCACGCTTTCCTATTATTTTGATTTCATGAAAATGTTCTAAAGTCAAAGTTAAAATTCAGACTGTCAAAAGCGGCTGTGTAATTTCACTGGGTGTGTGTGGTCTGTCTCAGCATATTGTGGTAAAGGTACATTCAGGTTTTCTTTTTCAAATGCACATTCTTTCAAAAAGCGGAGTGTGTGGGTAGAGATGTTTTCGTAGAGATGTTTGGGAGGAAATTCCTCATTTCCAAAGCAAGGCTTAAATATAGAAAAAAGCAGGGGTGTTGATTTTTCTTTGGGGTTTGGTGTTTCTCCTTGGCACTTGGTCATCACACTGCATATGGAAAACTTGCCGGCCTTTTGTAAGCAAATGGAATAGTTATCTAAGGGGGCAAGCCATCTGGTCGGGAACCCAAGCCCCTGGCTCTCTAAGATTACGCTCGTTCGGTGGAGCTGTTCCCTTTCGTTGTGCAGTGTGACACGCAGGGCCCAGAAACCTAACTGCCTATATTTTCCTATAATTGAAAGTCAAGTCTATCTGAGCCCCCCATTCTTCCCAAATCTAGAAAATTTAGTCAGTTTCAACTAAAGCTATCACCGCAGGGTTGCTCCAGTCAGTTCATGATCTCCCTGCCCACTTCCTTCTGCTCCGAGAATGATGTCAGTGCCAGAGGCTTGTCCACTTCACAGCTGGGGCAAAGGGCACATCTGGGGAAGTCTTGAGAATTCCAGCTGCTCTTTGTCTGCAGTAGCATCCAGGGAGGAGCACAATTTGTGTACGACTGGGCTTTCGTCTCCTGAAATAACTGATCATGGAAATGTTCGTTCCTTCTAGATGTTCTGTGATTCCTGAGTCAGAAGTGATCTCTTTCAGCACCACAGCCCTTGTATTTTGTGTTTCTTGTATCGCTGACCACATATTTTGTATTTTGCTGGTGTCTTTTTCCATTTTACCTTTTAGATGCAAAGGGAAAAGATGGTCTTGTTCATTAAAAAAAATAACCACAAAATCCAATGTATGGCAGCACTCTAAATACGTTTTCTGAGTGGATAAAGTAATGATTGTATCAGTCAGGTTTCACTGTGATAACGCTGTGTAAGGAAAACATCGGCAACTTACAGCACTTATTTCTCCCTTGGAGTCACGGACAGTCAGGTAGCTCTGCTCACGCTGCTGTTGGCTTCCATTCTGCCCCACAAACTCCATCTGATGGACTTGGGCTGAGGGAGACAGGGCCAGCGGGAAATCCCCGTGATTCTTCAAACATCCACTTGGAATGAGCAGAAGCCACTGCTTTCCCCACTCCATTAGCTGAAGCGAACCAGCCAGCCAAACCCAGTTCCCCAGGAAATGCACTTCTCCTGGCGTGGAGAAGGAGTGAGGTAGGTCAGACTTGGAGGCGAGAGGGGATATCTGCTGAAAAATAATGTAACCTACCACAAAGACACCAGGAGCATGGAACAGGAAAGAAGCAGATCCACAGGAGAAGTTCCTGCTGTAGCAAAGCTACCACCCAGACAGCCCTGACAAGGCCTTTCCCATTAACTTCCCATCCACATGCAGCTCTTCCCACCCAAGAGAAGAAATAGATGAAATGAAGCCCATTAAAGTTTTTAAGCATTTTTATTGAGATATAATTCATATACCATGAAATTCACCCACTTAAAGTGTAGAATTCAATTCAGTGGCTTTAATATATTGTAAGAATTGTGCAACCATCATCACAATATAAATTCAGACCGTTTCGTCACTTCAGAAAGAACCCCCTACTCATTAGCCGTCTCTCACATCAATCATCTCTCAACTCACGGCAACCACAAATCTGCTTTCGGTCTCGTTAGATTCCGGATGTTTCCTAGAAATGGAATCCTATGATATGTTGTGTTTGGCTTCTGCCTTTTTTCATCAAGGCTCATGCATGCTGTAGCATATATCAGTACTTCACATTTTTTTGTGGCTGAATAATATTCCACTGTATGGATGGACCACATGCTGTTTATCCATTCACTGGTTGATAGATGCTTACGCTGGTTTCACCTTGGGGGCTACTATGAACACTGTGTGTAGGCTTTTGTGTGGACAGATGCTGTCATTTCTCTTGATTACATACCAAGGTGGGGTTGCTGGGTTGTATGGTAGCTCTACGTTTAAACTTTTGAAGAACTGCAAACTGTTTCCCTGAACAACTGCACTAACTTACGTTTTTGGTGGTGGTGTACAGGGTTCCTAATTCCTCCCATCCTCACGGACACTCATAATTATCTTTCCTGAACTTGGCCTCCTAATGGTTTTGATCTGCATTTTCTTAGAGGCAAAGGATGTTGCACATCTCTCCATGAGTTTATTGGCTGTTTGTACATCTCCTTTGGAGAACTGTCTATTCAAAAACTCATTTTAATGAGGTTATTTATTTCTTTATTATTGAGTTCCAAGAGTTCTTTGTGTATTCTGAATACCAGTCCCTCATCAGATAAGGGATTTGGAATTATTTTCTTCCATTCTCTGGGTTGTTTTTTCACCTTCTTGGTGGTTTTACAGAACAAAATCAGTTTGCCTTAGGTCTTAAGCTTCTTTCATGCCAACACCGCTGAACTTTCTTAACTGGACTTCAGTGTTGCCAGAGCCTTTCAGCTTGAAATAGAAGTCTCACTGCTAGTTCTCCCCGGGGTCACAGCACCGTGAGAATTAGTTTTCTGTTGTGTTAAGGAATGATTTAACTCTCCCTCCAGCCCCAGATCATCTCACAGGGAAGACGCACATCGAATGGACTTTAAATCCACAGCCTCCCTTGGAGTGGTTCCCAGGGACCCCAGAAATTGTCATCAATCCTGATAAATGTTCCATGACCTCACCTGCATGTTCTCAGTGCTCTACAACCTAGAGATGAGAGATGACCTAATTGAAAAAGCTAAACCCATAAATCTACAAGCATGAATGTGTCTCTGTAGACCTGAACTCTCCCGAGAGCCCTTTGTTTCTGATGTGCAAGAGGGCCCTGGTGTGCAGAGCCTGCTTTTAGTGTCAAGCAGGCTTTCAAACAGATTTCCCCTGTGGCTCAGTGGTAAAGAATCTGCCTTCAATGCAGGAGCTGAAGGAGATGCAGGTTCGGTCCCTGAGTTGGGAAGATCTCCTGGAGGAGGGCATGGCAACCCACTCCAGTATTCTTGCCTGGAGAATCCCAAGGACAGAGGAGCCTGGCGGGCTACAGTCCATAGGGTTGCAAAGAGTCAGACCTGACCGAACGACTTAGCAGGCACGCGAGCAGGCTTTCAATCAGCAAATTGTAAGCGCGCGCAGAGCTCTTACCGGTCAGCTGTTCTTCAGGTCACTGATAAACTGACCTGTAGCACAGAGGGTGCAGGTGTTGGCTATGGGGCCCTTAAAACTGTCCATCTGCCAGATGGATTCACAGGTGTCAGTTTCACTACGCTCGCCTCCCCGTCTCCCTTTTTAACACATGGAAACTTGCTTAAAAGCGTGAAGAGGTATGTGAGTACCCAGACTTCATGGACCAGTATGCACTGTCTCAGGTAGGGTTTCCCAGATGGAGACTGTGCCCCTGGAGGGAGGTTTGTAGGGAGGCCCTTAGGGGCAGCTCCCGGGAGCCGTGGTCCCATGAAACCACAGGATGATGAGTGATGCAGGTTCACGCTGTATCCTCAGGGCTGAGCTATGCTGAAACTTAGTCACAGTTATAGGATGAGGGGTCAGGAGGTGGCAGTCAGGTCTGACGGCGCTCGTGTCCTGTGGGTGGAGGTCTCTGCACTCCCTGCAAGCAGGGTGAGGTGGGATGCTGTCCTTCGTGTGGGGAGGTGGCTCGCTTCTGTGGGCCCAGAGGGTTAGGGGCTCTAGGAATTTCAAGGATGAAGGGGGAGCTGAAATCAGCCCAGCTGTCCGTGGCAGGATGTTTCCCCTTCTTGGACTCTGCTGTCCTGGCGGTTAGGTCCTGAGCCTGGGGATCGTCTTCCTCTGGCTTCTCCCCCTGGGAGGTGGGGCCCTCATTGTTGCTGTAAAGATGTCCTCTGGCTTCTCTGACTCTCAGTCACTGTAAATTGCATGTAAAGATTTTCCTGACCTTTTCTAGAGAGTCAGCTGAGCTCAGCTATTGAATTCCACTATTGGAGTTGCTGTTGCCCCCAAACTTGGCACACATCGGGCACCTTCCACCGTCTCCATGGTCGCTGGCAAAATTTCCACAACCAGATTAGTTTCCCTGGGCAGTGATGACAAACTGGGAGGCTTACACAACAAATGTGCATTATCTCACGGTGCTGGAGGCCAGAAGGCTGAAATCAAGGTGTCAGCAGACCGTGCTTCCGCCTAGGGCTCGGGGAAGACCCTCCCTCGCCTCTCCCTGCTTCTCATGGCTCCTGGCATCCCGGCCTCTGGCTGCACGACTGCAGCCTCTGCCTCCGTCTCACATGCCTTCTTCCTTACGTCTCCCTGATGTTGTGTCTCCCCTCTGCCCTTTGGCAAGGATTCCAATCACCGGATTTAAGGCCAATCCTAAATCTTATTTTGAGGTCCTTAGCTAATTCCATCTGCAAAGACACTATGTTTAAACAAGGTCCTGTTCTGAAGTTCTAGGTGCAGGAGAATCTTTGGAGACACTAGTCAGTCCACTATCGAGAGCCACTTTGTGGCAAGGGCTGTTGGTGCTTAATTTACCGCCAACAAGAGGTGGTCTTTGCCAGCCAGATAGCATGCAAACCAGTTCCAAAAGCCCATGCTCTCTGTCAGCCCACTGCTGATACCACCTTCATGGGTTCCCCAGGAAACAGACCCTGGGCAGAGTTCAGCCTGAGGTTGTTTATTCCTGAAATAAACTGATATTCAGGACAAGTTATAATGCTGTGCATGGGTGTATACCAAGTTGCTTCAGTCATGTTCGACTCTTTGCAACCCCATGTACTGTAGCCTGCCAGGCTCCTCTGTCTGTGGGATTCTCCAGGCAAGAATACTGGAGAGGGTTGCCATGCCCTCCTCCAGGGGATCTTACAGACCCAGGGATCAAACCCACGTCTCCTGCACTGCAGGCCACTGGGAAGCCCTATGTAATGCTGCTGCTGCTGCTAAGTCACTTCAGTCGTGTCCAACTCTGTGCGATCCCATGGACTGCAGCCCACTGTGCTCCTCCGTCCATGGGATTTTCCAGGCAAGAGTGCTGGAGTGGGGCCATTGCCTTCTCCCTATATAATGCTCTGTGACTATAAAAATGCACCTGTGAAGAAAATGTAATGACATGGAAATAAGTTAATGATAGAATCTTAAGTGAAAAGGGCTAAACTGGTATATATATAGCTTAATATTATTTTAGAAAAAATAAAATAATCTGAAAAGTTATTCACTGAACTATTAATGGTCATGAAATTATGATGGCTGATTTTATCTTCGGCAGTAATATGTTTTACCTTTTATAACAAAAAAGGAAAATTATTTGACAATAATCATTCCAAGGATTGATTTGTGTGTGACTAACAAGAAATAAGTCACCTTTATCACCTGGTACTACAGTTAGAAGAGCAAAAGCCCAGAATATTCATGGCAGAATGGAAGACAAACGCCCTCCCCACCATCCATCTCATGTCCCGTTGTAGGCCAGAGGATGTGATCTCCAGTTCCTGGGGGTTATGGGCGCTCAAACCACATGGAGCCTCAAGGCTGCACTGTAAACCCTTTAACCAGGTTTATTATTACACAAGTGGGAATCAAACTTGTGCTGACCACAAGAGTCTGGAGGTAAATGTAGGTGTTCTGACAGCTGTGAAAGATGTTATCTTCTTGGAAAAGAGGCCGAAAGCTTCTTATTGCATCAATTCAGTTCAGTTGCTCAGTCCTGTCTGACTCTTTGTGACCCTATGGACTGCAGCACACCAGGCTTCCCTGTCCATCACCAACTCCCAGAGCTTGCTCAAACTCATGTCCATCAAGTCAGTGATACCATCCAACCATCTCATCCTCTGTCTTCCCCTTCTCCTCCCCTCTTCAATCTTTCCCAGCATTAGGGTCATTTCTAATGAGTCAGCTCTTTGAATCAGGTGGCCAAAGTATTGGAGTTTCAACTTCAGCATCAGTCCTTCCAATGAATATTCAGGGTTGATTGCCTTTAGGATTGACTGTTTGATCTTCTTACAATCCAAGGGACTCTCAAGAGTCTTCTCCAACACGACAGTTCAAAAGCATCAATTCTTTGGTGCTCAGCTTTCTTTATGGTCCAAGTTTCACATCCATGCATAACCACCAGGGAAGCCCAAGAATACAGGAGTGGGTAGCCTATCCCTTCTCCAGGGGATCTTCCCGACCCAGGAATCAAACCAGGGTCTTCTGCATTGTAGGCAAATTCTCTACCAGCTGAGCGACCCGGGAAGCCCTCCTATTGCATAGGGAATGTCATGTATGATTTGAGGACACTAGCTGCTGAGTGATGCACTAAGCAGAAGGCCCAGAGTTTTCTCCCAGCCCAAATGAACCAGGTGTTCTCAAAAGCCAGATAAAACCTGACCTCTGGGTGGCTGTTCCTGAGAGACACTCTATTTTTTCATCACCAGGAAGACACACGTGCAGGATGCTTTGTGCAAAAAGCATAATCCTGAAAATTAGATGTAGAATTTTAATTTTTATGTTATTTAAAAGTTCAAAATTTATTTTTGCATGACATCTTTTCACACAAGAAATAAAACACTGTGAACAATGTTGAAACCTCCTTGTTTCTCTCCACAGATCCATCTTACCTTCCTTCTCCAGAGACAACCACATCAAGAATCTGGTAAGTATTCTTCCATCACACTTTTATATTCTTACCACAAACATGTAGTCAAAGCAAAACTCTGTTATGCTTTGCATACTCTGTTTCACCAAGTGCTATCACACTGTACATATTCTTCAACTGTTTTTCTCTTCGGTGTTCCATGGTTTTGAAATTTATTCATGCTGCCGCGCATGGATGCAGTGTATCCAGTTTAAAGTCGATTGTGCTCAACTGTGTGAAAGTATCACAACTTATCCATCCCTTATCCCTAGACTTTCAGACTGTTCTCAATTTTGCTAATGAAAGTGAGGCTGGAACTGCCGCAGCGATGGTCTCCATATGTAAGTTTACTGTCCCTAGAAGGGAAGTGAAGGCTGTAGAGGTGGTCATTTTCCACATCAGTAATATTGACAAATGGTGTTCTGAATGGTTGTACCAATTTATGCTCCTGGCAGAACTATACGTGGGTTTCCTATTTCCCAGAGTCTTGCCAATATTTAGTATCATCGAACTTTTAAAATGTTGGTAACTTTAGGGTATGAGATGGCATCTGCTTTCAATCTGAATTTCCCAGACCACTCGTTGGGTGGAACTTTGTGTTATTCAGGGTGAAGCTGAGCTGCTCCAGTTCTTCTCTCTTGCGTCGCCACCTTGCGTGGGTGGTCAGGCTGGTGTGTTGGGGGCCCTGCCCCATGCTTAGTCAGGGGTCCTCCCTGTTGTCACATTGCCATCACTTAGGTCATCCTCTTCGTCCCAGTGGCTGAAGTTGGGCAGTTGCCACATACTAACTTTGGGGAAAAAGTTAAAGAATTTCTGGGAAAGCAATTTTCTTATTGGCAAACAAGGCAGAAACTGCACAGATTCCTTCTGCGAACCTTCCACTGGCAAAATCTCGCCGCATCCTTAGATGGCACGGCCAGGGAACCATGGTCCCTGTGGGCAGCCGCGAGTCCAGGAGGATGTGGAGAGGGGGGCTAGCTTTGCTTCTCAAGCAGATGTTTGCTTGGCTTCCGGGCTTCCTTCTCCATGACTCAGCTAGTAAAATGTTTGGTCCGTTTTTATTTTGTTTGCCTTTTCTTGTTGATTTCTGGGAATTCCTTACATCATCCAGTTTGCTTATTTAATTCACACAATAAATCTGATCATTTAAATGCACCAGTTTCATACATCAGGAAAGATGTTTTAAACTATTTTAGTGTACCTCGAGAGGACTTTGCTGTTTAAATAAGTCGTATCTATTCTTTTGATAAATTAAGATTCTTTTTATAAAATAAATAGTTACAACTTTATGGAAAGGACTTGGGGTTAATATAAGTTACTCAAAGTGAACACTTAGAGAGAGCAGTTTCTCGGATTCAGTTGAGCCTACTGAGCCTGTAAGAGCCTGATAACATGTATGACACTGGTCAATTTCGTAACCACTCAGAGTTTCCATTTACTCAACAGTGAGGATGGTATTATTTGCTCTGCTTCCTATGTGAGGTTGCTATAGGATTAAGCAAGATAACGTAAAGAAAATGTCCCAGAGGATGCAAAGTTTATATCATTGTTAGGAGTCAGAATTATATTGAATAGTAGATGCATTAGATTTCATCTGAAGGCTCCTGAATCTAGTTTCCTTGACACTCTGTGCACTGTCTACACTTTACTCTCTACTGCAGACCAGGGTCACTACTGTCCTGGGCATGTGGGCTGATGGTCACTACGGTCCTGGGTGTGTGGACTGATGGTCACTTCGGTCCTGGGTGTGTGGACTGATGGTCACAACAGTCCTGGGTGTGTGGGCTGATGGTCAGTTTGGACCTGGGCGTGTGGACTGATGGTCACCATGGTTCTGGGTGTGTGAACTGATGGTCACTACGGTCCTGGGCGTGTCAGCTGATGGTCACTATGGTCCTGGGCGTGTGAACTGATGGTCACTATGGTCCTGGGCGTGTGGGCTGGTGGTCACCATGGTCCTGGGTGTGTGGGCTGTGTGTTTGGAGCATCCATGTGAGATCTGAGAGGGGCTCTTCTCAGAGCCACTACTTCCTAAAGGCAGCCTGGCTTTCTAGCCCTCTTGCAAACAGTTTTCAACTAATCCTCTCATTCCAGGGGGGCCGTGGAGTTTCTTTCTCTCACGGTTCAAGCCAATCCAGTTTGTCACCCATTACTGCCCTCACAGGGGGTAGGACTCAGTCTCCCAGCCTTTTGCACCCAGCCTGGCACACAGCTTGGAGCCCCACCCACTGGTCCAGCAGTGCCTCCGCCTGACTGCCCAGCTCCCCCACCCAGGTCTCTGTGCCAGCTCTGCCTGTGCACGGGGCCTCGGGCCCAGCCAAGGGAAAGATGGGGGAGAGGGCAGAGAGATAATGGAGAATGCCTTGGAAAGTGATTTTGCTTTATTCACAATAAAGTTTTAAAATAAAACTTATTTTATTTTATAAAATAAAATTTTATAAAATAAATGTATTTTATAAAATCAAATTTAAAATAAATCAAGTTTTAAAAGTGAGAAGGGAGAATTTTAACCATGTGTGGAAGAAGTTATTACTCATGCATTGTCTAAGCATTAGCTGAGCGGCTCCACAGACCGAGAGATGTCCCAGGTGCTGAGACGCAGCAGAGGCTGAGCAAGTGAGGTCCTGCTCTCACGGAGCTTAAATTGTAGGACCAGAGACAGACAAAGACACACAGGATAATGAAGATAAATATGAGCACGTCAGTGAGTGGTAAAGACTCTGGAGAGATCTTGAAAAGAAGGATGAGACAGAGACGGGTCATCAGGGAAGGTCTTTATGAAAAAGCAACATGTGAGCTGAGATGTGCTTGATAAGAAGGAGCTGCTGCTGCTGCTAAGTCGCTTCAGTCGTGTCCGACTCTGTGCAACCCCATAGACGGTAGCCCACCAGGCTCCCCTGTCCCTGGGATTCTCCAGGCAAGAACACTGGAGTGGGATGCCATTTCCTTCTCCAATGCGTGAAAGTGAAAAGTGAAAGTGAAGTCGCTCAGTCGTGTCCAACTCTTAACGACCCCATGGACTGCAGCCTACCAGGCTCCTCTGCCCATGGGATTTTCCAGGCAAGAGTGCTGGAGTGGGTGCCATCGCCTTCTCCTAAGAAGGAGCAACTCAGGTGAAATTAGAGGGGAGAGCACAAGCGCAGAGGCTCAGCTCCTACAAAGGACCAGAGTTGGGGTTGAGGTTAACAGGTCCCTGTGGGACGAGGAGGAAGGCCGAGGGGCCTGGAGTGAGGGCAGAGGGCTGGGAGATGCTGGGGTCAGACCACGCAGAGCTGCTGGGCAGGCCTGACTCACAAGTTCAGCAGTTTAACCCAGAATGGGGTCTGCCTTGGGGAGCTCCTGGGGCCACGAGGAAGCCAGGGTTTTCAGAATCAGGGAGTTTATCCAGGTCGGTTCAAGGACCAGCCTTGGGGGTAAAGGGCAGACACCTGGGAGGTAAGAGCTCTCACAGGGATGGTTCCCACCTGGGAGAAGAGACGAGCAGGTATTGGGTGAGAGGTGATGGGCTCAGCTGACTGAAGGGACCCCCCAGGACAAAGCAGGACAGACGGGCTCACCCTGGATGAGGACTGAAGTGGGGGACCCTCACTCCCCGAGCATTCTAGAAGCATCAGCTCTGCCCCTTGCAGCCCACGCTGTGGACCCGGGGCAGCACACCAGCTCCAGAGCCCACTCGCTTGAGTGTGGAGCTCTGAGTAGACCACCAGCTGTGATGCTGGTGGGCTTGCATCCTCGCAGGGCTGAGCCTGAAGTTGGCAGGTCACCTTGGCAGGGAGGCGGCAGCAAGGCAGTGCTGGGCAGATGGGGAGTCACAAACAAGATGGAAAGAACTGTGCTTCGGAAGAGTTAGCATCAGATTCAGGGCTCTACACCTTTGGGCTGAGGCACCACCCAAGACAAGCCTTTCATATCCTTTGAGGTTGCAGAGCAGCTACCTGGTCAAGAGTCACCAGTGGATTTGGTCAGGCATCTCAGGCAGAAGCACAAACAGAGCTTTCCATGCCAGGTAACATCCCAGGATTCCGGAACACATCTCTGCTTCCAAGGTGGCACCGTCTAATTACGAGGTCCTGACTTCCTGTAGCCAGGAAGAACTCCAGAAAGACCTGAATGAAGTCCATACTCTTCTTACTAGACTGTTCAGTTCTCCCGAGTAAGCATGATGCTAAACTTTTTATTTGTAGTAAAATTAGGAACTAAAAAGCCTCTTGATGAAAGTGAAAGTGGAGAGTGAAAAAGTTGGCTTAAAGCTCAACATTCAGAAAACAAAGATCATGGCATCCAGTCCCATCACTTCATGGGAAATAGATGGGGAAACAGTGGAAACAGTGTCAGACTTTATTTTGGGGGGCTCCAAAATCACTGCAGATGGAGACGCTTACTCCTTGGAAGGAAAGTTATGACCAACCTAGATAGCATATTCAAAAGCAGAGGCATTACTTTGCCAACAAAGGTTCATCTAGTCAAGGCTATGGTTTTTCCTGTGGTCATGTATGGATGTGAGAGTTGGACTGTGAAGAAGGCTGAGCGCCGAAGAATTGATGCTTTTGAACTGTGGGTGGTGTTGGAGAAGACTCTTGAGAGCCCCTTGGACTGCAAGGAGATCCAACCAGTCCATTCTGAAGGAGATCAGCCGTGGGATTTCTTTGGAAGGAATGATGCTAAAGCTGAAACTCCAGTACTTTGGCCACCTCATGCGAAGAGTTGAACTCACTGGAAAAGACTCTGATGCTGGGAGGGATTGGGGGCAGGAGGAGAAGGGGACGACAGAGGATGAGATGGCTGGATGGCATCACTGACTCGATGGACAGTGATGGACAGGGAGGCCTGGTGTGCTGTGATTCATGGGGTTGCAAAGAGTCGGACACGACTGAGTGACTGATCTGATCTGATCTGATAGACCATGGTCCAGGAGCTCAAATGAGGCATCTTTCATGGAAAGATACAATATAACATTAAATTCAAAGTATGCTCCTGTCTCAGAGAAGGCAATGGCACCCCACTCCAGTACTCTTGCCTGGAAAATCCCATGGATGGAGGAGCCTGGTGGGCTGCAGTCCATGGGGTCACGAAGAGTCGGACACGACTGAAGCAACTTAGCAGCAGCAGCAGCATGCTCCTGTTTGCTCCGTGGAAACCACACAGACAGACGACATATGTGACTATGACATCACCAGGAGTTTCTACAGACAGTGAACAACACAAGTGTCACTTCTGTCAGCAGCTCTCACCTCTCGGTGCCTCTGTTTCCTGCGCTGTGCTGAGCACGCTGGACACGAGCTCACACTCCCTCTCTCCAGCCGTCGTTTCTGAGTGAGAGCCGTGTACTCCAGGAATCCTTGGGCTTGGACGGTCATCTGGTCTGGTTACATCATTGACTTAGAGCAGATTTTCCATTAGTGTAATCTTCTGCACCTCTTGGGACTTGGATAATCACTTATGTGTGCTTCTTTCTTTTTCTTGGGAGGCTGAGTGTAATCACAAATTAACTAAGTGCTTGGATTGTAGGCTAGAAGGGGCTGGGAGGTCCGAGCTGGCTTTCTGCCTTCAGATAGTAACTGAAAGGGCGGTCCAGCTGCTCGCCACTCAAAAGCCATTAAAGAGGCCAGACTGGTGAGAAGGAACTTTTGTTTTATTTTGGATGCTAGCAACCGGTGTGGAGGGGGGTAGGACGGATGCCTGTTCAAAGGCCGACTCCTCCCGCTGACGATCGGTGGACAAGAGGTTTTTATAGACGGAGGGAGGGGGCTACATGCCGAAACAGCATGGTGAGCTCTGCCAGTCATCTTAAAATTGGTCCCCAATGGTTTGATCAGTGTCATCTTAATGGTCTTACGTACAGTTAATCTTCAGTTCCGGGGCCAGTTTGTTCCCATTTCCTTGAGGCCAGTTCTTGGAATTGTGGCCACTGATGTCACGGCTACAGTGCAGTCATCACGTAGTCAGCTTCTTCCATGTGTTCAGCATCTATGACAGCTCACAGGATACAGCTCAGAATGTTATCTGTGGTCCTTGAGAAGGAACTAAATGTCCTTGACTTTGCTTAATGAGTACAGTTATTATTTGGTCTCCTTTGACTGTTTTCCTTTGTTTTTGCCTGTTCGCACTTCTCTGATTAAACGTATTCTTTGGCTAACATGTTTCCACAGACAAAAGGCAGGTGGAAAACATGGGGGGCAAGAACTGCAGGGTACTGCTCCATTTCAAGATGTGCCTTGGGGGCGGGGGGGTGGGCAGGAGAGGCTAGCTCACCTCCTCCAGGCCGCAGTGGGGTCTCCTCCTGCGATCCAGGCTCCTACTCAGACCTTCTTCCCCTAAACTGAGCTTCCATGCGGCGGCAAGTGTTACTGTGTGCTGGGATACAGCACGGCTGTGCCCTTGCTTCTCTTTGACAAGCTGCACTTTCAAAGGGTGGATTGAAGAAGTGGGGATGAAATTTAAAAAAATGATTCCTGCAAATGGTATTGTGCTTTTCACTGGCCAACTGGGAAGAATTTAGGAAAGGAAAATTAAAGCCATGGCTCAGAATGAGCATCACCCGAGGGAGAGGATCAGAGCCGTCTTCTTCCAGCCCCACCTGCAACAACATGCTACCCAGATGGGGAAAGAAGCATGCTTCCTCCTGTTTCACTTCTCCTCAAGCATGTCAGCTCTATTTGCTAATACCCCAAACCACAGGCCAGGATGCAGCGCCAGATTCAGGAGGGAAGGTGCTGAGAGGACCCTCTTGCCAGTCTCACATGACTTTTAAATTGCAGAAATGGTATTTGACATAGAGAGGGCCCATTTCAATGTGGGTGTGGGCGTGTAGGGAAAACGCTCTCTGATGATTGCACCTAAAAGCTGGTCTTTCCTAGCCTACTAATGAAGTTTCCTGAATGGCAGAGAAGTAGCCTCTCCCACCACAAAAAGAGCCAGTCCCAGAAAAGTCTCTGGCGAGACAGAAAGGTCTGAACAAACACAGACCAGACACTGATTTAATGCAGATGCCGACTCCACAAGGAACTTGAGGAGAAAAGGACAATTTGGGGAGAAACAGCAGCATCTCCTGAAAGAAGGGAGAAAGCAAAAGAATCCCAAGGACCAGCAATTGGCAGCACAGAATTTATCTCATACGGTTCATAACCCTGTCAACCAGAGCGCACGAAGAAGTGACTCGGGAGGGGCAGGGAGCAGTGTGGGGCTTTAGCAGAGGACAAAGAACCCACCCCAGACCTGAAGTCTGCTCTACGCCAGACTGTGCGAAGCTACTGTCTTCCTGCTAAGAAGCAAAGAGGCTCAAACTGCACTCAGGCTGGTGGATTTATCTACAGATAAATCGTATCCCTCTAATTAAGCACATGGGGCTTCCAGGCGGTGCTAGTGGTAAAGAACCCGCCTGCCAATGCAGGAGATGTAAGAGACTCCGGTTTGATCCCTGGGTCGGGAAGATCCCCTGGAGAAGGGCATGGCAACCCTCTCCAGTATTCTTGCCTGGAGAATCCCATGGACGGAGGAGCCAGGCGGGCTACAGTCCATGGAGTTTCAGAGTTGGACACGAGTGAAGCAACTTAGCACACACAGCACACACAATTAAGCACACAGACTAAGCTGAAATCTGTAGTCCCAATATTACACATCCAGGCTTGATGGATTATACTTAAATGACCCCTCTGCATTTAAAGTGCCATTAGGGAGCTGGGTAGTGGGGTTAGTGGGTGGTGGGGATGGAGACTCGCAGGGATGAGCTGCATTCTGCCCAGTGAAAGGCCATCCTAGGCTGTGGCTCTTTACCAATTTGCTGGTGAGCAGGGTGGGACGGAATTAACTCCTCGCATGGAAGTTCCATCAGCAGGTCTGGGGGCGCAGTGGGGGCTGAGTCATCGGGTGAGTCACATCCCCGCTCCACCCTGGAGCAAACCCACAGCAGAGCCTTTCAGGGCAAAGGTGTGAGTCAGGCCTGAGCGTGGAGCTGGCAGTGTACACGTGATGTCACCTCTGCGGTCCTGCTGGCCCCTCTGACGACCGGGGAGCAGCGACTGAGTCTGAATCAAGCTCAGCTCTATTAAGTGAACCTCTGCAAGGTCGACATCTGCTACTTGCTTTTTGGCCAGCCAACAATTGCAAAATGAGCGTGGATGGCTTGGTTAATGAGGCTTTGATAATGGAAACTGGGACTTGATTAAATTTTGCACAGCCTGTGTTTGTGGACACCAGTGTATCCTGCTGGGTTTCTCAGACTTGTCAGTAATACATCAAAAATCATAACAGCAAATGCCCTTTAAAAAGTATCCTACAGATAATTAGCATGGAGCCTATATATGAACAGCTTTGTGTATATATACACATATATACCTATATGTACATATGCATAAAAATACATAGAGTAATATATATGTATACAAATACATACTGTACTTAACAATAATGATGTATATGTATATCAGTTCAGTTCAGTCGCTCAGTCGTGTCCGACTCTTTGCGACCCCATGAATCGCAGCATGCCAGGCCTCCCTGTCCATCACCAACTCCTGGAGTTCACCCAGACTCACATCCATCGAGTCAGTGATGCCATCCAGCCATCTCATCCTCTGTCGTCCCCTTCTCCTCCTGCCCCCAATCCCTCCCAGCATCAGAGTCTTTTCCAATGAGTCAACTCTTCCCATGAGGTGGCCAAAGTACTGGAGTTTCAGCTTTAGCATCATTCCCTCCAAAGAAATCCCAGGGCTGATCTCCTTCAGAATGGACTGGTTGGATCTCCTTGCAGTCCGAGGGACTCTCAAGAGTCTTCTCCAACACCACAGTTCAAAAGCATGGGATGGTGCCGGGAGCCGGTGAGGCATTTAGCTCAGTCTCGAGCCTCTGAAGGATGGTATGGGGAGGGAGGAAGGAGGAGGGTTCAGGATGGGGAACACATGTATACCTGTGGCGGATTCATTTTGATATTTGGCAAAACCAATACAATATTGTAAAGTTTAAAAATAAAATAAAATTGAAAAAAAAAAAAAAAGCATCAATTCTTCGGCGCTCAGGCTTCTTCACAGTCCAACTCTCACATCCATACATGACCACAGGAAAAACCATAGCCTTGACTAGATGGCCTTTTGTTGGCAAAATAATGTCTTTGCTTTTGAATATGCTATCTAGGTTGGTCATAACTTTCCTTCCAAGGAGTAAGCGTCTTTTAATTTCATGGCTGCAGTCACCATCTGCAGTGATTTTGGAGCCCCCCAAAATAAAGTCTGACACTGTTTTCACTGTTTCCCCATCTATTTCCCATGAAGTGATGGGACCAGATACCATGATCTTCGTTTTCTGACTGTTGAGTTTTAAGCTGACTTTTTCACTCTCCTCTTTAACTTTCATCAAGAGACTTTTTAGTTCTTCTTCACTTTCTGCCATAAGGGTGGTGTCATCTGCATATCTGAGGTTATAGATATTTCTCCCGGCAATCCTGATTCCAGCTTGTGCTTCTTAAATAAAACTATGTGACAGAAAAAATAATGCAGTGAAGTGAAAGTCACTCAGTTGTGTCTGACTCTTTGAGACCCCATGGACTGTATAGTCCATGGAATTCTCCAGGCGAGAATACTGGAATGGGTAGCCTTTCCCCTTCTCCAGGGGATCTTCCCAACCCAGGGACCGAACCCAGGTCTCCCGCATTGCAGGCGGGTTCTTTACCAACTGAGCCACCAGGGAAGCCCAGGAATACTGAAGTGGGCAGCCTCTCCTTTCCCAGCAGATCTTCCTGACCCATGTGATAGAAAAAATAATGCAGCAGGGGCCCATTCATGTAAAAAAATAAATAAATAAAGGAGAAGAATAGACATAAACATATGTTAAGGCTAAGTTCTGACAAAACAGGAAATGCAGAGAAGGACTGGTGGGCTGGTAAAGGTGGAGAGGTATGGGGCTGCTAAGTCACGTCAGTCGTGCCCGACTCTGTGCGACCCCATAGACGGCAGCCCACCAGGCGAGAATACTGGAATGGGTAGCCTTTTCCCTTCTCCAGGGCATCTTCCAGGCAAGAACACTGGAATGGGTTGCCATTTCCGTCTCCAAATTTATCTCCATAAGCAACTGCTTTTCCCAAAACTTGAGTCTTTGAGGTGTGGGGTGGAATTTGTTAAAATGAGTTTTTTACTTTATGTTCCTTTCAAAATATGCCAAACACTAAAGGAAGACATAATAAATGCATCCAATATTCAGAGGCCAAGCTATCATTACTAACTCAGTGGCTGCTAAAAAGATACTACGCAATGGTTCCAATTTTCCATGCATAAGGCTTTGAGGGCCCCCAAACCAAATCCATTGCTCATTGTTTATACTGCCATGTCTCCTCGTCAGCACCATTTTCAAGGAACTGGGGCATTCCCTGTCCAAATAGTCCCTTTCTCAAGAACTCGATCATTGCAAGGAAGCTATTAGAGATTCTGTGTGCCAGATATTACTCATGCTTGATACATCACATGCCCAAGGGAATATGAAAAAAAGCATGCCAAGAAATGTAGAATTTAATTCACATCAATTAAAACGATGTGTGCCAAACAGCTCTTTTTGTGGGAGAGAAAAAATAGCAGTGTGTATCAAGAAATCTAACAACTGAACATAGGAGACTGTGGCCCCGAGAGACTTGAATTATCCGATGGACTTTTTCTGATTGTTTATTTTGTATCAGGAATTATGCTGAGGATGAGTAGCAGGATAGCGAGATGAAAGGAAGAGAAAAGATAACGATAATTATAATGCAACGCAATAAGAGGTACAGTAGAGGCCAGAAAGGAAGTGCATTTAAACAAGTGCAGAATCCATGTGAACACGGAGAATGAGGTCAGCTTCGGAAGGTGAGAACGGCCCTATTCCTGTGTGAGGGGGGCCCCTGCAACAAGCCCCCTAGGGAGCGTCTCACACCTGTTGTGTCCATCACTCAGTCGTGTCTGACTCTTTGGGACCCCGTGGACATATCTCGGTGTCTCTACTGAATCCTCTCCGTACCCCATCTCCAGATTCTCAGCAAATCCTTTTGGCTCCACTGAAAGGATCAGGGATAGAACCCTATCACATCTTACCAGCTGTGTTGCTTCCAGACTCGTCCAAGTCACCATCATCTACCGCAGGTTTTGTTGTTGTTCAGTCGTTATGTTGTGTCTGACTCTTGGTAACACATGGACTGCGGCAGAGCCTTCAGTCTGTCCTCAGCCGAGTGAAGTGGATGATCGATCCGTGTATATGCTGAGACAGGTCATGTTGAGACAGCTCAGACCACCCCACTGACTCTCATTTCACTGGGTAAACGATGAAGTCCTCGTGTGGCCGCCCAAGACCCTGAGTGCTCTGACGCTCTCCCCCATCTCTCCTCCCCACCTCGACTTCCCCCCTGTCCACTCCCCTCCAGCTTCCCCCGGGCACCCTTCTCTCCCTCCAGTTTGTAGTCAATGACCCTAATCCTCTTACACGAAATTGCCATCTCTCCTCTTACACCCCATCCTCCTATTTTTTATTTTCTCATATCACATATAACTTTCAAACACTCTATATTCTACCTGTTTAGTTTATTGTCTGCCAGCTCCGACCCATCCCCAGAATAGACACTCCAGAAGACTGGGTGTTTTTGTTTGTTGTGTTCACTGCTGTGTCTTCAGAACCTACGAGAACACTCAGCATATCATAGATGTTCAATAAAAATTTGAGAAAATCATGAATGAATTGAGTGGGGTCTGAATACAGTATGATAGTATCAAAATTCGCCTGCCAATGCAGGAGACCTGGGTTCTGTCCCTGAGCTGGGAAGATCCCCTGGAGAAGAAAATGGCAACCCATTCCAGTTATTCTTGCTGGGAAATCCCAAGGACAGAGGAGCCTGGCGGTCTACAGTCCACGGTGTTGCAAAGAGTTGGACATGACAGAGCACGGGCACAGGCAATATAAAAATTGAGGTTGAAGGAATAAACAAGGGCCCAGCTCTTGAAGGTGCTGTGGTAAGAACTTTGAACTTGATCAGATGATAGAAGATCACAGGAACTAGAGAGGTGTTTATACCGTTTGTTTGTATGTAAATATGTATTCGACATAGAGAATGCAGTGGGGTGGGGGAAAGCACATCTGATATTTTCACCATAAGCATCTCTGCTGCAGGCAGTGTTGCGAACTGGCTGTAGGACAATTTTGCTCTAAAAAATAAAGCAACTGGTTCACAGTTTGATTGCAGTGCCATGAAAGATGATATAAAGGATTCGACTGGTAATTCACAACGGTCTTCAAGACTGACTGATTCTGTGGCCGATTTAGATAGACCTGCCTGTTCTCTCCTGCTTTTTACAAAATTTATCAACAGTAACAATATTAGAAGTTGGAGGCAAAAGAAAAACCAAGGTCCTCCTCCTCACTCAGAAGAAAGAGGGTTATGTGATTCCCGATGAGTGTAAATTTCTGGAAAATATGAACTTTTTTGCTATTTGATAATGTAGAATGTGATGTAGATGGAATTTTGGTATTTGGCACAGAATATGACTTACATGATTTAGGGAAACGGGGCTTCCCAGGTGGCTCAGTGATAAAGAATCTAACTGCCAATGCAGGAGATGTGGGTTCAAACCCTGGGTCAGGAAGATTCCCCTGGAGGAGGGCATGGCAACCCACTCAAGTATTCTTGCCTGGAGAATCCCATGGATGGAGGGGCCTCCATCCCACGGGGTCACAAAAGAGTCAGACATGACTTAGCGACTAAACAACCATGACATAGACTGGGTAGGTGACTCAGCATTCCAGTGTAGCCCGGATATGTTCCAGCAGTTATATATGCTCCATGTGCTGATGAGAAACAGCAGTGTCCCCGTTTGTTTTTAGTTCAGTTCAGTTCAGTCGCTCAGTCATGTCTGACTCTTTGTGACCCCATGAACCGCAGCACACCAGGCCTCCCTGTCCATCACCATCTCCCAGAGTTCACTCAAACCCATGTCCATTGTGTCGGTGATGCCATCCAACCATCTCATCCTCTGTCGTCCCCTTCTCCTGCTCTCAATCTTCCCCAGCATCAGGGTCTTTTCAAATGAGTCAGCTCTCTGCATCAGGTGGCCAAAGTACTGGAGTTTCAGCTTCAACATCAGTCCCTCCAGTGAACACCCAGGACTGATTTCCTTTAGAATGGACTGGTTGGATCTCCTTGCAGTCCAAGGGACTCTCAAGAGTCTTCTCCAACACCACAGTTCAAAAGCATCAGTTCTTTGGCGCTCAGCTTTCTTTATAGTCCAACTCTCACATCCATATACGACTACTGGAAAAACCATAGCCTTGACTAGACGGACCTTTGTTGGCAAAGTAATGTCTCTGCTTTTTAATATGTTGCCTAGGCTGGTAATAACTTTCCTTCCAAGGAGCAAGCATCTTTTAATTTCATGGCTGCAATCACCATCCACAGGGATTTTGGAGCCCAGAAAAATAAATCTGGAGAGACTTGCAGCAGATTTTTTTATTTGGTAAAGAAATTATGTCTAACATTGATCCTGAATCCTCAATGATCAAATTTGAGAAAGAGTCATTGCTTTCTCTAAGATATACCCCCAATTCAGCTATAACCTTAAATCTATATATTTTAAATGTATTCAAATACTTTTCATAATTTTATATTTTCATAATAAAGTCTTTAAAATTTTTGTTATTAATTTTTCATGTTTCACTATGTCCTTTTAATCTTTTTTATTATGGCCTTCTCTTTTGCATCAAATTTGTCTTATGGCCAATTAGTTGTACAGCAAAACTGCTTATAGCAAGGAGTCTTACCACAAAAATGCCTGGAACCAGGGAAAAGACAAGAAAAAGAAAAGTTTAAAAATTATTGCAATGATATTTGACAGTGAGGATGGAAAATGTGACAGACTCCAGAGACATTTCAGAATAGAACTCATGGCAGGTAGCAGCTAAATTAATGTGGAAGGTACAGCAGAAAGAGGACCCTAGATAACCACATTTCTAGCCTGGGTGTTTGGGAATGTGTTTAAATGTCATTAAGTAAAGGTGGAACACATGACCTGCAAGGAAAGTACTCAAGGCTAATCAGGAGGAAATGCAGGCAGACTGGCCTCTGGACTTTATAATTGATCTCAGACTCTGAATCAGTTTTTACGTCTTGCACGAGTGACTTCCTACAGCAGATGGCGGACATCTGTCTGTCCTTCAGGTCGTTAAATTCATATTTCCTAACGTGAACTGGAACCTAAGGCTGGAAATGTGGGAGATTAAAAATAAGCAATTCAGGAATCTCCCTGGTGGTCCATGGTTAGGACTCCAAGCTTCTACTTTAGGGGGCACTGGTTAGAGAGCTAAGATCCCACATGCTGTGCAGTGAGGCCAAAATAATTTAAAAAAAAAAAAAAGGTAAAAGAAAAAAAAAAGTAAGGCATTCATACTTAAATTGGAGAAACTTGGAACTTATTATATACCACTATGCTAAGTGGCTCAGACAGTAAAGAATCTGTTTGCCAATGAGGAAGACTCCGGTTCTATCCCTGGGTTGGGAAGATCCCCTGGAGATGGGAATGACAACCCACTCCAGTATTCTTGCCTGGAGAATCCCATGGACAGAGGAACCTGGTGGGCTACAGTTATGGGGTCACAAAGAGTCAGACATGACTGAGCAACTACCTTGAAACTGATTATGTAACACTGCAAAATGTTGTGATAAAGGGCTTCAGGGTTACAAAAGGATGCAATGATTGTAAAAGCAGTTCCTATCCTGCTAAGTAGAAAGGGCAGGAGAAATAGTAGATGAGGAGATGCTGACATAATATCGCTACCAATGTCTGACATGTGGAGTCAGGTCACGATATTCAGGCTGGGCTTGTTTCATAAAGGCATCTTAGGACGTGCTTTGAACACAGATAGACTTGTTTCATAGAAAACATGTAAACATAAGCTTCAGCAAAGAAAGGTGCTTCTTCTCATTTTTCCGAGCCTTGCAACCCTCTGTCTGTGTTTTTCTAGCTTTTGATGAAGACTTGAATCTAAGAAATGCTTCACTATCTCTTCACTCTTTTACAAGAAACATTCCAATGGGATAAAAGATAAGAGGTGGCCCGGTGGGGAGCGGCAGCCGTCAGCCAGTCTCCATGGCAGGTGGGCTGCCCTGATGCTCCTGCTCCCGGGAATGTCAGTCCAGGGCTGCCAAGAAGAGACAGAAATGCAGGTTCCGTACAAAACCGCCTTTCTAAAAAGGTTCAGTCAGTCATTTCAGTCGCTCAGTCGCGTCCGACTCTTTGTGACCCCATGAACTGCAGTGCGCCAGGCCTCCCTGTCCATCACCAACTCCCGGGGTTTACCCAAATTCATGTCCATTGAGTTGGCAATGCCATCCAGCCATCTCATCTTCTGTCGTCCCCTTCTCCTCCTGCCCTCAATCCCTCCCAGCATCAGGGTCTTTTCCAATGAGTCAGCTTTTTGAATCAGGTGGCCAATGTATTGGAGTTTCAGCTTCACCATCAGTCCTTCCAATGAACACCCAGGATGGATCTCCTTTAGGCTGGACTGGTTGGATCTCCTTGCAATCCAGGGGAAGGTTAGCAGGCAGGTAAACAATGGGAAAGCGCGTATGGGCCAGTGGTGTCCTCGGAACCTGAACTGGCTTGAGCACAAGCTTGGGTCTGCTTTAGAGTTTACAAAGCTCCTTCATTCTCTTGCTTGACTTCACAGCCACCTGGTGAGGCTGGAATGGTATCATTTTACTTTGCTGATGCAGCGGTGGCCTGTCGGCGAGCAGTGACCCCCATTACGTAAACCCACCCTGCTCACGTCCGCGCCCCCTGTCCACACCGAGCACTCTTTTCCTCTGCTCCACTTTGATGTTTCAAATGTTGAAGAAGTGTGAGACACGCTTTTCATTCTAGCTACTTCCTTTTCCTTCCCTAGTTCTACAAATTATTGGAGCCCAAAATAAGCTGTACGTTGGGAATGTGCACACAGACACTACGGGGAACAATATGGAGGTTTCTCAGAAAAGCTGAGGATAGAGATCCAGCAGCCCCACTCCTGGGTGTGTCTCAGAAAAGCAGCAGCATTCATTTGAAAAGGTGCATGCACGCCAGTGTTCACAGTAGCATTATTTACAATAACCAAGGTATGGAAGACCTGGGTTCGATCCCTGGGTCGGGAAGGTCCCCTGGAGGAGGAAATGGCGACCCACTCCAGCGTTCTTGCCTGGAGAATCCCCATGGACAGCAGAGCTGCCAGGCCACAGTCCATGGGGTCACAAAGAGTTGGACACGACTGAGCGACTAAGCACAGCACCGTCAAGGTACGGAAGCAGCCTCTATATCCGTCAACAGGTGAACAAATAAAGAAGATGTGGCACATATACACAATGGAATGCTACTCAGCCATAAAAAGAACAATGGAATTTTGCCATTTGCAACAGCATGAATGAACGTGGAGGGCATTTTCCTAAGTGAAATAAGTTGGACTGAGAAAGACAAATACCGTATATCACTTATGTGCAGAATCTAAACAATACAACCAACTAGTGAATACAATAAAATAGAAATAAACTCACAGAGATCGAGAACAAAGTAGCGGTTATAGTGGGGGTGGGGGGAGGAGGGCGGCACAGGGGTGGAGCATTAAGAGGTTCAAACTGCTCCGTGTGAAATAAATAAGCTACAAGGATGCCTTGTACAGCACAGGGAGTAGAGCCAACATTGCAAAACTATAAATGGAATATAGCCTTTAAAAAAATCAGTTGTGTGTGTATAATTTCATTGAATTCACTTTATAGATTGTGAGAAAAAAATTAGATTAATCATGAAAAATGCAGCAAAGTTTACTATTCTTCAAAATCTTAGATAACTTGATTGGTTAAGTGCTTGCCCCAAGTAGGTAAGTTAAGTCTAATCTTAGGTGAGTGATATGTGTGTTAGTCTCTTCCTGTAACTTATACATGTAAACTTCTGCCTCAAAAAATAAGCACCAGAAAGTTAAGGTATAGAGCTATCTATAGCCTGTCAAACGGAGAAGGCAATGGCACCCCACTCCAGTACTCTTGCCTGGAAAATTCCATGGATGGAGCAGCCTGGTAGGCTGCAGTCCCTGGGGTCTTAAAGAGTTGGACATGACTGAGTGACTTCACTTTCACTTTTCACTTTCACACATTGGAGAAGGAAATGGCAACCCACTCCAGTGTTCTTGCCTGGAGAATCCCAGGGAAGGGGGAATCTGGTGGGCTTCCGTCTATGGGGTTGCACAGAGTCGGA
Organism: Bos indicus x Bos taurus; assembly: GCF_003369695.1. Taxonomy (NCBI): domain Eukaryota; kingdom Metazoa; phylum Chordata; class Mammalia; order Artiodactyla; family Bovidae; genus Bos; species Bos indicus x Bos taurus. The sequence continues at coordinate 37,894,716 of NC_040102.1, forward strand.
CCCGACTGCAGCGACTTAGCAGCAGCAGCAGCAGCATAGCCTGTCAAAAAGGCAAATGAGAGACTTCACATTACATTGCACTTAGACTCTATAAACCCCTTCTACTTCCATGGTCGTGTTTGGTCTCACTGATCCTATCTGAGGGGACTGCTAGCCACTAGTGTTAGCCGCTCAGTTGTGTCTGAGTCCCTGTGACCCCAGGGACTGTAGCCCAACAGACTCCTCTGTCCATGGGGATTGTCCAGGCAAGAATACTGGAGTGAGTTGCCATGCCCTCCTCCAGGGGATCTTCCCGACCCAGGGATCAAACCCAGAACTCCTGCATTGCAGTCAGATTCTTTACCATTGAGCCACTAGGGAAGCTGCGTCTTCTGTTGGAAAATAAGGAAGGTGAGGCTCAGATACACACGTTTGCTGAGTTTATGCTGCTTATGAGCAGAGACCAGGAGACCAGCCTCCAGGCTCAGAGTTCCATACAAGTTCTGCCACTAGGTAGCTCTGTGACCGAGGTAAGCTGCTTTCCTCTGGGCTTTCATCCCCTTTGTGATGATACAATCAGTAAGCTTTTTGGAGCACTGGCAGTGCAGGTTCCTACCACCAGGACTGGCTCCCGGTCCAGCCCTCTCTCCACCACCCCATCCTGCCATCTTCGCTCCAAACTAACAGGCTCTTACTTAGCTAGGAGAGCTGCTGTGTCTCCCACCAAACCTGGACCCAGGGCACTGTCCTCACACCTGAGGAGCAGGGAGGTCGGGTCCATAGCAGAAGGCTTCTCCACTGGTTGCTGTATCTCAGAAGAGGTGTAAGTAAAATCCAGAAGAATAAGGGAGCAGCTAAGAACACTGGGTTGTTGTTGTCGTGTAGTCACTAAGTCATGCCCAACTCTTGTGACCCCATGGACTGTAGGCCACCAGGCTCCTCTGTCCATGGGATTTCCTGAGCAAGGACACTGGACTGGGTTGCCCTTCCCTTTTGCAGGGGATCTTCCCCATCCAGAGATTGAACCTGCGTTTCTTACATTGGCAGGTGGATTCTTTACCACTGAGCCACCAGGGAAGCCCCAAAACACTGGGTTAGCAGCAGTCAAAACAAGACAAACACTGAACACCAAAGATCTTCAGCTAAGGCCGATGGTCCTGTGGAGCTGCCAGCCAGGAGCTGGACAGGGGTCAAGAAAGAAGAGGGTCATGCAAAGAAGGAGCCGTGTGTCCCAAGTCAAGACAGAGAAAGGCCAGATGGACGCCAGGTGGGGAGCTGACCCATGGTGCCAACACTTAGATGCAGCCAGGCTGAGTCAGATGCCAGATCAGGACAAGAGTGGTCTCGTCTCTGGTCCTTCATATTACTTTTGATTTTTTAGAGTGCAGGGTATAAACTAAAGTCATCATGGCAACCTTGGGAGCCCAGACTTTCTGGATAAAGGAACAGTGGACTTAAGGTGGGGAGAGGACTGGGATTGCTAAGGTGATAGGGTTCTTCTTGCTTCCCACCCCCAGGCACCCCAGCCCACAGGCTGTTACAGCCTTTACGTGGTGGGGGTACGGGGGGTGGGGTGGGGGGCTTGCTTGCACTCTGAGCTGAGCAGAGCTTGCTGAGGGTTTAGCACTCGGGTGACCTGCCTCTGTGACAAGGACAGTCTTCCTTCCATTAGAGCCTGTTTCACCTAAGGTAAGCAAGTGTGGAGAAAGGACCTGAGAATTCAGCACCTTGGGTTTATGAAGGAAGATTCGCAGAAGTGGTCGTGCAATTACTTATTTATGAAGTCTGCTTCTTTGTGGGGGCCGGGTAGAAATATCTCACATCCACTGGACACTAGGGGCGTGTGGTGCCTGACCCAGGTTCCCAGCCCCGTCCGTCGGCCCCTCCCGTCTGGGACGGATGAGCTCAGCCCCAAGCTGAGAGCACCGTCGGGCAGCTCCAGGTGCTCCCTCCCCGGACCACCAGCCTCTGCGGGGGCAGCCTTAGCCCAGGTCCCGCTGCCTGCACGGGGCAGCCCGTGCCCAGTGACCGGATGCTGTGGGAGTGTAAGGGTCCAGTCCCCTCGCTACAGCTGGGGCCGCTGTAGCCTCAGAGTCCACACTGCTACTCCCCGGTCTGGAGGACTGGCTGAGGCCGCAGGGCCCTCACGTTCCCACTCTGTCTGGCTCTGCCGCATTGATTTTCCCATGCGATTCTGAGAGTAATTCCAGCACGTGAATCCAGTAAGTCTGGCATGTGAATCTCCTCTACCTCAGTGCTGGCTTCTGGGGTAACTGACCTGCAGCAGATGCTCCAACATGTGAAAAACAATGATTTAAAACAACATTGACTCTTGGTCTGGGATTTATCCAGTAATGCAACAGCAACAAACAATAGTAATAATAAGTGAAAGTGAAAGTCACTCAGTCGTGTCCAGCTCTTTGCAACCCCATGGACTGTACAGTCCATGGAATTCTCCAGGCCAGAATCCTGGAGTGGGTAGGCTTTCCCTTCTCCAGGGGATCTTCCCAACCCAGCCAACCTGGGTTCGATCCCTGGGTTGGGAAGGTGCTTTAATTGAGCCCTTACTACATGTCAGGCATAGTCTTTTATCCCATAAAATCCTCATAACAGTGCTATTAAATAGAAAGTAGTATTCCCATTTACAGATGAGAAACTGGTGTCCAAAGAGGTTGAAGTAACATTTCCAAGGTCACAGAATTCATAAGACCTAGAATTTGAGCTCAGGTCTGCTGGTCAGAAAGCCTGCACACGAGCTTGATTCGAGTGTCCACCCTGGAAGCACTTAGCCAACAGGTAGAACTGTGACTCCAAACCATTATCATGCGGAGATCACCTCCGTACTCAGAATCACAATCCCTGGGAAAGCAGGAAGGGCAGGAGGGAAAGGGAGGGTAGGCAGTGTTTCCTGGGCCTTGTTGTAATTGAAATCAAAGGTGAGCAGCAAAGAGATCCGTCAGTCCTAGAGGAAATCAACCTTGAATATTCATCGGAAGGACTGATGCTAAAGCTGAAGCTCCGATACTGTGGCCACCTGATGCAGAGTCAGCTCATTGGAAGAAACCCTGATGCTGGGAAAGACTGAAGGCAAGACAAGGGGACGACAGAGGATGAGATGGTTGGATGGCATCATTGACTAAACGGACATGAGTTTGAGCAAGCTCTAGGAGATAGTGAAGGACAGGGAAGACTGGCGTGCTGCAGTGCCAAGAGTCGGACACAACTTAGCGACTGAACAACAACAAACAGAGTTGACTAAGTAAGATCTCATAAGGAACCTTACCTAACTCTTTTCTTTGTTAGTAATTGTCATGAGTTGAGTCGTGTCCCCTCAAAAGATGTGGATGTTCTAACCCCCAGTGTGTGACCTACTGGAGATAGGGTCATTGCAGACACAAATAGTCAGGGTGAGGTCACACTGAGGTGAGGGGGTCCTTAGTCCAGCACGGATGGTGTCCTCAAAAGAAGAGGATGTGGGGCACTCGGGGGGAGGGGACACACATGTGACGACAGAGGCAGAGATGCGTCTCCAAGCCTCGGGGCCCCAGGGACCAACAGGTGCCCCCAGGAGCCGGAAAGAGCAAAGGAAGGACTCGTCCCTGAGCCTCAGAGGGAGCGGGGCCCTGCTGACACCTTGGTCCCAGACTTCTAGCCTCCAGAATTGTGGGAGATGAAGGCCTGTTGTCTTCAGACACACATTCTGTGGTCCTTTGTTACAACAGGCGCAGGAATCATGTAATCATGACATGACTACATTTACAGGAATCATGTAAGTGCAGATTAAAAAGGACAAGGATGTAGCATTTTCTATCTATCAAGGTCATGTCCAGCAAGCTTTTTAATTGGCAAAATTCATTTCTGATAAAACCACCACAAACAGTAGTATATCGGTAAATATTTAACAACCAGCCCTGAAAATAAAAATGTGTTTATAGGTCAGTATCAGTTCAGTTCAGTCGCTCAGTCACGTCCGACTCTGCGACCTCATGAACCACAGCATGCCAGGCCTCTCTGTCCATCACCAACTCCCGGAGTCCACCCAGACTCATGTCCATTGAGTTGGTGATGCCATCCAACCATCTCATCCTCTGTCATCCCCTTCTCCTCCTGCCTTAAATCTTTCCCAATATCAGGGTTTTTTCAAAAGAGTCAGTTCTTCGCATCAGGTGGCCAAAATATTGGAGTTTCAACTTTAATACCAGTCCTTCCAAGGAACACCCACGACTGATCTCCTTAGGATGGACTGGTTGGATCTCCTTGCAGTCCAAGGGACTCTCAAGAGTCTTCTCCAGCACCACAGTTTAAAAGCATCAATTCTTCGGCGCTCAGCTTTCTTTATAGTCCAAATCTCACAACCATACATGACTACTGGAAAAACCATAGCCTTGACTAGATGAACCTTTGTTGGCAAAGTAATGTCTCTGCTTTTTAATATGCTGTCTAGGTGTTTATAGGTATGTGAATGTAAATATATGTTTACAACAGATAAAAAAGAATAACACACAATTTGAATATAATAAAATATAGAATGCTCTTTATTATCAAATCCATATAGCTAAATGATACGGAAAACTTCTTGTTGGTTTTTACCAAATTCCAAATCCGTTGTCAAACCAGAGTTACAACTGTTACATGAGTCATGACATGAGTGTCACTGGTAAGATTGCATTTCATTCAAATTCTAATTAGCAGGCATCTTCCACTGGAATGACAAGGATCACTGTCGCTGCTCTAAGATAATAGCTGGTAACACATCTGAGTATTTAGCACGTGCTGATCTTGATGCCGGGTACAGAGCACGCGGCAGCCCCCGGACAGAGTTCGCTCCTGCTCTGCGGAGCGCAGTCTAAGAGAAGACACTCGCTAAAAGTGTGCCTGAGATGCATGGCTTCATTCAGTCTAGGATGCTAGAGGCACTGAGAGTTTCCTCCCCAGCTGAGGACTAAGCCAGGAGACTGACACTGCAGTCCTTAGGAGGCAGGATGGTTTTGAGATACGTTCAGTGGGTTTGGGGGCTGTAATTTGGTGATTGGATATAAACACAAAGGAAAAAGAGGAAGGATTAAATACTCAGGCTTGTGGCTTAAAGTACTTTCCTTCAGTGATCAATGTAACAAATATTTATTGAGCAACTCCAAGACATCAAGGGTGCGGTGCTGAGCCAGAAAAGGCACACGCAGGCTGGTGTGAGATACTATACCTCTAGGCCATGGGCAGGTGAACTTTTTCCTGAAACTGTGCTCAAATTTGCGGCTGGCATAAAAACTGGGAGATGGGAGAAGCAGAGCAAGACTCCTGCTCCCATGGTAGCTCCATGGGGCAACAGAGACCAACCTGTCCAAAGACAAAGGGGCTTCCAGGAAAGGAGCGTGAGTGGGGGTCTCAGCATCCCTACAGGCCTGCTGTCAGTAGGGCTGCACTCAGGTGTTGCCTTCCTGGGGTTGCAGAGTGGCCTTGTCAGTAGGTACCCTTGTCTGGATTTTCACGGCACAACTAAGATGATCCATGCAGGTGGGAAGGTGGAGGAAACGCAGTGGGCTGGTGTGTAGGACTTCTGCGAGGGACACAGGGTTTGAACGGCACGTCGTGTCTCGTGTGTTACCTAGGCTGACGATCCCAGACTTCTGAGTTTATACTAAAGCAGTGATACTCAAGAGCAAACAAATAGTAATTTGACAGATATATGACTGCAATCATTGCATAGTGCAAGCTATATATAGATTTACATATTTACACTTCCAGGGAGAAAGAAACGGAAAAATTTCTTTAAAAAAAAAAAAAGTATAATTTTTTGATTAGTTTTCTCATGTTCTGACTTCATGCAAAATGAAATTTAGGTCCAAAGGCAGTAAACATTAACAAATATGTGACTTCCATCTGCGGTGGGATATGAATAGTCCCTGAGGAAATGTTTCCAAGAAAGAAACCATAAATGCTTTCACCAAAGCCAGATAATTAGAAGTGTTGTTAAAGAAACAGGGTAGGATTAAGGGGGGCGGGGGGAATCCCTGGTTAAGGTAAAGCAGATTTGATTATATTTTTGTTGCCAATGTTCATTCCAATCCTTAAAATCTTTCATGAAAATGAATTAAAATCATAATTCTTCATAGGAAATTTGAGAACAATCAAGCTCTCTCAGTAGATTAGAATGCTGCATGGTTTCTGAGAGGAATGTATAATCTTAACAAGAACACAACATGTCACACACCAGTCTCTTCTCCTAACTCACAGGATGCTTTTTCTCTTTGCAGTTATACTAAAAAAAGATCCTTCAAATCCTTTCTCTGTTTTAGTAAGTTTAGAGAAGGTAAATTTCATTTACTGTCATTTCATATAGACTTGCAAAGACTGGCTCCCATCAGAAACAGAACACGCACATTACCCCGGGGTGTCCAAAGCATATCTGGCCATCGTGGTTATCCACCAAGTGTCCTTTCCATTGGCAGGATTAACTAAAGCACAGACAGGAAAAGTAACCCTGGGGTAAGTGCCCAGGTCCGGAGAACACCCAGGTACGGAACGCTCTGGGCTGTCTTCCTTCTGGGCTGTGGTGCCCACAGATAGGCTCACAGTCCCTTCTTTAAAATTCACGGGGTCAGATGTGTTTCCAAATTCCAGACATGTGGGGCTTCATGAAGGTAATCTATTTCAGATGTGCTGCAGGGTAACATCCCGAGGAGGCTGGGGCAGCGGCTCACAGCCCAACACACCAGCACACGCGTCATTTCTGTATGTTCATCACAGTAACTGAGATAAAAAGGACAGAGAATGGCCTCATGTCAGTTCATATCGGCTTTCACCTTCAAATGAATTCTGAAAATCTTTTGGTTTTCTGGAATTTCCTTGAGACTGTGGGTAAAGTACTGTGCGTGCGTGCATGCTAAGTCGTTTCGGTCGTGTTTGACTCTTTGTGACCCCATGGACTGAAGCCCACCAGGCTCCTCTGTCCATAGGATTCTCCAGGCAAAAATACTGGAGTGGGTTGCCATTTCCTTCCCCAGGGGTCTTCCCGACCCAGAGATTGAACCTGCGTCTCCTGCCTGGCAGGCAGGTTGTTTACTGCTAGTGCCGACTGGGAAGCCCAAAAGATGGTGAACCTATAATTCAAGTAGGAGCCTGTGTCCTCTTCCTCTGCACAGAGGGAAATCCTCTCTGAGCTCTAGTGGAAAGGCCTCTCCAGTGGCTCCTGCGTTCTGTCCCTCTTGAGCTTCACAGTAGAGCTTTAGCAAGAGACACAGAGCCCCCTCTGTGACCCGGGGCGGGCTGTCATGGGTCTTGTAAGACTCGAACTTTACCTTTAGTCAATGCACAGATCCATGTAAGTTACCCCCCAAGAGGAGGATGTTGTATTTGCTGGATCTGGTGCATGTGAGTATATATTATTTATAATTTGTTTATAAATATACTGTTTATAAATAATCTTGGGGAATCTTTCACTTTATCGCTCACCTTTACCTAAATTAAGTGTATCATTTGTCTATACAATGCAAGATAGTCTGATGATTAAAAAATATCTTAGTTTCAGGAATTCCCCAGTGTTCCAGTGGTTAGGAATCTTGCCTTTCCTGCAGGCCATGTGGTGCAACTGGAAAAAAAAAAAATCTTAATTTCCTAGTGAACTTAGCTTGCTAAGGATCCTGTCGGTCCTTCTTCTGTTTGCTGCCTTTGTCTCCCCTCTGAGCCCTCTGCTCCCAACCCGAGTTAAATGAGATTAAAAGTAGAGCAGATTCTGAAATACCTTATTTGGGGTATTGAGATAACTAGCAGTTTGTTTTCAAGCTTAACAGATGTAGTCAGTATGAATTAAGGTCATCTTTTTGTCATGAACCAGTTTAGGAAGGGAAAATGCCATTTTCTTGGTCTTCAGATCTACTCAGTGAAGGGAATCAATAAAGGAAACATAATGTGAGCTACACTTGCCACTTAAAAGGTTCTAGAAACTGCATTAAAAATGTAAAAAAAAAAAAAAGAAGAAAGTGAAATGAGCTTTAATAATATATTTTATTTAAGCTAATCCCTGGTGGTAAAGATTCCGCCTGCAAGGCAGGAGACACAGGTTGATCCCTGGGTCACGAAGATCCCTTGGAGGAGGGCATGGCAACCCACTCCAGTATTCTTGCCTGGAGAATCCCCCACGGACAGAAGAGCCTGGCAGGCTATACCCATGGGGTCACAAAAGAGTCGGACACGGCTTAGCAAGTAAAGAGTCCAGGACAGTAACTGTCTGGGGTGTAATCAATATAAAAATTAACAATGAAACTTTTTACACTCTTTTTTCACACCAAATCTTCAAAGTCTTGTATTTTTTACTTGATGACCACCTCAATTGTCCCAGCTGCATTTCAAGTGTTCAGCAGTGGCATATGACTGTCTCCTACTGTGCAGTTCAGTTCAGTTCAGTTCCGCCACTCAGTCATGTCTGACTTTGCAACCCCATGGACTGCAGCAACCAGGCCTCCCTGTCCATCACCAACTCCCCAAGCTTGCTCAAACTTATTCATGTCCATTGAGTCGGTGATGCCATCCAACCATCTCATCCTCTGTCATCTCCTTCTCTGCCGACCTTAAATTTTTCCCAGCATCAGGGTCTTTTCCAATGAGTCAGTTCCTCACATCAGGTGGCCAAAGAATTGGAGTTTCAGCTTCAGCATCAGTCCTTCCAATGAACACTCAGGACTGATCCTTTAGGATGAACTGGTTGGATCTCCTTGCAGTCCAAGCGACTCTCAAGAGTCTTCTCCAACACCACAGTTCAACAGCACCAATTCTTCAGCGCTCAACTTTCTTTATAGTCCAACTCTTACATCCATACATGACCACTGGAAAAACCATAGCTTTGACTAGACAGAACTTTGTTGGCAAAGTAATATCACTGCTTTTCAATATGCTGTCTAGGTTGGTCATAACTTTTCTTCCAAGCAGCAAGCGTCCTTTAATTTCATGGCTGCAGTCACCATCTGCAGTGATTTTGGAGCCCAAAAAGATTAAAGATTTGCTGAGCATGACCCCGCCCATCAGAACAAGACCCAGTTTCCCCCTCAGTCAGTCTCTCCCATCAGGAAACTTCCATAAGCTTCTTATCCTGCCACTGTTCAGGGGATGTAAAAGTTTAAAAGACAGAGCTGGCACCCAAACTCTCAGCAATTTATGATCTCCTGGGAAAAGAATGGCTCCTACTTTGACTTCCTTTCACATTTATCCCACTATGTATCACAGACAAAAATAAAGACTGACAACCAGTGAAAATAATTCCTAGTACTTCCAGTAAAGTAATGAAACGCACAGGCTTCAGACTGTAAATCACGTGTCGCTGCTTGACTAAGCAGAAGTCACAATTTGAACCTCAAACTGGAGGAAACGGCGCAATGGAAAAGTTTGCCCATCGATTTTTTTTTTTTTTTTGCAAAGAAATTTGCAGAACCAGCTATCTCTGTTGAGTTTAACCCTGAACTTCTGCTGATAGCAACAGTAAGCCACTATGGGGAAGGCAAACATGAACAGGGTAAGTAAGTGTTGCGACGGCTCCAGAGGGACATTCAAGCTGTGTTTAGGTACCTAGGCTTCTTCTCCTCGGGAGCCGGGGGAATTTCGATTTTGCAACCTTTAGAGCAACCAGTTGGATCTGATTTTCACCACTATAAAATGAGAATGGTATCCAGTGTTCGTTACAGGCATTGTTCTCCGTGTATCATATGCACTGATTTGCTTAACACTTACAATAATTGTATAAGGAAGACACTGCATTTTATTCCCACTTGAAAGATGAAGAAATTGAGACCAAAAATGTAAAGTAACTTCTGTAAGATCACACAGCTGAGGAGAAATGAGTTAGAATTCAAACTCATGTTGTTAATCATTATTCTCTAACCTACTGGATTTATGAGGTGAAAATAAGATAAAATACCAGTATCTTAAATAGAAATGATATTGTAAATGCAGTATATCAATATTCAGAAATAACTCTATTAATGAAAATGACCTTTGTTAAAGGGAATCCTATTTTATGTTTAAATTATATGTAGTTTGTCTCATGTTGTACCAAGACAGCTAAAATTTAAACTCATTCATTCATTTCTTCTGTTCAAATATCAGGTCTCAGTGAAACTTTCCCTGATCACTTCAGGTAAAATAGTAACAAAGTCCCAGTCATTGGTAATCTCAGCCTTCCTTAATTATAAGTTTATTCATGTAGATTCCTTATTATAAATATATACATTATATATTTGTACATAAAGTTTGTATTATAAATTTACTTATATATTTGCACTGTCATCTCTCTCCACCCTTATGATATACGCTGCACACAGCAAGACTTTTTCTGTTTCATTCACTGCTATATTGTCAGTACCTCAGAACAAAGTTCGTGTGTGTGTGTGTGTGTGTGCTAAGTTGCTTCTGTCGTGTCCGACTCTTTACGACTGTATGGACTGTAGCGCACCCGGCTCCTCTGTCCATGGGGTTCTCCAGACATGCATCCTGGAGTGGGTTGCCATTTCCTTCTCCACAGAACAATGTTTGTATCTTAGCAAATTTAAAATAAATATTTATTAATTGAACAAATGACTGATTTTTATATGTATTAATTCGTTTATGCTGAAACAACATATATAGCAATTATGTGCATAGACTTATATGCAAAATTTACTTGGGTTAGGGTTATAGCTGCCATTTACTATTTGTAAAATATACAAATAACAATAAACGTATTGACCTTGTAAAGTTATTCGGAGGATTACATAGGTTAGATCAGATCAGTCGCTTAGTCGTGTCCGACTCTTTTCGACTCCATGAATCGCAGCACGCCAGGCATCCCTGTCCATCACCAACTCCCGGAGTTCACTCAGACTCACATCCATCGAGTCAGTGATGCCATCCAGCCATCTCATCCTCTGTCGTCCCCTTCTCCTCTTGTCCCCGATCCCTCCCAGCATCAGAGTCTTTTCCAATGAGTCAACTCTTCACATGAGGTGGCTAAAGTACTGGAGTTTCAGCTTTAGCATCATTCCTTCCAAAGAAATCCCAGGGCTGATCTCCTTCAGAATGGACTGGTTGGATCTCCTTGCAGTCCAAGGGACTCTCAAGAGTCTTCTCCAACACCACAGTTCAAAAGCATCAATTCTTCGGCGCTCAGCTTTCTTCACAGTCCAACTCTCACATCCATACATGACCACAGGAAAAACCATAGCCTTGACTAGATGAACCTTTGTTGGCAAAGTAATGTCTCTGCTTTTGAATATGCTACCTAGGTTGGTCATAACTTTCCTTCCAAGGAGTAAGAGTCTTTTAATTTCATGGCTGCAGTCACCATCTGTAGTGATTTTGGAGCCCAGAAATAAAAAGTCTGACACTGTTTCCACTGTTTCCCCATCTATTTCCCATGAAGTGATGGGACCGGATGCCATGATCTTTGTTTTCTGAATGTTGAGCTTTAAGCTAACTTTTTCACTCTCCACTTTCACTTTCATCAAGAGGCTTTTTAGTTCCTCTTCACTTTCTGCCCTAAGGGTGGTGTCATCTGCGTATCTGAGGTTATTGAGATTTCTCCCAGCAATCTTGATTCCAGCTTGTGTTTCTTCCAGTCCAGCGTTTCTCATGATGTACTCTGCATATAAGTTAAATAAACAGGGTGACAATATACAGCCTTGACGAACTCCTTTTCCTATTTGGAACCAGTCTGTTGTTCCATGTCCAGTTCTAACTGTTGCTTCCTGACCTGCATACAAATTTCTCAAGAGGCAGATCAGGTGGTCTGGTATTCCCATCTCTTTCAGACTTTTCCACAGTTTATTGTGATGCACACAGTCAAAGGCTTTGGCATAGTCAATAAAGCAGAAATAGATGCCTTTCTGGAACTCTCTTGCTTTTTCCATGATCCAGCGGATGTTGGAAATTTAATCTCTGGTTCCTCTGCCTTTTCTAAAACCAGCTTGAACATCAGGAAGTTCACGGTTCACATATTGCTGAAGCCTGGCTTGGAGAATTTTGAGCATTACTTTACTAGCATGTGAGATGAGTGCAATTGTGCAGTAGTATGAGCATTCTTTGGCATTGCCTTTCTTTGGGATTGGAATGAAAACTGACCTTTTCCAGTCCTGTGGTCACTGCTGAGTTTTCCAAATTTGCTGTCATACTGAGTGCAGCACTTTCACAGCATCATCTTTCAAGATTTGAAATAGCTCAACTGGAATTCCATCACCTCCACTAGCTTTGTTCGTAGTGATGCTTTCTAAGGCCCACTTGACTTTACATTCCACGATGTCTGGCTCTAGGTCAGTGATCACACCATCGTGATTATCTGGGTCATGAAGATCTTTTTTGTATAGTTCTTCTGTGTATTCTTGCCACCTCTTCTTCCTGTGGGATGGGGGTCTCCCCACCCTGGCATCAGCCCATGCCCCCTGCGTTTAGCAGGCAGACTCTTTGCCACTGGACCACCAGGGAAGTCCTATCCACTCCTTAAATGCAGGGCCAAGCTCTATGCTGGATGCCGAGGAAGTCTGAGTTAAAGGAGACATCTCTTTTGAGACAGAGCGTAGCTGTGACTTCATTGCTGGACTTATAAGAAGTAAAAGAACTCTTCAGGACTCCACAGCCCACGGGCTAGAGCCCGCACTGCAGCTGCTACACACAAAGTAAGCTGAAAGCAGTCAGAAGCTGGGAGCAGTAAGTGAATGAGAAGTGCGGGGTTCCCCCGGGAACGAAGGCCAAGAGCTGTCCTGCCGTCGGGAGCTCCAGGGGTGACTGACATCAGCTGGGGTCTTCAGAGGACACTCACAGAGACGGGGCCAATTTCAGTGGTGGCAAAGGCAGGCGAGAGTTCTCTCGGAAGAAATGTCCTCTCAAGCAAATACGAGTTCAAAAAGCTCACCAAAAACATAAACAAACAACATAGAAGGAGACAAACAGATTTAGACCCCAAAGGAGTTCGTATTTTTAAATTATCAGATAAAGAATACGTAATTCTTAACTATGACATATTTATGGAAATAAAGGACAGGATCATAAATTTGACCAAGAAGCAAAATGATGGATAAATTTACAAAACCATCTAGTGGAACTTTTTTTTTTTTTTTTAGTTATTTACAATGTTGTGTTAACTTTAGGTGTACAGCAAAGAGATTCAGATCTATGTATGGGCTTCCCAGGTGTTGCTAGTGGTAAAGAACCCGCCTGCCAGTTCCAGAGACGTAAGAGACGTGGGTTCAATCCCTGCGTCTGGAAGATCCCCTGGAGGAGGGCTTGGCAACCCGTCCCAGTATTCTTGCCTGGGAAATCCCACCAACAGAGGAGCTTGGCAGGTTACAGTCCATAGGCTTGTAAAGAGGCAGAAACAACTGAAGGTACTTAGCATGCATGCACGCCTATATATAAATATATACTTTATATACTTTTCAGATTCTTTTTCATTATAAGTTATTACAAGGTATTAAATACCATTTCCTGTGCTATACAATAGGTCCTTGTTTATCTGTTTTACATATAGTAATATGTATCTGCTACTCACAAGCTCCTAATTTATCCCTCCTTCTGCCTTTTCCCTTTGGTAACCATAAATTTTCTATGTCTCTGAGTCTGGTTCTGTTTTGTAAATGAGTTCATTTGTATCAACATTTTTTTAGATTCCACATACAAGTGATATTGTGTGATATTTGTCTTTATCTGACTTCACTTACTATGATAATCTCTAGGTCCATTCATGTTGCTGCAGATGGCTTTATTTTATTCTTTTTATGGATGATAATATGATATACATACACACACACACACACACACACACATATATATGTCCTCTTTTTATCCATTCATCTATTGATGGACACTTAGGTTGCTTCCATGTCTTGGCTATTGTTAATAGTGCTGCTATGAACACTGGGGTGCATGTATCTTTCTGAATGAGACTGTTTGTCTTTTCCAAGTAATATGCTCAGGAGTGGGATTGCTGGATCATATGGTAGCTCTTTTATCAGTTTAAGCCTCCATACTGTTCTCCATAGTTGTTGTTCAGTCGCTAGTCGTGTCCAGCTCTTTGCGACCCCATGGACTACAGCACACCAGGCTTCCTTGTCCATCACCTACTCCCAGAGTTTACTCAAACTCATGTGCATTGAGTCTGTGATGCCATCCAACCATGTCATCCTCTGTCATCCCTTCTCCCCCTGCCCTTAATCTTTCCCAGCATCAGGGTCTTTTCTAATGAGTTGGCTCTTCACATCAGGTGGCCAAAGTATTGAAGCTTCAGCATCATTCCTGCCATTGGATATTCAGGACTGATTTCTTTTAGGATTGACTGGTTTGATCTCCTTGCAGTCCAAGGGAATCTCAAGAGTCTTCTTCAACACCACAGTTTGAAAGCATCAGTTCCTTGGTGCTCAGCCTTCTTTATGGTCCAACCTTCACATTCATGCAAGACTACTGGCAAAACCATAGCTTTGACTGCATGGACTTTTGTCTGCAAAGTAATGTCTCTGCTTTTTAATATGCTGTCTAGGTTTGTCATTGCTTTTCTTTCAAGGAGCAAGTTCCTTTAATTTCATGGCTGCAGTCACCATCTGCAGTGATTTTGGAGCCCAAGAAAATAAAGTCTGTCACTGTTTCAATTGTTTCCCCATCTATTTGCCATGAAGTGATGGGACCAGGTGCCATGATCTTAGTTTTTTGAATGTTGAGTTTTAAGCCAGCTTTTTCATTCTTCTCTTTCATCATCAGAAAACTCTTTAGTTCCTCTTCACTTTCTGCCATAAGGGTGGTATCATCTGCATATCTGAAGTTATTGATATTTCTCCTGGCAGTCTTGATTCCAGCTTGTGATTCATCCAGCCCAGCATTTCGCATGATGTATGTACTCTGCGTATAAGTTAAATAAGCAGGGTGACAATATACAGCCTTGACTTACTCCTTTTCTGATTTGGAACCAGTCTGTTGTTTCATGTCCAGTTCTAACTGTTGCTTCCTGACCTGCATACAGTTTTCTCAGAAGACAGGAAAGGTGGTCTGGTAATCCTATCTCTTTAAGAATTTTCCACAGTTTGTTGTGATCCACACAGTCAAAGGCTTAGCATAGTCAATGAAGCAGAAGTAGATGTTTTTCTGGATATTCTCCATTGTGGCTGCCCCAGTTTACATTCCCACCAACAGTGTAGGAGGGTTCCCTTTCCACCACATCCTCTCTAACGTTTATTGTTTGGAGCTTTTTGGATGATGGCCATTCTGACCAGTGTGAGGTGGTTCTCAATGTAGTTTTGGTTTGTAATAGAACTTTTTAAAAGTGAAAACTATAATTGTTGAAATTGAAAACTCAATAGATAGATTACACAGTTTGTTAATAGTAGTTGAAAAGAGCATATATGATTGAAAACAAGAAAACCGTGGGAAAGAGACAGAGGTTGTGGAGGATAGAAAGAGTACAAGCGGAGTCCCAGGGGGAGAAAACAGAAGGAGGTGAAGAAAACTTACCGAACAGAACAAATAAAAACAAAATCATCTGGGCATGCCAGAGTGAACTATAAAGTATCTAAACAAAGAGGAGACCCGATAAGCAGCTAAAGAGAAAGGCGGGCTCTCAGAGAGGAATGACAAGTAAACCCAGAGCAGAAGCTTCAACACACGAAAAGGAAGCCGGAACTTGGAGCGATGTCATCAATCGCTGGAAAAAAAACACAGAAGAACTGTTTTAAGACTAAGAGTGAAATAGCAACCCTTGAAATAAAGGCCCAGTGTTCCCAGGAGCAGATCTTTACAAAAGAAACTTTCAAAGCATCTACTCCAAGATCAAGGAAAGTGATCCCAGAGGGAAAATCGGAGACACAAGAAAGAATGGCAGGAGAATAAATGAGAAAACATGCAATTTTTAATAAAAATGATGCCTAATTATGGAATAAAGCATTCCAAAATTCTTATATTTGTGGGGTAAGAGTAAGATATTGATAGTTATTGTAAGATATTGATAACAGTTAGGTTTTGTTTACTCAAGAAAGATCACTGACAAAAATAGTAATAGAACATTTAGCTTCCAAACCAGAAGAAGAAAAAAGAGGATAACAAAGACAAATAAATAAAAGTCTTGTTAGTCTTTTTTAAAAGGCAAGGAATGGGGGAAAGAGGCATGGAAAAAGTAAGACGAAAATAACAACATAAGATGGTGTTAACAAGTCTGAATTGCTTTTGAACTGTGGTGTTGGAGAAGACTCTTGAGAGGCCCTTGGACTGCAAGGAGATCCAACCAGTCCATCCTAAAGGAGATCAGTCCTGGGTGTTCACTGGAGGGACTGATGTTGCAGCTGAAACTGCAATACTTTCGTCACCTGATGTGGAGAGGTGACTCATTGGAAAAGACCCTGATGCTGGCAGGGATTGGGAGCAGGAGGAGAAAGGGATGACAGAGGATGAGATGGCTGGGTGGCATCAAAGACTCCATGGACATGAGTTTGAGTGAACTCTGGGAGCTGGTGACGGACAGGGAGGCCTGGCATGCTGCGGTTCATGGGGTCGCAAAGAGTTGGACATGACTGAGAGATTGAACTGAACTGAACTGAAATATATCAATAATCGTAATGAATATAAATGCTATCATGCTACAAGTTAAAACCAAAGTAAAGCAAAGACAGGGGAAGGGGGAAAATTCCAAGTACATGTTATGTATGAGACATGCCTACAACACAAGAACACTGAAAAATTGAAGTATAAAAATAGACAAGGATATAACAGATAAACTCTGTTGCTGCTGCTGCTAAGTCACTTCAGTTGTGTCCAACTCTGTGCGACCCCAGATATGGCAGCCCACCAGGCTCCCCCGTCCCTGGGATTCTCCAGGCAAGAACACTGGAGTGGATTAATTTAAAGCAATACAATATTCAATAACTTTTTGAGTAAAGAAAACAAAACACTACCCAAAATCTTAACAATTATTTCCAGTTTTATGATTCTATCTTTCATCCAAAGCTCCATATTTTTATATTACTGTATTTGTGACATGCATTTAATTTTAATTCTGTTTTTTTCTTTCTAAAATTACAACACCATAATTTCCCAAGGTTTTGTGTAGTTTGCATAATATAATTTCATAACTATTTTGACCTTTTTATAATTCAATTACATTTCCTGCACAGCCTTTCTAGTAGTTAACTTTATAAGTAATAAACTAACTCAGTGAAGTAAAAATTCATTTTATTTATTGCTTAATTGTTGAACTTCAGAACTGAGACCCCCTGGTGGAACAGAGGTTAAGAATCCGTCTTCTGATGCAGTGGATGGGGGTTCGATCCCTGGTCGGGGGGCTAAGCTCTCACACACCCCAAAGCAACTAAGCCTGTGTGCTCGGGGGCCCACGAGTCACAGTGAAAGATCTCACATGATACAACTAAGACACGAGGTAGCCAAATAAATAAATATTTTAAAAAACAACTTCAGAATCCACGTGTCTCGTGAGCGTGTCTAGATCTGGGGAACCCACGTTCCTCTTACCCAGGCCGCTCAGATCCTGTGGTCCCTCACGCAGGCTGAAGCCTTGCCTTCTTTTTCACGTCCTCGGTTAGCACCACCTGTCCTGCTGATCATCCCATCTGACTCTTCCTGTTCTCTTTGAAGCGGGAAAGGGCTGCTCAGCTGGTTGGAAGTCAGAGTGGGGATACCAGGCCTTTTGGACTCACTGGAAAAGACTCTGATGCTGGGAAAGATTGAGGGCAGGAGGAGAAAGGGGAGACAGAGGACGAGATGGTTGGATGGCATCACCGACTCAATGGACATGAGTTTGAGCAAACTCCGGGTGATGGTGAGACAGGGAAGCCTGGTGTGCTGCAGTCCGTGGGGTCACAAAGAGTTGGACACAACTGAGCGACTGAACAGCACCAGGCCTTTGGACAAAGTCTGAAGACGGAGTAGAGGCTGAAGCAGAGGCAGTCAAAACACCAACACGAGAGACAACGAGTGTTATCTGTGCCGGGCTTCTCGTGGCCAAGCACTGTTTAGTCACTTGAGTGAGCTTTGCTCGGTGTGAGTCCACAAGCGCCTTAAATACTTGTGTGAATCCTTTCTCCTCCTCTCTTCTTTGTGTCCCAAGAAATCAGAGCCAACTGACTCTGGCCTCTTCCCTGTTTGCAGACGCTATCAAGTTGGCATCAATGCTTCCATTCATCTGCCTCTCTTCTGGGTCAAGAGGGCAGGATGACAGTATGGATTATGAAACAAAGGGGTGTTAACTTGGGGGCAGGAGGCCAAAAAATATCCAAATAAATAAACATAGAGGTCAACGCTAATGAGCAGAGGACTGGCTTGTAACTAAGATCCTCCCAGGCTTTGAGAAACTTAATAAAATTAGGTTATGTTTCAATGACTGGCATTGCAGCAAAGCTAAATAATGATAATACAGTTAGTGCAACACATACAAATTACTTGTGTGTGTAATTATGGATTTACAAAGACTAATGGACCAGCTGAACTCCTCCCTTATCTCTGAAAACCTTTGTTTTCTTCTTGGGAGTTGGAAAAAAGTCAATGTGTCAGCAACTCATCTATTTCTGCCCGTTGGTTCATCATGCGGAAATTAAATGTGGTGCATAATGTGAATTTAGATGTCAACATTCTGTTGAATTCTAGAAAGATGCATTAAGATGTTTAGTTTGCATTACATTTTAACAAATTTGTGTCATTCTGAGTTTGTTAATTTTGGATTATGGGACACTGAAGATTTGCATAAATCTAAATTCTACTAGGGACCCTGGCTAATACTTCCTTCATATTATTTTTCCATAGAACAAGCTTGATCTGTTCAGTCTTTAAAACCTTCATTATATACTCTGGAAAGCAATATTCTCTTCAACCTCAAGTACGCCGCCATTAAATCAATCTTGTGAATGGTCTTGATAGTTTTGTCTGGCAGGGTAATCATTTGACAACGTTATCATGATATAATAAAAACCAAACCGGATCAAAGCAGAACAACAACAAGAAAAAACTAGGTTTAGGCTGCCAACCATATTGCTGGGCTCAGCTAGAGTCCCTCGGGTCCTCCTGATAAAGGAATACATCTGAGAACAGAGCTGGCCAGGCCAGAGCTCTGGAGCTCAGCCATGAACGGGCTCGTCCGAGTGGGCTGTCCTGGGCCCTGCCCAGCTGATAACGGCAAGCATCATGAGGACTATTTAAAGCAAGCGCGTTTCAGTGTTGTGCAACGCGATATGCAATGCTGGCTTAGGAAAGCAGCCAACAGAGTGTGCTGCATGCGGGCTCACGAATGTAACGCTTACCTTGAAACGAGCCCCCCACCCTCTTCCTGTGCCCACCCATCTAACCTAAGCCCCAGCCCCAGCCTGCAACCCTTCCCCCGATTTCTGGCTTCAGCCTCATCCCAGCTCACCTGCCCTCCGCCATCAGTCTTCCTACCGAAATGCTACTGTCCTGTCCCAGCAGAACTGCTGGCGTCCATGTGACTGCCTGCTGACTCAGATCAAAGCGCCTGCTTGACTTAAACTGCTCTCCCTTCTCCCTCGCTTCTTTCCTCCCTTCCTCTCTTCTTTCCTTCTGCTTTATTGACTGACGATCTACACCCAAGAGTGGACGCATCAGAAGGGTTTTACAGCTCAGGGTATTCCCGCAAACTGGACATGCCCAGGTAACACCCAGGCCAGGCAGGAGAGCCTGCCTGTGGCCCCCAGAAGTCCTTCTGCCCCACCCCAGGTGCCCCCGACGCAGCCCAAAGGGAACCACTGTCCCACCTCCCAAGAGCCGCTGTGAATTCGTTCAGGCTTCCCTTCACTCACCTTCCCACATTCGAGGACTCGGGGCACATTCTGACTTGGGGCCCGCCAGGCCTTGCCGCCTGTGGCAGCGAGTCTAATTGAGTCCCTGCTCTGATGGATGTGGATGTCCTGTCACCTGCCTTCATCAGGAGTCTCTCCGGGACTGCCAGCTGGAGGTTTCGGGGTGACAGCTGATGAGAGCTGGGCAGGGAGGGGCTGGTGATGGCTCTAGTTTGATGAGGAGGATGTAGAGCTAATGTTGTGTGCAACGCAGTCGCCTCCCGCCTCCAGCCCTGCCCCTCAGTCATCTCTCGGCCTCCCACACCATTGCACACCCACGAGCGAAGTCACAAAAGGCACCTGCCACAGTGCCATTGAACCCCTAGAGTCCCCAACTGACACCCAGAGTTTTTGCATCCCCAGGGGAATGCCTCCAGCGTTGGGGGGAGGGGGTCTCCGATGCTGCTTCTACCTCAAGAACTATCTCCCTGTCTTCTGGGAATAGAGACAAGAAAAGACTGTTTACCTGTGATTCTTTTTTTTTTTTTTCTTTTTTTATAAATTGGAGGATAATTGCTTTGAGGAGGGCATGGCAACCCACTGCAGTGTTCTTGCCTGGAGAATCCCATGGACAGAGGAGCCTGGTGGGCTACAGTCCACAGAGTTGCAAAGAGTTGGACACGACTGAGCGACTTAGCACGCACGCATGCATAGTTGCTTTACAATGTTGTAATGGTCTCTGCCGCCCATCAGGACAATTCAGTCATAATTTATATCCTCTCCCTCTTGAGCCCCCGAACGCCGTTCCACCACTGTTCACATAGCCAGGACACAGCAGCAACCTAGACGTCCATTGACAGGGGACTGGATACCTGCGGCTCTTTTTAACAGCAACTCAACAAACGCTATTAGTTGTCGCCTCACTGTACGGTTGAGATTTTTTTTTAGGCATCTATTGAAAATGCAACATAAAAATAATAAAGACTGAAAAAAAGTCAGGGGTGGGGGGTAGGGTTGGTTACTCATAATCCCAACCTACCTCTACAAACACTTTCATCTGCAGACTACCTCCAGGCCCTGCCCACACACACCCACCACGTCTTACCCTGTGGTTCCTGTAGGGTTCACACTCGGAGAAGGTCTTTAAAGAGGCCTTTTGTTTATGCAAACAAAACGGATGCTTAACAGAGAATGGTCTTTTTACAGAAAGGATCATTTTAATACAGATCATTTTCCTTTAATCATAAAATTCTGCCTTTCTTTTCTGACCTAATCTCAGCCTCTTTGTTCAGGGAAGCCCGCGGAGCTGAGTGAAAACAGATGCAGTGACGCTGGTCCCTGCAGAGGCAGAGCCTGGAGTCTGTCCCTTGTCAGTTACTGTTTAAGTAAACGTGGATATCAGCCTAACCTTGTTATGCCTCAGAATCTCCAGGAGTAAAGGGCCAAGGATAAGACCTACCCCCCGCCCCCCACGCCTCACCGGATGTTTCCCTCACTCGGGAAACCTACACGGAGCTCCTGCCACACACGTGCCAGGCCCCTCCTGGGGACCTCGGACGCCTGCATTCCTGTTGGACAGGTACCAGCTCCGGTCCAGACGGGCGATGCCCCTCAGGAGGGCCATAGTCAGCCCCTGCCCGCCCTAATCCCTGTGTTCTCTGACAGCAGCTCCAGGCCGCAGGGTGGGCGCAGGGGTCTGAGCTCTCTGAGTGGACCCCCATCCTTTCCCCAGGTTCCCCCTACGGCCCACTCCCACTGTTCCCCTCACAAATCCTCAGCTCTCCTTCACCAAAGCCTCAAGGGGGTCTAGTGCTCCCACAGCCTGGAACCTCCATCCTGGGCAACACAAAACACATTTCCTTCCCTGGAAGGGAAGTGTGGTGGCCCTTAGAAACGCAGGGTCCCCTTGAAGATGTCTACTCAGAAATGCACAGGAAAAAAAATGCTTTTCTGCTGAGCAGGGGAAATTGTTTTGAAACACTCCATTTCGAATTCTGCATCTTGTTCCCCGGACATAAATCCAGAAGCCGGAGCGGCTGTTTCTGATCCAAAGCGTCTTGCGGGATTCTGCAGAAACGGCGGCTTTTGCGTCAAGCGTTGAAGACAGATGGGACTGAAGAAGGGCCTCTCTTGTGGGGGCGCTGGGGGCGGCTGGCAGAGGTGGAGGACCCCGGGCAGCCAGCATGCGCTGGAGCCCCCGGGGCCTTGGGCTGTCGGGTCTGAAGCCCATCCTCGCAGCGGCCAGCAGCTTATGGCTGTACTTGTGTGTGCGGGCCCGTGTGTGTGGGCCCGTGTCCCGTCCCCCATCCCGTAAGCGTCACCCACAGCTGTCTCGAGAGGCCCTGCAAGACTGAGTCTGCCGTCTGCTCACGCCCTCTCCCCTGAGATGGGGAGGTTCTTTGAGACACCCCGGCCCCAGCACCCAAAGTCTCCTTTTCCTCCGAATCCCTCCTAATCAGGGCTGCTGAGGGGCAGGGGTGAGCCTTGCCCAGGTCTGCCACCTCTGCACAGCTGTGCCCATTTTCCAGCCTGACCTTTGCCCCCGCCATTCATGTGACGTGGACACGCTTCCCCACTGTCCCCAGCCTCTCACCCATTCTCATCATCTCTCAGTCCTGGGCTTGCTTTCACTGGTTCTCGGGCTTCCTTCCTCTCCAAACTCCATCCTCGCTATGGCTTTGATAACTCCTGGGAGGCTGTCGAGGTTCCCCGCACCTCATTGTCTTCATGGTCATGTCTCAAATGATCTTTTCTTTTTTCTCCTGCAGCTGCCCCACCCTCTGACAGCTGCACCCCAGACGCTGCACCCCCTCGAAAGCCCAGGGGCTGGCCTTCAGCCCCCAGGCCATCCACGTCCTTAAAGTTGTGCTGTTCAAGTGTCCCTCCCAGAGGGCTTCCCGTCTCCTCAGGTCTCACACGTCACTGACCCCCACTTCCTCCCTGTCCATGAATAGCCTCATAAATCTCTCCCTTCCTGCTTAGAGTCACCTCATACTCCACCATTCTAATCACCGTTTACAGATGCCATGAGTCCCTCTCTGTCACAGCTTCATGCCTGGGCCATGGGCAAGGATCCCTAGCAGCAGTAGAAGGGGTGGGTTAAATTAGAGAGGGGCTGCAGGGGAGCTGCTGGGAGGACAAGTAATCCAGCAGATAAAGATGTAAATACATATGCATATGTTATATGTTGTCTATTTATTAAAAGACGCTTACTCCTTGGAAGAAAAGTTATGACCAACCCAGATAGCATATTGAAAAGCAGGGACATTACTTTGCCAACAAAGGTCCATCTAGTCAAGGCTATGGTTTTTCCTGTGGTCATGTATGGATGTGAGAGTTGGACTGTGAAGAAGGCTGAGCGCTGAAGAATTGATGCTTTTGAACTGTGGTGTTGGAGAGGACTCTTGAAAGTCCCTTTGGACTGCAAGGAGATCCAACCAGTCCATTCTAAAGGAGATCAGCCCTGGGGTTTCTTTGGAAGGAATGATGCTAAAGCTGAAACTCTAGTACTTTGGCCACCTCATGGGAAGAGTTGACTCATTGGAAAAGACTCTGATGCTGGGAGGGATTGGGGGCAGGAGGAGAAGGGGACGACAGAGGATGAGATGGCTGGATGGCATCACTGACTCGATGGGCGTGAGTCTGAGTGAACTCTGGGAGTTGGTGATGGACAGGGAGGCCTGGCGTGCTGCGATTCATGGGGTCGCAAAGAGTCGGACACGACTGAGCGACTGAACTGAACTGATACTATTTGAATGAGACTGAAACTGTTAGCTGCTCAGTTGTGTCCAACTCTTTGCAACCCTGTGAGTTGTAGCCTGCCAAGCTCCTCTATCGGTGGGATTTCCTAGGTAAGAATACTGGAGTAGGTAGCCATTCCCTTCTCCAGGGGATCTTCCTAACCCAGGGATCTAACCTGGGGCTCCTGGATTGCAGGTAGATTCTTTCCCATCTAAGCCATTGGGAAGCTTATTCTTTATATATATATACATAAGTATACATATATGTATACACACACACATATCACTTCATGACAAACAGATGGGGACAAAGTGGTAAGTAACAGTGACAGATTTTATTTTCTTGGGCTCCAAAATCTTTGCAGATGGTGACAGCAGCCACGAAATTAAAAGACACTTGCTCCTTGGAAGAAAAGCTATAACAAACCTAGACAGTATATTAAAAAGCAGAGACATCACTTTGCCGACAAAGATCCATATAGTCAAAGCTGTGGTTTTCCAGTAGTCATGTACAGATGTGAGAGCTGGACCATAAAAAGGGCTGTGTGTATGTGCTAAGTTGCTTTAGTCTTGTCCGACTCTTTGTGACCACCAGGCTTCTCTGTCCATGGAATTCCCCAGGGAAGAATACTGGAGTGGGTTGCCATTTCCTCCTCCAAGGTATCTTCCCGACCCAGGGATAGAACCTATGTCTCTTGTGTCTCCTGCATTGGCAGGTGGGTTCTTTACCACTAGCATCACCTGGGAAGCCCAAGGAAGGAGAGTGCTGAAGAATTTTCTGGTGCTGGAGAAGACTCTTGAGAGTCCCTTGAACTGCAAGGAGCTCAAACCAGTCAACCCTAAAGGAAATCAATCCCGAGTATTCATTGGAAGGACTGGTGTTAAAGCTCCAATACTTTGGCCATCTGATGTGAACAGCCAACTCATTGGAAAAGACCCTGATGCTGGGAAAGACTGAAGACAGAAGGAGAAGAGGGTGACAGAGGATGAGATGGTTGGATGGCATCACTGACTCAATGGACTTGAGTTTGAGCAAGCTCTGGGAGATAAGGAAGGACAGGGAAGCCTAGTGTGCTGCAGTCTGTGGGGTTGCAAAGAGTTGGACATGACTTAGAGACTGAACAATCATATTTACACACATATTCTTTTAAAATGTAAATGGACTATGCAAATATATGGTTGAACTAACGTATATAGTAATAAACTATATTCATCATTAATAATTAACAATATTTGGCTTGATCAAATAGTTCAGCCATGGATTTGTCATGTTCAAATGATTAGTCTTTGAACAACTGTCCCAAATTATCTCAGAATATATTTATGCCCACAAGCTGTAAAACATATGTAGTTTGTGGTCTGGGGGCTAATGGTGCCTGAAAGTATCTTTCCACAGTAATTGGAAAAAGCCTCCCATATTTGGCTGGCTATTTTTAAACACAGACAACCTCTCACTCCTTCCAAATCAGATCGCTTTAAACTTGGAAAAAAAGGGCTCTTATTCAGGACATGTGTGTACCAGCTCTACAGCCCAGTTCCTTCAAAGTATCTGGATCGAAATAGTGCCCGGAAAAAGTGATTAAAGCAGCTATGAGTTTTAAAAACGTCAAAAACAGCCATACAGATTTTACAGATGTATTTAAAAACAAATGAACAGAAACTAATTCTACCCAAAGTACCTGGAAAAAGAAAGGAGCCAGGAACAGCATTACTCTAAATATTAGAGAAATGAGCAGTGGAGAGGAAAAGTATCGCTGAGCTGAATCAAAGCCAAGAGGCCGCCTCTGGCCAAGGGCTTTTGATGGCTATTTTATTCCTGAGTTGTCTCTAAATCCAAAAATGTTCAGTGAAGCCAATGCAGCAGGAGGGTGCGGTTCTACGTGGCTGAGGTGCCACGTAGAACAAGGTGCCGTTGGACGAGGTGCCAAGAGCAGAGCTTGTGGCCTGCCCAAGGGGGGCGTCAGGAGCCCACCTCGAGGGTGAGAAGGGCCGCTCCTCTCTCTTTTCACCTCCCCGGCATTCCCAGCACGGTGCAAAGCAGAGAAAGTGCTGGAGAAAGAGCAAAAGTGATGGGGCTCTTGAGAAAGGCAGCTGAATAAATTAGGACAGAAAGCCTTATATGAATCCCTGATAGTTCTAGGACCGGAGTGGCTTCTGTGAAGGAACTGTAGTGAAGAGAAAGGGAACAGAGGAGTTCTAGTAAAAGAAACATGGCCCATCTCTTCCAACAGATATTCACGACTGGAGACTGGGTGACTCTGTGCGGGTCTAAACACTGTACGAGGACAGGCCTCTGCCAGGCACTGGGCCTAGGGCCACCTTCTGGGGCGTCTGGAGGGCAGCGGGTTTGAGCCAGACCTCTGTCTCCTCTGACTCCAGGACCTGGGATGGGCAACTTCCGTCTTACGACAGTTCTTTCCTCTCCTTAGACCGCCGTGTTGCCCCCGCCCTAGGAAAGGAACGTGAAAGTCACTCAATCGTGTCTGACTCTTTTCGACCCCATGGGCTAAAGTCCTTGGAATTCTCCAGGCCAGAATACTGGAGTGGGTGAGCCGTTTCCTTCTCCAGGGGGTCTTCCCAACCCAGGGATCAAACCCAGGTCTCCCGCATTGCAGGCAGATTCTTGACCAACTGAGCCACAAGGGAAGCCTAAGAATACCAGAGTGGGATCTTCCCAACCCAGGAATTGGACCGGGGTCTCCTGCGTTTTATTTAGGCGGATCCTCCACCAACTGAGCTCTGAGAGGAAAGAGGAACGACCTCCCTGGGACTAACTAGGAAAGAGTCTGCAGGCATGGACGTGTCAGGACACAGCTGAGGGCCGGCCCAGCCTGACCTCGTCCTTTCTGTACGCTCGTTCACTAAGAACCAGGGCCCACGAGAAGGGAAAGTTTGGACGGAAGTCTGAGCAAACAGAGGGCCAGGAAAAGCTGGCAAAGCACAGTAACGATTACAAGCACAGACAAGCAGAAAACCCAGCGCCAGCTTCCCAGAGGTGGCCGCATCTCCCAACGTGTGGAGCTAGAAAATGGAAACCCTGGACCGGCGGACTTTCCAGGGAGGGCAGGGTCAGAGAATGAAGAGATACGGCAGAGTGCCAGCCCTTACTGAAGATTCACGGAGCACCTTAGCATAGTAAGTGTTAGTCGTTCAGTTGTGTCCGATTCTTTGTGATCCCCTGGACTGCAGCCCACTAGGCTCCTCTGTCCGTGAAATTTTCCAAGCAAGAACACTGGAGGGGGTTGCCATTTCTTTCTCCAGGGGATCTTCCCCGACCCAGGGATCGAACCCGGATCTCTGGCACTGCAGGCCGATTCTTTACCGACTGAGCTAAGAGGGAAGCCCTCACATAGTAAAGGCTCTGACAAGTCCCGCAGCAAAGAAACAGGATTTCCTCTTTCATTTTGAACTGGCTGGACGATCGAAACTTTAAACCATGGGTTTGTTAACATTGCACTGAACACAATAGATAAAACGTTGTGCTAGGGAATAAAAACCCAAGCTCCCCAACGGGCATGCGATGCCCTGCAAGGTCAGCCCCCTCTGCTGCCTCACCAGGGAGCCCAGCCCCCTGCGGCTCATCTTTGCACTGAGCCCACACAGTCCTCGAGCTGCATACCGCTGGCCTCAGGGTTTCGGGGGGTGTGTTTTGCTGATGGCAAACACCGTTTCTGGTTCTCCTCTTCCATGTTAAGGGTGGTGTGAGACTCATGCGGGGCAGGCAGCTGCCAGGGATATTCTGTAACCTCGAGTGGAGCCGTCTACACCTCGGTCCCCAGCAAGATCCACCCTCCACACAGCTTCCCGACATAGCATCTCGCTTAGTCCTCGCTTCTGTTCTGCAACTGAGACATCACTTCCATCATCATTTTACAGATGAGAGAACCAGGATCACAAAACCCAGGGGCTCGCCCAGGATCCCTCGTCAGGGCGGTGGGGGGGCTGTTGCAGTGGAGTGGCTTCCTGGGCTGGAAACCCTCGGCCCCCAGGAGCTACTTCCATCACAACTCAGGATGCTCCTCGCCCAACAGGGCCCTGCCAGCACTGTGGCGGCTCCCAGACAGTCCTCTGCTGACGTGGAAGACGGAGGACAGTCTCCGATGGAGGGAAGCTCCTTCCTGTCCGGTGCGCACGTCCTTCTCACAGCAGCTGCTGTTCCCAATTTTCCCCTTGGCTGGAACAGTTTAGTCTTAAATGTTTTTTTTTTCCTCTCACTAAATGAAAAACAAACAAAAAGCGTAGTCACGTGAGTGAACACATGCGAACGTGTTTCTTTAGAAGCAAATATTTGTAATAACAAAGAGCTGGAAAGGATGAAACGTCTTTATTTTTATACATCATTTTCACTATTTTAAAAGAAGCAAGTGACTAAGGGAAGAGCCTCCAACTGCAGCTGGAAACACTGAGCTCAGGAAACCTCTGTCTTTCTCAGCTGCCCGTGTCCTTGGCCTGCCCGGAGCTCCCTGGCAGAGAGCTTGTCCCCCCCGCGCCCAGCTGGTACCCACGGACCGTCCTACGGATGGAGCTTAAGAAAGCCTCTTGTGCCTGAGACACCAGGGGATGGTGGGTTTGTTCCTCCCAGAGTGATTCGTGTTTTAACGGAGAGCCACCCTCACCCCCCACCCCAAGGCGATGATTAACCCAGAGAAATGAATCCATGTGGGTACATCTCTGAAGTCTTTGTCACTCTGACAAGTGTAACTTTCAGGCCAGTTAGGCCTTCCTGGCGTCTTCCAAGTTGCTTCTTATGCAGGGACCTTTTCCTCTCCTCTGACGACCAGAGGGAGATAAGTGAAGCAAAGTTTTGAAAGGGCCTTAATGCCTAAGTGTGTTAAATGGAATAAACAGTCATTTTCCATTATTTGAGCAGCTGCACCAGCAGAATGAAAAGCATTCTGTTTCCAAACAGTTGCACTTTTAACTGCTTCTTTCTGCCCTCTACCCCTCACTCTTCTTGCTCTTGATGTGTCCTCTCAAGATAAATCAGGCCTTTTTTCTGCTGTTGCAAGAACTCCTCCTGAAAGGCAGACAGCGTGCCTGAGAAGCAAATCCACTCGTACCCAGTCGAGGCTGTGATTCTGCATGGTCCTCCGGGCGAAGGCAAAGCAGACCTGCCGGCCGGCACCATCCACACCTGCCCGCTTGGCAGGGCTGTGTGCCCTCCACACCCGGGCTCCTTGCTGGCTCTTATCTTAGCTATTTTACATTCGGTAGTTGGTGTCTCTTAGTCCCTTATCTCCTCCCACTGCTAACCACTAGTTTGTTCTGGAAGTCTGTGAGTCTGTTTCTCTTTTGTTACATACATCCATTTGTTCTATTTTTTAGATTCCACACACAGTAATGTCTTCCTCTGATTTCTTTCACTAAGCATAATGCTCTCTAGGTCTATCCATGTGGTTGGAAATGAGAAATTTTCATTCTTTTTTATGGCTGAGTACCAGTCCCTTGTGTGTGTGTGTGTGTACATGTATACACCACTCTTCTTTATCCCTTCATCTGTCAGTGGACTCTTGGTTGCTTCCATATCTCGATCACTGTAAATAATGCTGTTATGAACATTGGGGTGCATGTATCTTTTCAGATGAGTGTTTTCCTTTCCCTTGCATGTGTACCCCAAAGTGGATTTACAGGCTTATGTAATAGTTCTGGTTTTAACGTTTGAGAAATCTCCAGACTGTTTTCCATAGCGGCTGCACCAATTCACGTTCCCACCAACTGTGCACCAGGGCTCCCTGTTTTGTCTGCATCCTTGCCAACGTTTGTTATTTGTAGACTTTTTGAGGCTAACTACTCCGACAGGTGTGAGGTGGCGTCTCACTGCGGTTCTGATTTGTGTTTCTCCGATGACTGGTGACGTGGAATGTCTTTCCATGAACCTGTCGGGCATCTGTGCGTCCTCTCTGGGGAAACGTCTGTTCGGGTTCACTGTGATGCTCCTTACTACCTGCAGTTCACACTCATACTAATCCACACTAATCCACTTACCAAACAACTGCCTGGCCACACCCTGGGTTTCCTTCCAAACACTCTCTCTCTCTCTTTTTTTTTTTTTTGTAATATGAGATTTTTTCTTTTCTTGGTTTATAAAATATTTATTAAAATAGGAAACTGGGGGATTCCCTGGTGGTCCAGTGGGTAGGGTCCAGGCCTGGGTTTGATCCTGGATCAGGGAACTGGAGACTCACAAGCTGTGTGGAGCAGCAGCCCATAAAGAAGCTTAAAAAAAAATTGTTTGCTCTTCTATCCCATAAGCATCCATCCAGCTGTCTGTCAGCTGTTAAGATGTTTGATTGCTGTCATAAATGCCCTTGAAATCTTCAGGACAACAGAGTATCGACCTTTGCTTAGAACTCCTTGTTCCTAGCATTGCACTACCTCTCTTCACACTTGCAGAAATTTAATGAAATTTGATAGGTTATAATAGGTAGATTCCAGAATACTGTTGGCACTGTTAATCTTCAAGTTCTAGTTCCTTTTTGCTTAGTAATTCTATCTTCAAACCATTTTTCTCTTCTTACTCACATTTTACTATAAAAAGTCAGAAGGGGCCAAGTTGCTCCTACAACAATTCACTTAGGAACCTCCTCAGCTAAACACCCAATATCATCACTCACATGTCCTACTTCCCACAAAACACTAGGGCAGTAACACAATTCAACCAACTTCTTTGTCGACTTGTAACAAGGATTGCCTTTTCTCTATTGTCCAATAACTCTTTCCATTTGTGTCTGAGACCTTGCCAGAATGGCCTGTTCCGTCCATATTTCTGCTGACATCATACATACATATGATTATTTATGTAACCTCTAAGGAGATGGATGTGGAACAACGGACTGGTTCCAAATTGGGAAAGGAGTACGTCAAGCCTATGTACTGTTACCCTGCTTATTTAGCTTATATGCAGAGTACATCATGAGAAATGCAAGCTCAAGCTGGAATCAAGATTGTGGGCAGAAATACCAATAACCTCAGATATGCAGATGATACCACTCTAATGGCAGAAAGTGAAGAGGAACTAAAGAGCCTCTTAATAAGTGTGAAAGAGGAGAGTGAAAAAGCTGGCTTAAAACTCAACATTCAAAACACTTTATGGCATCTGGTCCATCACTTCATGGCAAATAGAAGGGGAAAACAC
This sequence comes from Bos indicus x Bos taurus, assembly GCF_003369695.1. NCBI lineage: Eukaryota > Metazoa > Chordata > Mammalia > Artiodactyla > Bovidae > Bos > Bos indicus x Bos taurus. Next base: position 37,925,303 of record NC_040102.1, read on the forward strand.
GGAAATGGAGGTAGATTTCATTTTCTTGGGCTCCAAAATCACTGTGGACAATGATGGTAATGAAATTAAAAGACATTTGCTCCTTGGGAGAAAATCTATGACAAACCTAGACAGCATATTCAGAAGCACATACAGGAGGAGAAGGGGGCAACAGAGGATGAGATTGTTGGATGGCATCACCGACTCAATGGACATGAGTTTGAGCAATATCTCCCAACTCTGGGAGATAGTGATGGACAGGGAGGCCTGGTGTGCTGCAGTTCATGGGGTCGCGGACTCGGACACGACTTAGTGACTGGACAGCAACAACAGAGGAGATGGAAGCTGTCTCTACAGGCCTCCTTTCCCTTTTGAACTCTTACCAGAATCACCTTTAAAAATTCCTTTATTGCCCAGCTTCAAAGCTGCTTCCACATTTTTAGGTATTTGTTGTAGTAACATCCCATTCATCTCCGCTCAGGCTTCTGTCACCAAATGCTATAAGCTGAGTGGCTTATCAACAATAGATATGTATTTCTCAGAGCTCTGGAGGCTGGGAAACAAGCTCAAGGTGCGGCCAGCTTGGTGTCTGGAGAGAGCCCGCTTCCTGGGTGTGTCCTCATGTGGCAGGAAGAGTGTGAACTGCCCTCTGACCTCTTCTCATGAGAACACTAATCCCACCAAAGGGGCTCCACCCTCATGACCTGATTACCTCCCAAATGCCCCACCTCCAAACACCATCCCACTGGGCCTAGGTTTCCACGTGAATCTCGGAGAGACACAAGCATTCAGTCCATAAAGGCCATCTTCCACTGATCTCCCTGCTTTGAAGTCCCTGCTCTTGAGCCCTGGGGCCGTTCGGCTTCTCTGCCTCTAAGGCCGCTTACTTGCTTGTGCAGCTCGCGCCCCACTGGGTCTAAGCTACTGTGGGCATGGTCGGTGCAGACTCACCTCTGTGGTCCCTGGCACGCAGGAGACAGATGTGCAGTAGCATTTGTTAAAACAGGGAACTTACGCCACTTCCTGGCATTGACGTAGGTGCCACTGATGTTAGACACAGCAGTTGTTCAATCCATCTGTCTTATTACCTTAAAGCATCAGGATTCAAGTTCTCCTCCGTGGTCCTAACACGGTATTTATTTAGTAACACCCTACAGTAAAATAGGTTCAGCAATGTTCTGAAGGTAAAAATCTAAAAATATAAATCATTTAAAATTTTTACATGCAGGAGTTAAACCCTCACATCCGTGCTCCTGGTAAGGAGTGCGGCGAGTGCAGTGGCCCAGTACATGGCCTCTTCCTGTCATCGCTCTCTCCAAGCCAGAGCCGAGGCCTGTCTCCAGTGAGGGTGGGGGCATTCCTTCAGCCGGAAGCTCTCGTCAAGAAGTATAGCAGAAGCTGGGAAATCCCGAAACGGAGGCAGGGAATCTGTTCTGGATAAGTAGGCATCCCCAGTATTACCCGGCCTCACTAGATTCTAGACTTCTCCTCCCTGAGTCTTAACTGATCACATGCCGTCTTTGTGGAACAGAGGTTCTGTTTAACACTGATCCAGTCCCTGGTCCTTGACTTCTGCATCATCCTACCCTTTCGAAAAGGAGTGAGGGCGTAGAAGATCAGTGTTTTCCCTTCAAAGCCGTCATGCAGGGCCATTACTGGAGGGTAAAAAGAGGGTGCTCATCATACGGATGTAATTGTTCCTTTTAAAACCTGAGAAAACCTTCACTTCTAAGTAAATGGTGCCTCACTGTGCAAATATAGCAGACACACAGCTTTCCAGAATCACTGCTGAATTAGTCATATTTTGGTAGCATCTCAATACATTTGACAGCCTGTGGCCATTAAAAAATGACCAATACGTAGTTCTGATCTGAGTTTACAATTGAGCCTACTATTTTACTTATGAGAGAAGAGTTGCAACATTAAAATATTTTGAATGACTTTGGAGACTGTGTCAGGAGTTAGAAAAAAGAAATTATTTTCTAAAGCCTCTTGAAAATGTCTTTCTGTCTTTTTCTTTCTAATTTCCACCACTGGCGTCAGAATGTATGTAATTGGCCGAAAGCGCTAGAAAGGGGAGGGTTACTGACAGCCACAGTGTCTGGCCAGGATGTCAGAGAGATGGAGGGATCTAGCTGGGACTCCAGGAGGTGACCGGTTTGCATAGGTGCCGGCCAGGGTCCAGGGGAGGCTTTGCAGGGTGGGCTTGGGGAGCTTGTCCTGCCTGAGGGGACCCCACAGGGAAGCAGTGGGAGGGAATTCTGGAAAAGCAAGGATGGTGCAGGCAAACCGCTGCTGTGGTGCCGACGTGATACTGGAGACACCGGTGACCACACGTCATCAGTGTGCAGACCTGGGGGCTTGGAAGACAGGGCAGGGTGCCGGTACACGGTCAGCTGATTGGGACGAGGTGGGCACTGCCAGGATGCGATGGTGTGGCTGGGAGTGCAGCCTGGGTGTGTCTGGGAGGCACCGGTGCCCTTGGGGCCCTGTGTGCAGTTAGAACTGAAGGGCTGAGGACCGATTTTGCCTCTGGTCAGCAACAGCAGACAAGGTGACCCGTCTCCCTGGGCCTGAGCTCTGCATCCCCAGGGGTAAACAGGAGAGCACACGGGAGGCACTGGGCACCCGCGGCCCCAGGATCGACAGGATCTTACAAAATGTGCACTTGACTCCACCCCTGCTCCGTGGATCAAGCTTCTGTGAAGGCTGCTCCCAGTGAGCACGGCCTTCCTGAGGGACCATCAGAGAGACCGGGTGAAGTCTGTCCAGCCTCCGGCTCTGACCTGGGCCCCAGCGAACACAGACCCCAAACCCACTCCTCCCCCTCACCTCCCCTTCCACGCAGCCCAGCCCCTCGGGGGAGTGGCCCTGCCCCCTGCAATGCCCCCCTCTAACAGCCCAGCACTCCGTGGCAGGAAGAGCCTCAGGACTACGAAGGAGGAGATGGCTGTCTGGGCTCGACACAGGACAGAGCAATCAAGTTTCTCAAGCCAGGGCTCTGATCTGTTCATGAATTTTTTCCTTTACTTCAAAAGCATCAGCCTGTGTGATCAGATGCCAGTGTAGACATACAGCAACTTAACATACAAAGAACTGCACAGAACACACCCCCCCATGTGTGTCTGGGGCCTGGTGGCAGGCAGTAAAGGAAACAGAAGCAGGCTGGAATGAAAGACTCTTTCTAATCGGAGCATTTCCCAAGTGTCCCATCTGGTTCCTCCATAAATAGTCATCACAAGGGGACGCTGACATGGTGTCATCTCCTGAGGGTAAAAAAAAACTGAGCTTGGCTTGCTTCTGGAACAGAGGAAAAACAGTCACAGAGGAGAGGGTTTGGAGGAAGTAAGGGATGGAGGAGTTGAGGGGACCGTGTGTCCTGGAACTCAGGGAGGAGACGAGAAAAGTTTTCTTTTTTTTACCTCTCCAAATCTCGTCTTTGTCTGTAACGTGGAAGATAATGCTGTCCTCTAAATACATTAGTTGGAAGCAGTGTGGCATCTTGAAACGGGCATGGGCCTGAAAGACCCGGGTCCACCCCTGCTGTGTTGCTTTGGGAAAGTCGTTTAACTTCTGCAGATTTCATGTCCCTGTCTTTGAGACAGAGTCTAATGTTTGCCTTATTCTGAGGATGTGAAGTCGCATATATAAATTGCCCTTGGCCATGTCAGACATATAAGAGACATTCCATAAATGATAACCCTCACTGTCACCACCATCAAGCCCACTTTTAGGCAAACGTCTTTACAATAATGGAGGGAACCAAGCTATGACAGTGCAGATGCGTTTCTAACCAGGAGACAGAATGTCCTGGAAAGTCCTGAAGGCTCATTTGTGTGGCCCGAGCAGGAAGGCTTGGTGCAGATTCCCAGCATTGCTTCTCGTCTGGCGGCTCACAGCTCAAAAATCAAAACCCAGCGAGAGGCAGTTGCTGGTAGAAGGGGAAAATGCTTTAATCAGAAAAGCCAGCAACCTGGGGAGAAGGTGGACTCATGTCCCAAGACCAACTCTGAAGATTCTGCTCAGCCATGACAGTTTTTAAAGGGGAAAAGGGGGGCATGATCTCAGTTAATCATTGAGATGGGGGGTCAGCTTTGTCACCATCCCACACCACATACAGGCTTGTCCACTTCTTCTGATTTTCCTTAGACACCATCTTGTTCACAGAAGCTAGGCAAGAGACCTGGCCACCTGCTAATTACTTATTCTTCATTTCTACTTCTTCGATCTCAGAAAGAACCAACAAGTTAGGCAAAGTATTGTGTGATCAGAAGATCTGGAAAGTGTGCTTGGATTGGAGATGAGCAGAGCTTGGGGGCACCTGGTTGAAAGTTAGCTACAATGAAGCTTTGCTGAAATGACAAGAAAGGGGGTTTCCTGCTGAGGGCAGGTTCCTGCAAAAGCTGCTTACAAATCCCCCTGTTAGATATTATTTCATTTCAAAAGGATTAGGGACAAAGGTGCATCTTCTGTAACTTTTTCGTGCTGAGAAAGGGTATTGGGATCTTAGAGTGGAAGATTTTGACGTGGGTCTGTGGCATCTCTTTGCTGACAATTTTAGTGGCCTGCTTATGTATATGAGCAGAGCAAGCTACAATTACTTTGATGCCCACAAAAATATAGATGATCATGAGCGACAGTGTTAATCCCATTCTGTTGAGGCCAGTTCTTGGAGCTCTGCTGGTCACAGACTCAGTGCTGTTCAAGACGGAGCAGCTTATGTCACGGATGTAGTCTGGTCATCATGCAGCCAGCTTTTTCCTTCCAGCGGCAGTTACAGTATGTGTAAAACAGCTCAGGGGTGTGCAACAGGCCTGTGACTCAGTTGTCCTCATCATTAGTCACTTGCGTGTGTACTAAGTCACTTCAGTCATGTCCAGCTTTTTGCAACCTTATGGACCATAGCCTGCCAGGCTCCTCTGTCCATGGGACTCACCAGGCAAGAACACTGGAATGGGTTGCCATGCCCTCCTCCAGGGGATCTTCCCAACCCAGGCATTGAACGTGTGTCTTTTGCATCTCCTGTGTTGGCAGGTAGGTGCTTCACCCCTGGCGCCACCTGGGAAGCCCTTGTTAGCTGCTTGAGCCTGCTCTCTAATGACTCAGGGAAATCTAGGAGACTTGAGATCTTCAAACAAGAGGCAGGTATCGTGGAGGGGCCTTTGTACTTGGGGACCCCGCAGAGCTTTGCTCGGTTCCACTCTGACTCTGGTTGGCAAAGGCAGCACACATGGGCAGAGCGTCTCTCCAGGAGCCCAGGTCTGGAGAGAGGAGCAGAGGGGCTGGATCTGCTGTGTGCACTGACCACTGGTCTAGAGGGGAAAGCAGGGACCCGGGCTCAGGTGGCACCTCCTGCTGCTCCTGAGCCCCAAACTTGCTCTCAGCAAGTCCCCCCACCTCTCCTGTCTCTTTCTGCATCTCCGGAAGGGGGCTCAGCTGCCGACTCCACGAGGCCATCACGAGATTGGAGCCAGAGATGCCCTGACGTCTTTCCCCAGTGCCCACTCCCCTCTCCGCCTGCGCTAAGGTTCTAGAATCTTCTCCTTTCTGTTTACAGGTGACGAGAAGAGATCATTAGCAGAAACAGAGTACAGTTTAAACTGTCCGTTATTTGCATTCACACCTTATGAACCTTGAAGGTCAGTGGTGGTAGAGAAATATGAAGTCAAATTAGAATCCTTACAGACAAAAGTCCTGAGTTTTCACAGAAATCAGAGACAATGGTTTAGAGTTGTTATTCATGCTACTGTATTATAACAAGCAGGTTGACATTGACGGGGTCGAAAAGAGTCGGATACAACTGAGCAATTAAGCAAAGCACATCCTGACTTAAAGACTTAATAAGTATTAATTTTGTGTTTACAGAGTACATTTACATAGATAATCCCACATGACCTGAAAAACAATTTTGTAATGCAGGAAGGGCAGAAATTAATTTTTCTCAGGGAGTTGGTGATGGACAGGGAGGCCTGGCGTGCTGCGATTCATGGGGTCGCAAAGAGTCGGACACGACTGAGCGACTGAACTGAACTGAACTGAAGTCCACTGAGGGTCAGAAACTTGCTGTGAGTCACACCTAGTAAATGACCACATCAGGACTCCAGACCCCAGATTCGCTGCTGACTCTTCCCTCATCCCAGTGACTTCTTCAGTTCTTACCCATCCGATAGGAAGCATACAAATGTGTATGTGATTGCCATTGTAGGTTAGAAAAAGATATGCAACAGCTCAAATTGTTCCATTGGGTCAACCTGGTTTTTTTTTAGACCTCAAAAGTGTGTGTGTATAAATTCTAAGAGTTCCTAGCATTTATCAAGGAACGTTTCCATGCAAGATAGTATGCTAAATAAGGTGTTGACAGATACTTCCACTAAATCCTCTCAACAACTCTATGAAGTGGGTATTGTTAACTTATCTTAGAGAAGAGGACACATTATCAGAGAGGTTAAGTGACTTGCTTAAGGTCATACAGCCACACCACCGACTCAGAGAAGTGTCTGCCTGGCATCAAAGCTCATGTTCTCAGTCCCTGTGCTATTTTACATCAGAGCAGACACCCGTGTTTTTCTGGCACCGGCCCCTATTTCTCACACAACCCCAGCTCCCTAGAGGACCCCCAGTACTAAGGAGGTGTCTTATATGTGTCCTCAGGTAGACCCTCAGCTCTCTTGTCATTTGCCCAGTGGCAGCCTTGCAATTGGTTTCAGTCAGTTCAGTCACTCAGTCGTGTCTGACTCTGCGACCCCATGGACTGCAGCACACCAGGCTCCCCTGTCCATCACCAACTCCAAGAGCTTACTCAAACTCATGTCTGTGGAGTCGGTGATGCCATCCAACCATCTCATCCTCTGTGTCCCCTTCTCCTCCTGCCCTCGATCTTTCCCAGCATTAGGGTCTTTTCAAATGAGTCAGTTCTTCACATCAGGTGGCCAAAGCATTGGAGTTTCTGCTTCACCATCAGTTCTTCCAATGAATATTCAGGACTGATTTCCTTTAGGAGGGACTGGTTGGATCTCCTTGCAGTCCAAGGGACTCTCAAGAGTCTTCTCCAACACCACAGTTCAAAAGCATCAGTTCTTCAGTGCTCAGCTTTCTTTATGATTCAGTTCTCACATCCATACATGACGATTGGAAAAACCATAGCTTTGATTAGCTGGACCTTTGTTGGCAAATTTCTGCTTTTTAATAAGCTGTCTAGGTTGGTCATAGAGCTTCTTCTAAGGAGCAAGCGTCTTTTAATTTCATGGCTGCAGTCACCATCTGCAGTGATTTTGGAGCCCAAGAAAAGAGTCTGTCACTGTTTCCATTGTTTCCCCATCTATTTGCTATGAAGCCATGGAACCGGATGCCAAGACATGGATGCATCTTTGGCTGAAATTCTCTCTGTCACAGTGTCTGTTATAAAGGGGCTACAGAGGCCACAGCCTGGCCCAGACAGCTCTGGGCACATGTAGACTGAGTCATTTGTCAGCTTGTCTGGAAACAAGGAGAAGCCTCCATAAACTTGGGAGGAAAAGCTGTGCAAAGACGTTTAAGGAGGAGAACGAACACCCCACCACCTCCTCTGAGAGTTTCCAAGCAGCCTTGCCCAGGCAGTGGTGGTCAGCCAGGGCGGGGGCCCCTGGCCACTGCAGGCATGCCGCCCATGTGATGTCAGGCCGAGGGTCAGGGGGCTGTGGCTCAGGCCTGGCCACTACCAGCTCTCCAGGCCCCTGCCAGTTTGTCTCGGAGGATGGCTTCCTAATTCCCTTCCAGTCAAGCTCAAACTGATAAAAAAAAAAATCTTTTCCACCCACTGCAGTCCTCTTCCCAGGGTCAAGGCCAGAGTGCCTTTCCTTTGTAAGGGATACTGAGCCTGTTCAGTTCAGTTGCTCAGTCGTGTCCGACTCTGTGACCCCATGGACTGTAGCACGCCAGACCTCCCTGTAGTAACCCTCTTAATCTGAATTACTGGATGAATTTTCAGGTGATTTCCTATTGTTCTCAGAGTGTAGGAAAACTAATTTTAAAAAATAATTTAACAACTCTCCTGACTTATTTGTCACCTGGATAGATTTTCTTATTTCATCTTTTTCTCTCTTTTTTTTTACTTCTCTTTTATTTTCTCTTTTTCATCTTTATTTTAACTATTTGTATGTGTATACGGACCACCTGACCTGCCTCTTGAGAAATCTGTATGCAGGTCAGGAAGCAACAGTCAGAACTAGACATGGAACAACAGACTGGTTCCAAATAGGCAAAGGAGTACGTCAAGGCTGTATATTGTCACCCTGCTTATTTAACTTATATGCAGAGTACATCATGAGAAACACTGGACTGGAAGAAACACAAGCTGGAATCAAGACTGCCAGGAGAAATATCAATAAGCTCAGATATGCAGATGACACCACCCTTTTGGCAGAAAGTGAAGAGGAACTAAAAAGCCTCTTGATGAAAGTGAAAGTGGAGAGTGAAAAAGTTGGCTTAAAGCTCAACATTCAGAAAACAAAGATCATGGCATCCGGTCCCATCACTTCATGGGAAATAGATGGGGAAACAGTGGAAACAGTGTCAGACTTTATTTTTCTGGGCTCCAAAATCACTGCAGATGGTGATTGCAGCCATGAAATTAAAAGACGGTTACTCCTTGGAAGGAAAGTTATGACCAACCTAGACAGCATATTCAAAAGCAGAGACATTACTTTGCCAACAAAGGTTCATCTAGTCAAGGCTATGGTTTTTCCAGTGCTCATGTATGGATGTGAGAGTTGGACTGTGAAGAAGGCTGAGTGCCGAAGAATTGATGCTTTTGAACTATGCGTGGTGTTGGAGAAGACTCTTGAGAGTCCCTTGGACTGCAAGGAGATCCAATCAGTCCATTCTGAAGGAGATCAGCCTGGGATTTCTTTGGAAGGAATGATGCTAACGCTGAAACTCCAGTACTTTGGCCACCTCATGCGAAGAACTGACTCATTTGAAAAGACCCTGATGCTGGAAAAGATTGAAAACAGGAGGAGAAGGGGAGGACAGAGGATGAGATGGCTGGATGGCATTGCTAACTTGATGGACGTGAGTTTGAGTGAACTCCGGAGTTGGTGATGGACAGGGAGGCCTGGCGTGCTGCGATTCATGGGGTCGCAAAGAGTCGGACACAACTGACCGCCTGAACTGAAAGGATGCCTAGTATTTTGCTGTGGCACTCTGGGGCTACCCCGGGGAATTCCTTAAAAAGCACGGGATTTAAAGAGGAACTTGATGAAGACATCAAAGTTGTTTACAACTGTGCGTCACCGATGCAAGAGAGGTGGATTGATGGGGAGCACATGTATACCTGTGATGGATTCATTTTGATGTTTGGCAAAACTAATACAATTACGTAAAGTTTAAAAATAAAATAAAATTAAAAAAAAAAAGAAAAGAAAAGAAAGTGAGCTTCTAAGTGTCCTGGAGGTTCAACTTTCCATCACACCGGCCCCAGGGTCAGACGTCAATAAGAGGTGTCGCTAATATGGAGGTTAGGATAGACAAGGAAAGCAGTAACTTCAGTGTCTTCATTTTAAACACGGGGAGGGGGCCGGATCACAGGACAGAACTCCTCAGACCCCCCAGGCAGAGGGCAGCCCAGTCCCCACCTACCCTGCCAGTCGGGCTCCCCGCAGCCCGGTCTGTTCCTGCGATGCTGAGAACTGAGTGCAGAGCCCAGACCCGCGGCTGGGTCAGCTCCCTCCCCACTCCCTGAAGACCCCCGGTGCTGAAGGTGTGTCCTTTGCTTCCTCAGGGTCAGGCCGTCGCGGAGCCATGAGGCCAGGTCACGCCCGCCCACCGCTGCCGACCTTCGCATCCCTGGAGATCTGAAGCCGGCCCGGCGGGACCCAGCCGAGCCCCCCGGAGGCCATGGCCGAGCGGCACCAGCAGACGAAAACATCCTTCCTCTTCGTGCAGCTGCGGGCGCCCCCTGCGCGCGTGCGCCCCGCCCCGGCTCCAGCCCGGACCGCGGCCGCGGGGGGCCCGGAGGAGGGCCGCCCTTTCCCGGGACCCGGGGCCGGCTCCTCGGCGGGCGGGGCCTTCGGGCCCCCTCCCCGGGCAGGCCCTCCCCCGCCGAGGCCGGGCCGCGGGACCGCGGCGCCAGCTGCCCCCTGTTGCTCGGCTCCCGCGCAGGGAGAAGAGAAAACCCGGGCCCTGGATGCGCGGAGGGGGCGCGCTCGCGGACCCCCCGGTCGCAGGCGCTCCCCGGCCCCCGCCTCCGGCGCGCGTGGACGGCGGCAGCCCCGGCCATGCAGACCCCCTAGTCCGGCTCCCGGCATGGGCGACGGCGGCCGCAGCCTCTCGGCGGGCTGGACTCCCTGGCCGGACGGTCCTGCCCGTCCCGGCCCGCAGGCTCGGGACGCCTCAGGGTGCTCCCTTCCGCAGGCCCAGGCTGCCGACGGCGCTCAGAGCCCGGGGTCCCGGGGCGGAGCCGAGGCGCCGGCCCGCAGCCCCGCGCGCCCGCGGAGCACTCAGGGCGCGGGCACCCCCGCGCGGGCCAGCCGCGCCAGGCTCTGCAGGCACCGTGCGCCCCTCCAGACCAGCAGGAGCTGCGCCGCCCCGCCTGCCGCCCTGCCTCTCAAGGTAAGAAAGTGTGTGCGGCTGAATCCCTGAGACCCGCGCTCTTCCCAGAGAAGACAAGAGTGGACGAGGCGGCCGATGTTCCACAGGGCCCCCAGCTCCTCGCGCTGGGGTCTCCTGTTCTCTGTGCGCGCGCTGGGGTCTCCTGTTCGCTGTGCGCGCCTGGCCCCTTCCCATTTGCTCCGCCTGCACCAGCAGCTTATTGTGTGGAAGGGGAGAGTGAATAGCGCTTCCCAAGATTCTGCCAGGATAAGAGCAGGAGAGTTGGGTAGGGATGTGCAACCTTTATGGGGAACCGAAAGCGCACAGACACTTGTTGAGCCCTGGTCCGTGCCAGCCTTATCCTGGGCGTTTTTGCCTATATCCACTTAGCTGCATAACCTCCTGAAAAATGCAGGCTCCTATCCCCAACTTCAGATGAAGGAATTGGGAAGTGGGTAGGCAAAAATACTCCTCGTCCTTCCGAAGTGGAAAAGACAGAAGTAAAACCTATTCCCCAGAATGGGCATGGAGCCTTGGGGAGGCTGCAGGGTGGTGGGGGGGCGGGGGGGATGGTGCAGGTGCCCAGCGCCCTCTGTACCTACTGGACCACCTTCCGTCCCTGCCGGCAGGTGGATGTTCGCCCTGGGCGTCAGCCTCCAGCCCCGCTTTCCTTCCCACCGGGAGGAAAGGGTAGCCCAGGTGGTTTCCAGCATCTCTGCCAGCTCCAGTCCTGGCCAGGCCTCCTCTTTGCTCTTAGCATTTTATTCTCTGCATCTCCACTCAGCCTCCTCACCAAGCTGGTGTCTGAGCCCATCTTCCCGGCTCCACCCAGCTCAGGAGTTCCGATCCCAGAATGGGTGGACAGAACTGAAGGGCATGCTTTTGCGTTTCCTTTCCTGACAGCATCGATGACTTGCTATACTTTGCACACGTACAGGCAGTGAGGGTGAGGGTGAAGAGTGTCGGGGGAAGGGGTGGTGGGAACGGGGTGGAGGAGAGGCCCTCCTGTTGGAGTGTGTGGATGGTCCCCGTGGAGGGGGCTCCTGGGGAAGTCACCGGAGAAATGGATGAAAGTCACATCAGGAGGGAACCTCCCTCAAGACTTGGCCTTCATCTGGGGCCCCGGTCTCTCTCCCGTGGGCTTCAGGGGCTCCTCCTTTCCCCTTTCCTCTTAACAGGCAGCCGGTAGAGTCATGGTGGAAAATCAGGGAGAGGGGATGAGCTCAAGTTCTCCTTGGAGCGAAACTCTTGGAAGAGGAGAGATGCTAGCATGCTTAGGAAACGGTTTACATTCCACTCTAGTTCCGTATCACGCATTTCCTACAGGGATTTAAGAGGAATGACATGCCCCTGTGTCAGCCCAGGCTCTGAATCCGGGGTCACAGGGAGTTGTTTGTGTACTTGGAGGCCACTCTGATGACTTCAGAACTCCTCCTCCCCTCCTTTCTCCTCCATCTTCTGAGTGTAAGAAAGCCGCAGAGCTGTTGCCAGTTCTCTCGGGCGAGGCACTGAGGGAGCTGGTCCAGATGGGTCGGACCTCATCTGCCCCACTTAGCCACGTGTGCTAATGGGCCCGCAGACATCTGGTCCGTCTAAAGCAAGGATGGAAAGATTCCTGGCTAAAAACGTGGAAACCCCAGGTTCAAGTCCTAACCTTGAGCAAACCACCAGAGCTCTCAGTTTTCCCATCAGAAAACACTGTGGACCCACCTGCCGGCAGTTGCTATGGGGCCAGCAAGGGTCTCTCAGTCACTCTGTCTTAGGGGAGAGAAGGGAAGCAGAATCCGTGGGGCCAGGTAGGACCGGGAGGCGTGGAGTCAGAGGGGTCAGTGAGGGACTCCAGGGTCAGGGGACAAAGCGGGGCTAAACTTAGCCTCGACCGAGCCGGTCACATGGTGTGATGCTCTCTGCCCCAGGGAAGACGTGAAGTGTGAGTCGCTCAGTCGTGTCCCACTCTGTGCAACCCCATGGACTACCCCATGTGTAGCCCGCAAGGCTCCTCTGTCCATGGGATTCTCCAGGCCCGAATACTGGAGTGGGTTGCCATTTCCTCCTCCAGGGGATCTTCCCGACCCAGGGATCATACCTGGATCTCCCGCATTACAGGCAGATTATTTATCATCTGAACCACCATGGAAGCCCGGAAGTCAGCCTTCAGAACCACAAATCCTTCAGATGCTTGGGGCTGTTACCAGCCAAGTGACTCTGCCTGGTCTTGGGTGTTAGAGAAGGGAAGAGTCAGCAGAGCGAGGTTTCCACCTGCCCTGCCCTGGGCACGTGAACACACCCTTGGGTCTGACAGATTAGTGCCTGAGCACTGCCCAGTCCGAATGTGTTGGAATTTAGCTGTTCGAGTCACAGCAAAGTGGCAGCAGATTTCTTGTGAACCATCAGTTGAGAGGCCTTTCACTCGATACATGCATAGAAATGTGACCAATTACTCTCTTTATTGGAAATTCCCTGGTGGTTCCGTGGTTAGGACTCTGTGCTACCAGTGCAGGGGACATGGGTTCAATCCCCGATTGGGGAACTAAGATTCCTGTATGTTTCGTGACATAGTCCAAAAAAAAAAAAAAAAAAAAAGGTTTACTACATTTCTTAAAGTGAAATGTTGCTTATATGGAAGCAAAAATCTTTTCCTACATGTGTATCGTAGGATGGAGGTCCTGGTATCAAGCAGACAAGTCTAGATCCTAAGTGTCAGCTTTCTTCACTGCGCTCTAAACAGCCAAGTCTGTTCTTCCCTGGTGGCACGAGTGATAAAGAACCCGCCTGCCAATGCCGGAAACATAACAGATGCGGGTTCGATCCCTAGATTGGGAAGATCCCTGGAGGAGGGCATGGCAACCCACTCCAGTATTCTTGCCTGGGGAATCCCATGGACAGAGGAGCCTGGCACACTATCGTCCATAGGGTTGCAGAGAGTCGGACACGACTGAAGTGACTTAGGAAGCATTCTTTCATTGTTGAAACAAATGGAGTCCAGAGTGAGGGACTCCCATCCTCCCACCCCTGCTGACTTACATCTTTTCAACTGTCACGAGGACTGGGTGCGGCACCCAGATCACTTAGTTCTCCATTCAAACCATGACTGGGCTTCAGTAAAAACGACTACAGTGCTCTGTGCCCCACGGAGGGCTTCCAGAACATGGTCCCCTCTGATCAGAACCTCACAACCCTTAGGTTGTACTTTATCACTGTGCCCACTTCGTGGATGAGGAGACACAGGCTTGAGCGTGGTCAGTGACCCAAGGCCAGGACACAGCAGTGATGGAGACAGCGTTCCTGGGGTCCCTGCGAAAGTTGGAGCCCCGCTCTCCTTGCCTTCCTTGGCAGACAGCCCACAGCCCCTGGGACTGGGGGGTCTGGACTCACTCCTGGGGCTTGGGGGAAGCGGCCTGGGGGAAGGGGTCTCAGGATCCTCAGGTCTAGTGACCTGGCCTTGCCGACATGTGACTCGAGTCTGGGGCTAACCATATAAAGATGTAGAAAACAGACACAATTCGAATGAAAAGGGGAAAAAACTTTCTCTACAATCATTTTGGGGATTTTCCATGCTGTTGTTGTGTTTTACTAAGTTCCTGTCTTACCTATTTTATGCTTTGAGATAACAATGACTTTTGGTGTGTAGATGACATTAGAAAATTAGTAGTAAGTACTATTAAAAATCTGTCCCCAAATGTCAAACCCCGTGCCTATGAACCCCATCTGTAGCTTTAAATTTTCCAGGAAATTCACCTCTTTATTTTGGTTTTCCTCTTTCTCTTCCTCTCCCCTCTCAAAAACAATCAGCTTTTTGAGTTTTCCTCGTCAGCCGCTAGGAGTGTTCGGGGTTCAGAAGGGAGGGTGAGGGTGAGCAGGACGGCCAGGGTCTCCCCCGGGGCTGGGGGTCAGGGCCTGGGGAACGGGGGACAGTCATTTGCTGAGGTGCTGAGGGCAAGGGGGAGGGGCTCCATTTATACACAGCAGGCCGGAAAGAATAGCTTTAACCCTCTGTGTCTTGCCTTGAAATAAAACCAGGGTCTGAAATATGTCTGCGAAGTATATTACGTTCTTGATCGAGAGTTATTATTTAGAGCAAAAGTCCCTGGCACTGAGATTTGGGGAGTGAAATGGAGCTCTGGTTCTGCCAACCAACTAGCTAAGCGCCCTGACAACTCACTAAGCAAAGCGAGGCTACCCCATCTGACCCCTGAGGCCTTTCCAGCTCTGACCTTCTAGGATAAGTATGAATCGTCAGATCCAGAAAGGGAATGAAGTAAAAGGATGAAACTAATCTAATTTCATCTTGTCTCTAAAGATTATTTTGTCAAAGGGCTTCATGGTAGGGAAGCTACATGCAGTGGACTTGCACTTCTCGGGCGATGTGGAGTTTCAGCCAGGGCCTGGGTCGCTCTCTACAGGATCCGAGGTTCACAATCAGCTGAATGAATGAACCCTGGGAGCAGGGTTAGCACCCGGTGATAGAGTCAGCGCCTTCTTTGGGCATTAACACAAATCCCCTGCAAAATTTTGGGCCACGGTTGATTGCCTCCTCTCCCCTAAAGACTAGTGTTTCTTTCTCTGACCGGATGCAAGTGGAATGAAACTCCCTTCTGAAGTTGAATACTGACCCCTAGGTATACCTCACCCCCAGGAGGAGTCATTGATCTCATCTGGAGTTAATGTTTAATTCCTCAAGCCTGTTTGACTTTTCTGGCCTGTTGTGAGTTTAGAAACTGTTCTGTGCACAGAATGATAAAATTCTAGATAATCCTGTCTTTATAGTCATCATTCTTGGTGAGCAATTTAGAATTTTTTTAAAAGAAGCTAGAACAAAGAGAGAGCTTACACAAATGCCATATAGTAATTTGAACAGCGATGTAGATAAATGTGCAGTGGGGTCCCTTTTAAAGGGGGATTTTAGTGTTTAGTAGACTGCACTGATTGGAATCAAAAGCTTATCTTTAGTCTATTTTACCCTGCATCGCTGTTGACATAGATGTCTTGATTTCTTACTTAGATAAACAAAGCCTGAGATAGCAGAAGGGGTTTCAGCTCTGTTTCATCTTGTGGTTTGCCTCCGCGTTCCCATGACAACCTCCTCTCACTCTTTTTCTCTCCTTACCCCTCCCTCTGAAGTTCGCACAGAGGGCCTGTGGTCAGTGTGTGGGGCCCCTCTCATGGAGCCACACCCTCTTCTGCACTTTGATGGGAGAAGAGGGCAGAGAGCATGTGGACCATGTGACGTGGTACCCCCCAAGACGTGGAGGGAAGATTTGCAGTGGGAGCTGGGACCCAGGGTCTGGCTCACATTAGCTAAGTAAAGGTGTTCTCTTCAGTCTGGGTCTAAATTCCTGAAACACGAAGAGATCAGACTCTAGTTTCCTACTCTCTAGCTCAGGATTCTAAATTCTTGCCAATCCATTTGCACTTGTGTTTGTGAAAGAATCCACCAAAGTACAGGTTTTAAGGACACATCTCTATAAGTCTATTGTGTTTAAAAGTCCCTACTGTTGGGAAATTCCTTTGTTGGTAAAATTAGATGCCTCTCCAGTATCCAGAGGATAAAGAGGAGCTAAAAACACATTTTAAAACATTGTACGCCAATATATATCCTGTTTTCCAATCTCAAGTGTTAAATTTTTTTAATAAAATATTGGGAGCACTCATCAAGTATTAGGTTTGGCCTGAGAGTATTTGGAGAAAATATTAAATTGAGTTTTTTTTTTTTTTTAATCAAAGTGAAGTTACTCAGTTGTGTCCAACTCTTTGTGACCCCATGGACTGTAGCCCACCAGGCTCCTCCATCCATGGAATTTTCTGGGCAAGAGTACTAGAGCGGGTTGCCATTTCCTTCTCCAGCGGATCTTCCCGACCCGTGGATAGAACCTGGGTCTCCCGCGTTGCAGGCAGACGCTTTACCATCTGAGCCCCCAGGGAAGCAGAAGTTGTGTTTTGTTTTCCTCCCACGTTTAACGGAAATACATTTGCTGAAAGGGATTGTTTGGTGTTTTTAGTCCCATGAGGCGATTACTCAGCAAAGGGAATACTGGAAATGGATCCCAAAATTGAGACCCAGAACGACAAAGAGGCTGGTCTTTACTCAGCCAGTTGGAATCCGTTCCAGCTGTTGCCTCACTGTACCCTTGAACAGAAGTGCTCTATTGCTTGGGGATTAGCTAGGATCCTTGGTTGTGTGTGATAGAAACCCTCAAGGCCACTTCACCCCCGAGAGGGGAATTCATGAGCGGAAGCATCCTTGCCTGCAAATGTCTGGCGGGCGAGGTGCAGCTGGGCCTCAGACTCCCCCGCCCGAGAGCTCCAGAGGGTCCAGGTGTCTTTTCATCCCTCTTGCTGCCCTGTGCCCTCCCTGCCCTCTTCTCTGACTGGCTCTTCCTCCTTCTGTACGTCTGCTTCCTCTCCTCCCTACTCCCCGGGGAGAAACACGGTCGCCCCCCATTCCCAGGTATATGTCTTCTCTTGTTAAAGACTGGGGTCCTCGGGCCTGCCTCCCTGTCCCCCTGTGCGGAGGCTTCTCAGTCCAGTGCAGGTTGGGGTTGGTGCCCACCCAGCCTGCTCTGTGGGGGCAGGGGCCAAGGCAGCTCCCATGGTGAGGCCAGGTCTTCTGAGAGCCCAAGCCTGTTATAGCCCCGTAGACCTGCGGGAGGGAAGGTCCTAGAAACAGACCTGCAGGGAAGGGGGCCGCTGTGGCCAGCCACCCCAGTAGGTGACAAAGATACTCAGGGAGTCTCACCTACAACTTACAGTGACTGCTTTGTATAGATGTCCTCCTTGAGCCCTCTCAGATTTTAGGGAGGCCAGTTCTTATAGCTTTTAGAGAGATTTTTAAAAAGAATCCCTGAAGTGAAAGTGTGAAGTGAAAGTGTTAGTTGCTCAGTCGTGTCCAACTCTTTTTCGACCCCATGGACTGTAGCCCGCCAGGCTTCTCTGCCCGTGGAATTCTCTAGGCAAGAACACTGGACTGGATTGCCATGACCTCCTCCAGGGGATCTTCCCAACCCAGGGATCAAACCTGCGTCTCCTGCAGGAGATCCTGCCTTGGCAGGTGGGTTCTTTACCACTGTGCCACTTGGGAAGCAAAAGAATCCCTGAACAAGCAATATATTAGATTCAGATTACTGCCTGATGTGGCTTATAAATAGATTTATAACTTTATAAATCTATTTATAAACCTATAAACATATGCTACTGGGCATAATATGGGAAATTTTCTCTTTCAAAGGCTTTTTTTTCCCCTTTTTTTCCTTTCCCTTTGGATTTTTTTTTTTAATCCAAAGATTTTTTTTAACGAATTGTGTACTTTATGTACACAATTGCGTAGTTCATGGCTGCGCTGGGTCTCAGGGAGGTGGCCTCTTCACTGGTGGAGCAAGGCTCCTGCTGTGCAGGCTCAGTAGCTGTGGCTTGCAAGCTTAGTTGCTCCGTGGCATGTGGGATCTTCCTGGACAGGAGACTGAACCCGTGTCCCCAGTATGGGCAGGCAGCTTCTTAACCACTGGACCACCAGAGAAGTCCTCCTTGTAGGTTTTTAGAGATTGTAAGATGCTACGAGATTTACACAAACCTAAGTCCTTAGGTGAAACCTCCTTAGGTGAGGTTAGCAGGGTTCCTTAGCCCTTCAGGTCCCGTGTGTGATTCAACATTGCAGCAACTCCTGGATGCCCACAGGATCTGAGATGCAAGGACAGTGGGGAGAAATATGGCTCCTTGAGCTGAACTGTATCTGAAGAGCCCCCACTCCCCAGGGTCCCCGCCCCAGGGCGCCGAGTCCTGCCTGGCGAGGAAGGCCACTTCCCTTGGTTCCAAAGGAATCAGCAGCTGTGGCTCCTTTCTGACTGCCCTTCGTGTTGTGCACATTTCCTGTGATTATTTTTTAGTCGATTTTAACTTTTCGGAATCTAACTTTCAATTTTCAGGATGTGTGATTTTGCATTAACCTTTCAATTACCAGTTCCAGCAGATTATGAGCTAAAAAGCCCCAGGACCCTATTCAAGCACTTACCCTGTTCTGTCATTTGAAAATTCCATTTTTTCTGCAGGGAGCTTGGTTACCCTTCACTGAGTTCTCAATCTGACTGTATGACAAAGTAACAATTAAACGTCACCCCATCCATCCCATGCTGTAAGCAGAGAGATCTCACTTAATCTTTGTCCGTAAAGGATTTACAGTGCCCGACAACCAGAGCATGGTGAAGAATCTGCCTGCAATGAAGGAGACCCAGATTCGATCTCTGGGTCTGAAATATCCCCTGGAGAAGGGCACGGCAACCCAATCCAGTATTCTTGCCTGGAGAATCCCATGGGCAGAGGAGCCTGGATCGCTACAGTCCATGGGGTCAAAAAGAGTCAGACACGACTGAGTGACCATCACTTTCACTTCCACAATTAGAGCGCACAAAATGAAACTGTTGGTGAAGGTAAATTAGTGATAAAGAATCGGTTCCAGGAAAATATAAGTCAGTGGCAAGATGAAGAAAAGATCAGGTCGAGATCAGGAAAAAACCCAAAAGAACATGCCACAATGGCAGAGAGAGAGCCGTGTTTGAAAGTCAGGTTTGGCCGTGTGACTTTCTAGCTGCTCAAATTAAAAGAGACGTGGTTAGCCGCACAGTTATAACTGTGGGAAGGGATAGGGGAGGGAGGCGGGAGGAAGAGGTTCTCTAACGTGTTCACAGAAATCAGTTCTCTTAGAAAACCGGATTTTGCTTGGCCTTTAAAATAGCACCTTGGACAGAAATTTTTCTGAGGATCACTTAACATTTCCTGTTTGCTGAGACACATGTATGTGTGTACAACATAATTAATTTCCTTGATAACTTGGGCAGTCACTGTGACAGCAGTATTGCTTGCTGGCAACTGCAGATCTGTGAGATCATTTCTTCTATACTCGATGCCCCAGATCCGCTGGCTGAGTTCTCTTTGCTTTTTGGTAGTGTTTCAGTTTCTTCCATGCTGGCCTATCCCTTCTTGGTGCTGTTAGTGTCTACCTCTAATATAGGGCTTCCCTGATAGCTCAGCTGGTAAAGAATCTGCCTGCAGTGCACGTGACCCCGGTTTGATTCTTGGGTCGGGAAGATCTCTTGGATAAGGGTTAGGCTACCCACTCCAGTATTCTTGGGCTTCCCTGATGGCTCAGATGGTAAAGAATCCGCCTGCAATGTGGGAGACCTGGGTTCGACCCCTGGGTTGGGAAGATCTCCTGGAGGAGGGCATGGAAATCCACTCCAGTATTCTTGCCTGGAGAATCCCCATGGACAGAAGGGCTGGGTGGGCTACAGTCCGTGGTGTTGCAAAGAGCTGGGCATGACTGAGCGACTAAGCACTGCGCAGCACCTCTGTTATACTTCTTTTGATCCACCAGAGGCAGGAAACTAGACAGCGAACTTGTTCAATTGTAAGGCAAGTTTGTTAATTGCGTAAAGTCAAAGTAAAAAGACTATGTGAAGGGTTGAGTGGCTTATCTGACAGAAAATCTTGCAAGTTTCAAAGAGGATTTTTTTCCTCCTCTGAATTTTGTGTGTTCAGAGATAAGACTGTTGCAGTCACACTGAAAGTGAAAGTGAGTCTCCCAGTCCTATATGACTCTTTATGACCCCGTAGACTATACAGTCCATGGAATTCTCCAGGCCAGAATACTGGAGTGGGTAGCCTTTCCCTTCTCCAGGGGATCTCCCCAACCCAGGGTTCAAATCCAGGTCTCCCATATTGCAGGTGGATTCTTTACCAGCTGAGCGACAAGGGACGCTATGGATGGATAAAGTTGCTGGACAAATAACTTCTGGATTTACTTATGCAGTAGATATGTCTTGACCACCAGCTACAGGGCAGGCACTGTTCCAGGCAGTGAGTAGACAAAGTGCTCGCTCCTACAGGGAATGATAAACAAGCAAGCGATACACAAGCGTAGGATTTCAGATCATCACAAGTGCTTGGAAGAAAATGTAACAGAAGAGGTGGTGAGGGGAGGGTGCACGAATGAATGGTTTAGTTCGTGTGATGAGAGAAGGTGACCTCAGAGTTAAGCCCTGAGTGACAGGCAGGAGGCCACGTGGGAAGAACAGGGAGGGAAAGTTCTAGACAGGGTTAGCAGAAGAGTCTTGTGTACCTGTGATAAAGGACCCACCTGCCAATGCAGGAGAAGAAGAAGAGAAGCACGTCCAGTATCTTGCCTGGAGACTCCTATGGACAGAGGAGCCTGGTGGGCTACAGTCCATGGGGTTGCAAAGAGCTGGACACAACTGAAGCAATTTAGCATGCACCCTGTGTATTTTGGGGGCCATCAGGGACATAAGTTACTGGGGAACTTGCTCAGAGCCATAGGTAGGCAGAGCCAGAGCACACAGGGTCTCTAACTTTTCAATAAGGAGTTTGAATTTTGTTCTAAGTACAGTGGGAGACTTTGGTGAGTTTTAAGCAGAAAAGAAACACAGCAATTAAGGGAAGCCTGTGTGTGTTTATGAAGAAACCTCCCTGTTGTTACTCTGTGGGTTATAAGATTGAATACCCCTGTTTCCCACTTCCTAATCTTGTTAAAGAAGCCTTGAGGGCACACAGTTTAACTCCCTCTGAACATTGGGGGCTCTATATTTTTTTCAAAGTCCTTTAGTTCTGAACTATAGAAGTTTGATGAGGTCCTGGGGACTTCAGTGGAGAAAGGTCCAGTTACTCAAGGATTTGAGATTTCCCCAAAGGAAGCTGCCTTCTAATGATCAGGACAGGACAGGACAGCAGATCTTTTCCATATTTGTAACCTCAACAAGTTAAACTTGTTCTGGTGCATAGTGTTTATGATTTAGATAGATACTCCCCTTTTTTGAATATTATAACATGTGTTGCACATAATAGGTGCTCCCTAAACATTTCTCAACTTGGAAGTTATGACGAAACCACACTAAGCGAGCTTCTCTTTGACCAGTTCTTTCTCTTCTTTCCTTGTGCGATCTCATTCCTCCCGTTCACATTTGCAGGCAGTGAGCTGTGAGGTGTCCACACCAGTGACTCAGCAAGCAAGGGCTGGTTGTTGACGTTGGAGTCAACCCAAAGTAGAATAACATTTCAAACTATCTTCGGGGTCACAAATTTAGCATAGTGGTGTTTTTATGAAAATGTATTTATCTTGTGACTTGGACTAATATTTAAGGAGTTCTTGGGTGGGCCCATAGCCAAAGAATTACAGTAATATTTCTGGCTGAGCTTGGTGATCTAGCTTTCTGAATGTATTTTGTGAGTAATGACCACCCCCCACCCAATAGCAGTAACTGTTCTTCTCAAGAACTAGGTTTACGCCATGCTTTAAATAACCTCTAATATTTTCAACTCAAATAAGTCAGTCACTTTTCAGGGCATTTTAGAAAGCTCATGGCAGCATCTCTCCCTTCTCATCCTGTCTGTTTTAATAAGTGACAGGATGAGAACGGTCCTCACAGTTCTCTGCAAACTGCGCTCCAGCCACCTCTGTGCTGTTCTGTGAGCCACTGGGGATTGCTGCCTTTGTTTATTGTGCCAACTCGTTCCTAGCCTTTAGAGCCCTTTGAGAAAAAAGTGCCACACAAATCTAGTTACAAGTAACGGGAGGACTTACGCTGTTGACTACATGTAACCTACTTTAAGCATCATTAAAATAATTTACTACGTTTCCATAGGTCCTTTATAAAACATGAAACAGAGGCAGAAGTTTCTTTTCCTACTTTAAGCTTAATGTTTGAGGCAGACAGATGTATATGCAGAGGCATTTTTAAACATATACATGTGCAAGAAACATCAGAATAAAGGGTTTACTAGTAGGTCAACAGTAGGGTAATAGCTGAATCGGCAAGCTGTGCAAGTTACTATTTGCACATCATAATTTGAGGAGAAAAGTCACCATCTCTGTTCCATTTAGTCAGGAGAAGATTCTTGATGGAGATGGGCCGTCTGAGTGAAGGGAGGAAGACTTGGTGGACTGATAGAACTTAGAGAGGGTTTGCATTGGTGGTTTCTCTGAGTCCAGAGTGAATTTTATGATTCATTATGAAGAAATATAACAATTATGTGATCATATATATATATATATATATATATATATATGTATATGTATATATATATATATATATGTATATATATATATATATATAGAGAGAGAGAGAGAGTGAATGTTTTCCAAACTGAAAAAAATTAAGATTTCTGGCTTGTTAGTTTATATCTTTTATTTGAAAGTATAAAAAAATAAATTTAAAATAATTAACTCTATTTACTGAAAAGAATAAAACATCCGTGAGAGAAGCACATATTCCAGCATCAAAATAAAGTAGGCATCATTTAATGCAACCTTGGAGAATTTGAAAGCAGAACCAGAAAGTCTAAACACAGAGTGTCATGTCTGTGCGTTGCTGCTGCTGCTGCTAAGTCACTTCAGTCGTGTCCAACTCTGTGCGACCCCGTAGACAGCAGCCCGTGCGTTAGAGGGATCCTAACCTGACCTGGCTAATTCTTTTTTCCCAGGAGGCAGGCTTGCCGGCAACTGAACAGGGCAGCTTTGGGAGGCGTTGCTAAGAGACGCAGAGACGCAGGAAGGGGTGTTGGACCAATCAGTGACTAGGAAGCTCTTTCTAGTAGGGAAGCGGAGAGACGGATGCCTCTGAGAAGATTCTGTGAATGGACCAGCGTGTGGCGGGGGGCGGGGGGGAGGGCTGCGCCTGCTGTTGGCAAATCGAAGCAGGTGATCCAGGAAGGGAGCAGTCCCTGGGTGGCTCCTGAACAAAAATGACGTTTAGAAATTTGGGACACTAACACATCCTTCACAACAGTTACCTGCAGACTGGCTTTCCCGCCTCTTTCCCTCCCAGACAGAATCCTCATGTTTATTAAGACCCCTCAGGCCTCTTAGTCCCAAGACCAGCCGGAGCACCATTCTGCTGCCCCCACAGTGTCCCTGGGCCTGTCTGTGCAGCTGGTGGTACCGTCTTCCCCTGATGAGAAAATAGATGAAGCGACTTAGCAGCAGCAGCAGCAGACTGTTAGTAGCAGGAAAAGAACAAAATAAGTTATTCCTGACTCTCTGCTGCTGCTGCTGCTAAGTCGCTTCAGTCGTGTCCGACTCTGTGTGACCCCATTGACGGCAGCCCACTAGGCTCCTCTGTCCCTGGGATTCTCCAGGCAAGAATACTGGAGTGGGTTGCCATTTCCTTCTCCAGTGCATGAAAGTGAAAAGTGAAAGTGAAGTCGCTCAGTCATGCCCAACTCTTAGCGACCCCATGGACTACAGTGGGGTTTTCCAGGCAAGAGTACTGGAGTGGGGTGCCACTGCCTTCTCCTGACTCTCTAGCAGGCATCAAAATCCATCAGCATGCTCAGAGCGAGAGCCATTTCATTCTCGTGTTAAAATCACACTAAAAAGCCAGCTGCAAACCCCCATGCTGCTGGCCCTCAGTGGCTCTCAGGGCTCCCCGTAGAGCTGCCCCAGGAGCCAGACTGGTGGGAGGTGGACTCGGCCTGCGCCTTCCTCTGGGTGGCCTTAGTGAGTTACTTACTTAGTCTCTCTGTACCTTCGTTTGCTCCTCTGTAAAACAGAGGTTAAATGAGGACCTGCCTGATAGAAAATGAGGATTAAGTGCCTACGAGCATTTAAAGTACTTGGGAGCATACCTGGCATGGGCTTTGCAGATACTGGGGACCCCGTCTTGGACTAGTTCTCTGTCTTCCAGAACCTTCTCCTAACTGTGTCTTCCCCCTCGCAGTGCCGCCCCCGCCGTGTGCTGCTTCTGTGCGCCAGGCTAGTGGGGGCTGGACTCTCTGCTTCTGGAAGGGTGACAACCCAGAAGTCACTCCCTCCCACGGAGGGGAATGGGGGCTTCCCTCTTTCTCTGTAGCCCGAATACCCTCCCCCATCTCTGCCTAGAAAGACAGGGGTTATGTGTTCTTTGCTTAATCATAATTTCTGTTATATATACACTCAACATCTGAATTCCCTGTGACTTCATCACTCACTCTCCAGAACCGATGGGGCCTGGAGAAACAGGAAAATTTAAGCTTAGAAATGTAGGAAACAGGAGAGCTCTCTGTAGTTGGAAGAATGACGTCAGGGGCCTCAGGATCCTAAAGACAAGGCTGGGAAGTGGCGGGCAGAATAGAAAAGCCTGTAACATCCTGGCCAACAGTTTCCTGGCGTCGTTTCAGAAACACAACCACCTCCACTTCATCCCTGCCCCTTTATTCCCTTCCTGCCCCTGAAAACTCCCCTCACCCCACCCTCTGCCCGGGGCTGCCCCTCAACAGCCCCGGGGAGACACAGGGCTCCCTTCTTCCCTGTCCTCTCCCCAGACAACTGGCACCGCTCCTCAGTGTGTCTGACGGATGGGGAAGTCCTGACAGGACCTGGTTCCCAGCACAGAAAACTCCCGGGCACAAGTCCGTGTTAACAAAGGATCCTGCCCCTCAAGAATGTTTTGAAGAGGTTTTCATTGTTAGACCACATACTCAAAACACTTAGGCCAGGTCTACCTAGAGTTAAAAAAAAAAAAAAAAGAGTGAAAGAAAATTTGGATTTTACACAAATGCATTGGATAAAACTCTGTTGGTACTCTGGGTTCAAGTCTGCTTAGTTAGTTCCAGTGTCCTTTTAATTTTTATTTTATTTATACTTGGGTTCCAGTTCAGAGGTATCTTAGAATATATGGTGAAACAGGAAGAAGCACGTATCCTGTAATCAGGGCTCAGATTCCAAAGCAAGCACATTGACTGTGTCACAGCAGGCAAGTGTCATCCCAATTTCTTCGGTAAAGTGGGGGTGCATCACCCCCGCCTCCAGCAGCAGTACACCTGCCCCCCTCCTCTCCTCCCCCCATAATACCTCACAGGCAGCGCGGCTGTGAGAGCCCAGCTCTGCAGGTCTCAGCTGGTCAGAGTGGGACACAGGGGGTCCCTGAACCTCTGAAGTAGCCCCTCACCCCAGTGTTCACCAAAGGCAAATAGGGGCTCGTGAACTGGTGCAAGGACCCTGGGAGAAAACTGCATGTAGATGTTCACTACATCTTAGTTATTATGAGTCTTGAGAGTGTCTAGCAGTGTCCAGGGCTTCCCTGGTGGCTCAGATGGTAAGTAAAGAATCTGCCTGCATGCGGGAGACCTGGGTTCGATCCCTGGGTGGGAAAGATCCCCTGGAGGAAGGCATGGCAACGCACTCCAGTATTCTTGCCTGGAGAATCCCCATGGATAGGGGAGCCTGGTGGCTACTGTCCACTGGGGTCACAGAGTCTGACACGACCAAGCGCAGCATAGAGGCAGTGTCCAGAGTGGGTGGGCAGGACAGTCCTTTGGGTAAAGAAAGAAGGAGGTGGTACTCCTTCTGTATTTTTATATCTTACCTTTAGAATTTTTATTTTGTGTTTCAAAATGTGCAAGGTATATTAATAAATGAGCACATTAACACATCAATCATATACAAATATGTATATTTGGGGAACAAATGTTCAAATGATTTTGCTGATGGTGTTGAGGAGAAAGATTTAAACATGACAAGGCTTACCACCCTCAGAATCATCAAAAAACAAGATTCAATTTAGTCAGTTGTAAAAATCTTAGTGTTTCGTTCAACGATTTCATGAATCAGGCAGCATCCCGTCTAAGCAGATAGGGTCTCCAAGGACTGCAGAAGATGAAAGACTTTTACAGGCACAACAGGGTGAGAATGAGGAAGTCAGACCAGTAAACCGTGGGCTGCGTGTGTCATGGTCAGTCCTGAAGGGGGTGCAGGGGTCCCTCAGGCAGATGACCTCACTAGTGCTGACCAGGTGATCGATGGACTAGTGTAAGATTCCATTCCTGGGAGAGGCTGAAACTGCAGCCAAGTCTGGGTTTGGTGATGGGAGGCTCAGCCTAAGGGATTCCATTGTGTTTAAAAGAACAAATACTAAAAACAAATAGTCTTTTACATGACAGTTTTATCTATGCCTCTTGTAGCCGCTATGATTCATCTAAAACGGGGCTGGCACACCTCTTTTATTTAATAACAAGGTCTACTTTTGCTCCAAATTCCGCCCCAGGGAGGGTTTTCAATTTAATGTGAACGATACCTCTTATACATGGGGTGGGACCTACTGGCCTATAAAAACTGAGCAATTCTTCGACACCAGCTGGGTGCCTACAATTCAGTTCAGTTCTGACGCTGCCTCTGTGGAGATGGCATCAGATCCCACAGGTTAAGGGATGGGTCCTGTAAGACTGCCCCTGCCCTCCCTCGGACACACCTCACAGGTCCAGACTGTCACTGGAGCCTCTGACCCACCAGCTATAGGTGGGAGGTTCCACTGGGCCCCTGCCTCAGGTTCAGTTAACTTGCTCAAGCGGCTCACAGAACTTGGAGAAACATCTACTTGCTAGATCACTGGTTTATGATAAAGTAACTCAGGATCAGCCAGGTGAAGAGATGCAGAGGGCAAAGTCCGGGGAGAGGGCGCAAGGCTTCCATGACCTCTGGGGATGCCACTTCCCGAGACCTCCAAGTGTCACCAACTGGGAAGCTCTCTGAACCCAGCCTTTTGCTGGCAAGGTGCAATTGAATAAATCATTGATTGAACTCAGTCTCCAACCCCTTTCTCTCCATAGGTAGGATGGGGGAGGGACTGAAAGTTTCAACTTGGATCAGTTGGTTCCTCTGATACCAGCCCCCTCCTTAGGAACATCCCCAGAGTCATCTCATTAACATAACAAAGGATGCCTCCTGGGATCTTCTCGCTTAGGAAATTCCAAGGGTTTTAGGCGCTCTGGGCCAGAAACAGGGCAAGACGGAAGATATATTTCGATCACAATCTCACATATCGGCAATAGTCCATATCACTCCTAACCAGAAATCCATTGTACCTAACAGTAGCTTTCAAGGATGAGATTTGGAGAAGGGTTGCCAAATTTAGCAAATAAAAATAGCAGTATTTGAGACATACTTAACACTTTTTAGTATAAATATTTGTTGTTAATCTAAAATTCTGAAAGAGCTGTAAAAGGGCTTTCCTGGTAGCTCAGATGTGAAAGAATCTGCCTGCAATGAGGGAGACCTGGGTGGGGAAGATACCCTGGAGAAGGGAATGACAACCCACTTCAATAATCTTGCCTGGAGAATCTTACGGACAGAGGAGCCTGGCGGGCAGCAGTCCCTGGGGTCACAAAGAGTTGGACTCGACTGAGCGACTTTCACTTTATCTGAAATTCAATCTTAAGTGGTATACTGTGGTTTACCCAGCAGCCCTTGTTTGGAGTTGGGGCTGGTGTTGAAGACCGCCAGCTGAGTGACCCTGGGCAGATGACTTCGCTTTCCTGGCCTTACTTTCTCTGTGCCGTCCGTTGTTGTGAATTTTCTTTTTTGGTGTCTTCTTATAGTGGATATTAGCAGTTAGCATGGTTCCTGCCCAAAGGAGATACAGGCCTAGATTACAGGTATTATGATTGACTACCCTGTGACTTGCAACTCAGATTCAAGTATTTATATACGAATCTTACCTCCTGTACTTGAAGGTGGGATCCACGTTTGCACAGCCTTGCTCTTAATGTGGGCATTTGTTGAATTTTGCATAAGTCCAGCTCCTGCCCAAGCACTTCCAGAGTCTTCCTAATCCCTTAATCCTCTTTCCTTCCCCCTTAGGAAGAATGAAGCTTTGTTCTTAAGTTTTTTCAAGCAGGCTAAGCCCTCATGGAAACTGCTTCATATAGTTTTCACAGGCCGATAGGTCCCACAGCATGTATAAGATGTATCATTCATATGAAATTGTAAAGCTCCCCTGTGTAATTCTTTGAAACTACAGATGAAAATGAATGGCATTGACTACAACCGTAGTAAAGATTTAATGACATTTGCATTCAAGCTGCTGAAAGTAAATAATTATGATGCCGGTGGCGATTCTTTTTGCTGAGTTTAGAACAACTTGTTCAACATTAGCTTGGTGTTAATTCAGGGTACATGACATGTCCCCCTGGGAGCTGTGGGCTAAGTATGATGGAAAATTAGACATTTCTACACAGTTATGAAGCATATCCAGGACTGGGGGCAGGGCACCCAGGACAGCGATACGGAAGGTGGGAGAGACTCCCTGGAATGCTCAGCGGTCCAGAGCAGCCCTGAGAGGAAGCAGAGGTGCCAGAGAGGAGAGGCTGGCCCATCCTCGTGGTTACAGCGAGCTGGCCCAGGGGCTTGGTGTGTGGCTGCATTGAGCCGCTTGGACCGCTTTCCGCTTGCTGTCCAAGACTAAGTTCAGTCACTCAGTGTTGTCCGACTCTTGCGACCCCGTGGACCGCAGCATGCCAGGCCTCCCTGTCCATCACCAACTCCCAGAGCTTGCTCAAACTCATGTCCATCGAGTTGGTGATGCCATCCAACCATTTCATCCTCTGTCGTCCCCTTCTCCTCCTGCCTTCAACCTTTCCCAGCTTCAGGATCTTTTCAAATGAGTCCAAGACTAAAGTGAGAGTTAAAGACTCTCTGAGTTTGACTTTATTTTTAAAAAGTCCCTGACCTTAGCGCCACCCATTTCAACTCTGCTATTATTGATACTAAGCATCCCTGGGGGCCACCCACTCTGCTCAGGTGTTCTGGGGGCTCTGCCAGGTAGGTGTCCCCCACATGAGGCCACAGAAGAACCAAAACTGGGGCACCTTTGTCCCCAGCGTGTGGGCCTGAGTCATGAACGGATGGACCCAACGTTCAAGTGGGGGGAGGCTCATTCTCTTCCACGTGATTTTCAGAAGGCATTTCCTGTGTGCCAACCGATGGAGGGATTTTCCTTTGGCCCTGGGTGTTCCCTGTTGGGAAGCTAAAGGGAGGTATCTGCAGTGGACAGAAGGGATAGATTGCTGGGCACGCTTCTCCAAGCTGGACGGACAATACACAGCGGGCCAAGTCGGTGGGCCCAGTGGTCACCCATTGACTCACATGGGGGAGATGAGTCGCCCGCTGGCAACTGCTGTAGATCCCTAGAGGGCAGCTCTTGCCTGCAAGGCCCCAGGGGCTGTGGTTCACTTCAGCATAAGACAAAGCTCTCACCCTGAGCCTGGAGCATCGCCACTTGTCTGGAACATCAAACTGTTTTTCCCGCTTCTAGCTCCATCTCCCCATTTTTGTGCAATTTCTTATCCCCTCGTGGGCTTCCCCAGTGGCTGAGCTGTAAAGAATCTAC
The DNA here is from genome assembly GCF_003369695.1 of Bos indicus x Bos taurus. Classification (NCBI taxonomy): domain Eukaryota; kingdom Metazoa; phylum Chordata; class Mammalia; order Artiodactyla; family Bovidae; genus Bos; species Bos indicus x Bos taurus. The sequence continues at coordinate 37,954,990 of NC_040102.1, forward strand.
CTACAATGCAGGAGACGCAGGTTCGATCCCTGGGTTGGGAAGGTCCCCTGGAGGAGGGCATGGCAATCCACTCCAGTATGCCTGGAAAATCCCACGGACAGAGGAGTCTGGTGGGTAACAGTCCCTGTAACTGTGAAGAGCTGGACACGACTGAGCATACACGTGCAATTTTCCTCTGACAAGTTGTGATTCAAGCTTCTGAATCATAGAACACGTGGTGAGAGTCCAAGGGCTTCCCTGGTGCCCAGTCTGTGGGAGGCATTTGGAGGATGCGGTAACTCTGGGTGAAGCGATGGCCTTCTGCTTCCTCATCTCTCACATGAAGCTTTGGATGAGATGGCTCTGTGAGCCTCTGAGGTGGAGTAATAGGTGTGAATATACTGTAAAGCAGAGAGGGTATGGAGAACTTAGGTAACCCTACTGTTATTAATTTGTTTTTCCAAATGATGTCACAAACTGAGGTGTGGCACCCTACAAATTTCTCTCAATTCATAGTTCCTGCAAATTGACCAGTTTTTAAAACTGACAATTGAATGTCTGCCCAAAGAACTCATCCATCTCACAGCTTCCGCAATCAGCTTTCACTTACTTAACAAATTTTCAGTTGTAGGCTCTGTGCTAGACGCTAGGGACAGACCTACCTCCGCAGTGTATATAATCTAGCTGAAAGAACAGGCATTGTATGGGTCGTTAAAAGTATGATACATGTTACTAGGAAGGTCAGGATGCTGTAGACGTGTGTATGGGGGTACCCGACCTGGTCTGAGTGGGTGGGAAAAACCTCTTGCCCAGAGGGCTCTTCAGGTTAATAATAAGAGCTAACGTGTACTGAGCATGTATTATGTGTCATCATATATGTCATTATATATGCACAGGTGTTATGTGGAGTGTTTCATTTCATCTTCACAAGAACCCCATAAACAGGATCTTTTATAGTTCCTGTGCGTGTGTGCTCAGTCACTCAGTCGTGTACGACTCTGAGACCCCCTGGACTGCAGCCTGCCAGGCTCCTCCGTCCACTGGATTTCCCAGGCGAGAAACGTGGAGTGGGTCGCTCTGCTTACAGACAAAAAACATCAAGGCACAAGAGGTGACAGCCACGCCCCCACAGTTAGTTGGGGAAGCCCTGGATGTGGGCGCAGGAAGCTGTACCCCAGTCTCGGCTGAGTCCGTAGGAAGGGCACCGGGATGAGCCGGGGACAGAGGTGGGAGGCAGGCCCCGAGCCAGCTCACGGGCCTCACGAGCTGGCGCTGCAAAGGGCGCTCCAGTGCTGTGCCGTCCCTCTGTCCCAAAGATGCTAACGTGTTTGTGAAAGAAAAACTGCGTTCTGATTCAGTAGTGGTTGTACAGTCAGAGGTTATTGGGATTTATGAGAAATAAAATCACCTTCAAGTCAACTTTTTTCAGAAGTGGGATGAGTGTGTAACCTCATTTTCTAATAAGCCTCAAATAAGAAAACTCTGTAATGATTTTAATGCACTTCCACCTGGTATCAATTGGGTGGCGATAAGAGAAGATGTTTGCTGCTTTAATAATAGAATAATTCTAGCCAAAGTCACAGTAAGTAAGTAAGTGTTAGTCACTCAGTCGTGCCCCACTCACAGAGGCATGGATTATAGTAAGTTTTTTTTTTTTTACTCAATTCTAGGCATCACATATTTAGGAGAAATGCAGGAATGATGAGGAAATACTGTAACGGTGGAAGGTGGACTTTTCGTCCTGATACATGAGCAGTTGTACACGGTTCACCTGGACATTTTTTGGCTCAAGAAGACTTCAAAACCTTCAGGAGAAGGGTCTTCTGGGCCACCTTTAGCTTCCTCCAGTGTTATTAAAATGTTTCCACCTTAACTTCAAAAGAAGCAATTTAAGCATGACCATGTCCAATATTACTTTTTCTGAGCGCACATAAAAGCATCTTTAATTATTAGGAATTACATACTATTAATGCTTAATTAGCTAGAGTTCAGTCACCTGGAGTTCTCAATGAACTCCAATTATTTTTTGTATTGTATCTATGGCTTAAGGGAAATTGGCAGATTACAAAGTGTTGAAAGAAAAATAAAACCCAACTCAGTCATTTTAAGACGAAGGAGTGTCACGTTGGCAGCGCACCTCAGGCTGGGTGCTGGGCAAGCCTGTTCCGCTACCCTTAGGATTAAGACGTGAATTTTGAAATCAGATGGGCGTGGCTGGGAGTCCCTGTCAGTTTTTGTCTCCAGAGGAGTTCCTGCATTCCTTGATGGCTCAGTTGGTCCATCTGCATAAAGAGGATGACAGTACCTATCTCGCTGCAATGTGAGGGTTGCAGAATGAAATCCCAGCAGTAAAGCTGAGGGCCACTCAGAACAGGTGCTCAGGAAATGGTATCATTGCCAAGGTTTAGCCTGGGCCTCCAGGGTATCACAGATCATCAGAGAAACATAACAGAAATTATTCCTTCATATTTTCAAAAGTGTTTTTACCAGTCACCATTAAAATTAAACTATTTTCTGGTAATCCTTGGTTAGCTATAACTAACGTCAGCTAACTAGAATGTCCAATTTAGAAAATACTCAGATTAGTAAAGACTTCATTTTTCCTGTATTCAGAAACTACTGTTTTTTGGTTTTTGCTGAGTATCTATTAACACGTTTACTTTTGTAGGGCTAGTATACTTTTTTCTTGACTAATTTTGAATGGTATAAAATTTTCTTTTCTCTGGCATTGGGGCAAAGCAGATCAAATCAGATAAATATGAGTTCTTTAAAAAGATTGATTTTTCAAATATGGGTCCCAACATAGGTACATAGTAAACATCTATGTGAAATGCAAGCTAATCTACCTTATTGGTCAGTGTGGATTTTGATGTAATATGATGTTTTCCAAAAGTGTGGACCTTAGTAACACAACTTTATTATTTTCATTTTAAAAGTTACATATTAATATTTTACAGAATATTAGTATATACCTTCTATTTCCAGAAAATGATACTGGTTTGCCATTTTTTGCTAGTAATTCTAAAGATTCCCTTTAAAACCATTTATGTTAAAAAATGTTAGGAATTGAACAGATGTTATTCATATGCAACAAAAACTGGGCAGATGGTGTGGAAGAGGGTAAAGCTGGGGAAACAGCGGTTCGTTGCTGGTCTGTTGCTGCATCCTGAGGAAAGAGACCGCCTTCTACCCATCTTCCCCTCCCACCGACCAGCAGAGTGAGGACCACCGCAGTGCAGCTCGAGGCAGGACTGTGCGATTCAGCACGTGAACCGGCCCCTCCCTTTCTGCCGTTGGCGGGACCCCTGTGTCTAGGGTCGTCAGCTCTTCCGTTTTCTTTTCGGTTCTCTACTCAGAGAGATGCATGGTGTAGTCACAAGCTTGAAGATTTAACAAATGATTGAGTTTGTTTGTGCCCTGGATGTGTGAGATGCAATGAAGGAAACCGGAGAAGCGTCAGGAATGGTGACTGTCCCCACGGAGTTTGCAGGGCTCTTGGGGAGACACGTTGGAGGGCAAGTCAGGCATGTAGGTGAGCTTACATCTCTGGATGCAGTGAATCTTACCTGGGATGGGGGAGAAGTTATGTCATTGGTAAGTTTGGGGAGGAGATGGGACATGACTTTGAAGGAAGCGGTGTTTAAAATAAGGGATAAGGTGACTTCCCTGGTGGTCAGTGGTTAAGAATTCACCTGCCGGTGCAGGGGACAGGGGTTTGATCCCTGGTCTGGGAAGATTCCATGTGGCACAGAGCAACTAAGCCCATGCACCTGGAGATTGTGCTCCACAACACGAGAAGCCCCCACTTGCCACAACTAGAGAAGGCCAAGCACAGAAAATAAGACCCAGCACAACCAAAAATAAAAAATAAATAAAAATAAAATTAGGGGGGAGAACATTCTAAGTTGCGTGAGCATTGTGAGTAAAGTCTGCAAAGTGATGTTTTTTATGTGTATCTAACAAACTCACTAGCCGGCAAGCACAATAGTAATATCTGTCTCCTGATTGAAGCTCAGTATTTGTGATCTAATGTTGTTTTCAGTCTCTAAGTCATGTCTGACTCTTTTCGACCCCATGGACTGTAGCACGCCAGGCTTCTCTGTCCTTCAGTATCTCCTGGAGTTTGATCAGATTCATGTCCATTGAGTTGGTGATGCTACCTAACCATCTCATCCTCTGCCACCCCCTTATCCTTTTGCCTTCAGTCTTTCCCAACATCATGGCCTTTTCCAGTGAGTTGGCTCTTTGCATCAGGTAGCCAAAGTACTAGAACTTTAGCTTCAGCATCAGTCCTTTCAATGAATATTCAGGGTTGATTTCCTTTAGGGTTGACTGGTTTGATCTCCTTGCAGTCCAGGGGACTCTCAAGAGTCTTCTCCAGCATCACCATTCGAAAGCATCAGTTCTTTGGCGCTCAGCTTTCTTTATGGTCCAACTCTCACATCCGTACATGACTACTAGAAGAATCATAGCTTTGACTATATGGACTTTGTTGTCAAAGTGATGTCTCTGCTTTTTAATATGCTGTCTAGGTTTGTTATAACTTTCCTTCCAAGCAGCATCTGTTAATTTCATGGCTGAGTCATCGTTTGAAGTGATTTTGGAGCCCAAGAAAATAAAATCTGTCACTGTTTCCACTTTTTTCCCATCTATTTGCCACGAAGTGATGATTCAACTAATAAGTATGTGATCTAATATACTTATTGAGTTATTTTGTTAATTTTGTCTTAATTAAATTATTGGGCATGTTCTTCCCTGCCCCCCCCCCACACTAAATATTCTGTATCTATATGGCTCTTGACTAACTAGATTACTCTGTCTCTTTGGCTTGTTTGTTTTGTAAGTGCGGTATGATTGTGTGTGTGTTTATTTATAAAGACTGCCAGCTATGATTTCAGTTATTTTTTTAGGAAGTTCTATGCTGTGATGGAGACTGGGGAGCGGTGAGGATGAAGGGGCTGAGCAGATGCCTGGTGGGGGCAGGCACCGGGCTGATGCCTGGGAAGCCTGCCAAGGCCGGGGAGAAAGCCCAGGCTGATGAAAGTTGCCTACTGTGCTTCGCAGCTGATTGGAAGGGACCAAAGAAAGTGCCAGCCCGAGCAGGTACAAGACAGGAGCCTGCAGCAAGGGGCAGTTGTCGCCTTGCCGAAGAGACATCTAGGCGCCGGGGTGGGCACCCTGCACCCCCTGCCGTTCCTCAGCCCCTGTCTTTGCAGGCCTGCTGCTTCCGTGTATCGCCTGTCCTGTCCCTCTTTCCTCCGGGAGTTGACTTTATGGTTGAGGAGTCGTAAAGGAGAATCCCCTCCTAGAAGTGAAAAATAGGAGTGAGATGAGGCGATGGTCAGTGGGCTTCAATATGGACACACATGTGACACTGACAAGCTCTGCCGGTCGTCTTAATCAGCTGACGTTGAGCTGCACATAAAAAGCCAGGTCTCCATGATGACAGCCATGAGGAATCAGTAATCCTGCACATGAGGCTGTAGTTTTCCACATATTAATAAGAAAGAGATAGTGACAGAAAAATCCAGCTTCCCCAGTGGTTCAGCCGTAAAGAATCCACTTGCAATGTGAGAGTCCTGGATTCGATCCCTGGGTCAGGAAGATCCCTTGGAGAAGGGAATGGCAACCCACTCCAGTATTCTTGCCTGGAGAATCCCATGGACACAGGAGCCTGGCGGGCTACAGTCCATGGGGTCACCAAGAGCCAGACGCAACTGAGCTTGCACATGTGACAGCAAATTATGTAGATGTGCCCACACCTCTTGGAAACTCCAATTTTAAACTTTTTTTTAAAAAAAGTTTTCCTGTATTCACCTGAAACACGTATTCTTTAAATCTTCAAACATCAAAACTCAGGCACTTCCTTCGGCCACCATTATTCATGAAGAAAGGGGAAGACAAACTCCATCTCCACAAAACCCGAGGTTGCAGGAAATCAGGGCCCTCCACACATCATCTAGAATGTAGGTAGAGGCTGTCATCTGAAGTCAGCGACGTGGAGGACTTCTCTGGTCGAAGGCACTCAGGTCAGGCACAGGGGGCCCACAACCCACGCACACTCATTTGCCCATCGGTTCTCAGGGCCATGGCTCGGGATGTGGCGCTGGGCACAGAGCAAGGCCAGAGGTTTCCATGGTTACAGGAGACAGAAGCCAGCCGGGTGGGTACCCTGGACGGAAGGCCAGCCATGGAGGGCTGCCAGGGACTTCAGCAGGCTGGAAACTAGGAAACTGATCCAAGAGAAAGGAAAACCGGGTGCTTGCCATGACTGGTCGTTTCTTTCCGATCTCTCGCCTTTTCTTTTCTCCAGAATCTCTTTCCTAACCTTTCTTCTTTCTGTCATGGGAGTGATTGAAGATCTCAACTCAGCACTGCACAAGCCTAGAACATTTTTAGTGGATTTGAATACCTGATCATAAACTCGTTCTCGTAATCTTGATAGGTACTGGGGCAGGCAGGGAGGGGGTTCTGTTTGATCTCATTGAATAAAGGACTTCCGTCTCATCTGATCCTGGTTTAAATCTAGACTTTTCTGAAAGCTTCAGTCTCTCTCCGTGCTAGTTTTCTGTTCTGGAGCAGCTGCTGCTCTGTGTGGATAGAGTCTCAGAGCCTGGCACGCCCTGCTTTCTTCATTCTGTTTTACCTTTGAGCAGCACCATCTGCAGAAGCAACGGTAGAGCTGGAGGGCAGGGGACCACCTTTCTAGAGTCCAGCAGCCTGGGTGGCCGCTCCTCCGTTGGCCCTGCTCTGGGGCCATATTCCCTGGTCTGGATCTCAGCAGGGCGTGCAGACTCAGCCACAGTTGGTTACCGCCTGGGTGGAGGGACGTTCCCGTGACTTAGATGATGCCCGCCATCATTCTGCTTTTAATGGCCTCTGCTAAAAGGCAGATTTCAGTGTCGGTGGCATAGAGGGTTTTCAGCGTCAGCATTCAACTCCAATACAGTGAAACCTAAAGACCCTTGGAGGGCAGTCAAACTTCCCTGCGGCTCCTGCCAGCAGGACACGTTGTATCCTTTCAAGCTGGCAACTCTGCTTTGCAAAGGGATCATGAGGTCGAGCTGTTGGCTCCCATCACTCAGTCAGCCTCGCTCGGGTCACAGAAACTAGCTGGGATTTTGCCTGGATCCCCAGAGCCATGGCGAACTGCGGTGGCCGCGTCCTCACTCTGCCTTTCGCAAGGGTGCTCCACCCTGCGTTCCCGTCAACCTCCTGGCTGAGGTACTGAGCAGCCACTTGCCATCAAAAACACGTAGGTGAGGAGCCAGCACTTTTCCCTAATTTCCAGAAACATCTCCAAACTTCAGAGACATTTTATAACACTGTGCTTAACGCTTCAATTCAGGGAAAAGGCAGGGGTGCTGCTGTTAGTTTAGTTGGTCTTCACTGCACTTGAAAAAATTATCATGAAGTAAAATTAGCACATTTGCATGCGTGTGTGTGTGCCCAGCTCTATGAATTTTGACATATGTGTATACGCACAAGGGCTTCCACGGTGGCTCAGTGGTAAAGACTGTCCCTGCCAGCGCAAGAGATTTGAGTTTTATCGCTGGTCTAGGATGATCCCTGGAGAAGAAAATGGCAACTCAATCCTGGAAAACTGTCTGGAAAACCCCATGGACAGAGGAGCCTGGCAAGCTATAGTCCATGGGGTTGCAGAAGTCCGACACGACTTAGTGACTAAACAACAGTACATACATAACACACACACATGCACAAATAATTGTGCAAACACACTCAAAAAGCACGTGCTTTCCGTTTATACTCACACCCTTCTCCACCCCTAGCCCCCGGAAACCATTGATCTGTTCTTCAGTACAATAGTTTTGTCTCTCCAAGAACGTCATAACGTGTGTCACCTGAGACTTACTTCTTCCACCCAACTTCTGCAACTCTAGGTTGTCAGGTTTGCTGGTGTATAATTGTGCATAGTATTCCCTAATGGTTTTTTGTATTTCTGCATTTCGGTTGTTATTTCTTTTATTTCTTCTTGGGGAGCCTCACTAGAGGTTTGTCAATTTTGTTTATCCTTCCAAAAAAACCAGCTCTTGGTGTTATTGTTTTTTCTATTGTTTTGTTTAAACTCTGCTTTATTTATTTCCTCTTCGATTATTTTCCTCCTTCTGCTGAGTTTAGGTTTTGTTTGTTCTTCTTCTAATTCTTTTAGGTGGTGTGTTAGGTTTTTTGTTTGATACTTACCTTTTTTTTTGAAAGGACTGTATCTCTATGGACATCCCTCTTAGGACTGCTTTTGTTGCCTTCAGCAGATTTTGTAGGTTGTGTTTTCATTGTCATTTTTCTCAAGATATTTTGAAATTTCCTCTGATTTCAACATTAACCCACTGTCTTATTTTAACCAGTTTAAAGTGTGCATCAAGTACATTTATGATATTGTACAACAATTAGCCCTCTCTATTTCTGGAACTTTCTATCACGCCCCAGATAAATGGTATTGTATGTAATAGTTCAGTTTTGCATATTGTACATTTTATGTAACACTTTAAGTTATACAGTATGGAAATATGACTTGTGTGTGTATACTTTGTATCTTGTGATCTTCCTAAATTCCCTAATTAGTTCTGAGAGTTTTTTTTATAGATTTCTTGGGATTTTCTACATAGATGATCATGTAGCATACAAAGAAAGATAGTTTCACTGATTCCTTTCTATCCATTGAGTTTTTAGATTATTTTACTTTCATTTTTAAAATTCCTACTTGGTTCTACGATTCTACTTTGATATGTTTGATTTAATATTCCTTTTGAGAATATTGGCAATTACTTATTTGAGCCCTTCTGTAATAGCTGTTTAAAGTCTTTTGTCAAATATTCCAAGGTCTGTGTCATCTTAGTGTTGTCATTTGTTGATTACAAGTTAAGATTTACTTGGTTCTTTGGCGATCAGGTAATTTGGGGTTGTATCATGGGCATTTTGAATATTACTTGATGACGCTTGGATTTGTTTAAATCATATGGGGAACATTAGTTTTAACAGATAACCAACCTAGTGAAGTTCACTCTGCAGAGTCCTCTTTTTGTGGTATGTGGTTGCCACGTCAGGTTAGTTTTCAAAGCCTTTGCAGTGATGCTGATTGAGTTTGTCCAACCTGTGCAGTGCTCGTATCAGTGTGGAATCTGGGTAAGGTCTGTCCTTTAAGTCAGTTCTCCAAGTCTTTGGTATGCTAGTTAGCACCAAACCTGTACACAGGCATGTCAGGCTGAGCCTGAGCATTTGTAAATAACCTTTGAGGTCAGTTTCCCAAGATGATCCCTCCTCACTATCTCTCTGACATTTCCCAGTTCACTCGTCTCCTCTCTCGGTCCCCTAGCCAAAAGCTATCCACTCCCACAGCTGCACCGCATCTGGGGCCACGTGGCAGGGGAAATGGGGGGGTGGTCAGGGGAGCCCTGGATTTGGTTCCAGCTATAAGAGGGGGCTCAGTGGTGAGGAATCCACCTGCCAATGCAGGAGACTCGGGTTCAGTCCCTGGGTCTGAAAGATCCCACTCCAGTATTCTTGGATGAAAAGTCCTATGGACAGAGGAGCCTGGCGGGCTACAGTCTATTGGGTCGAAAAGAATCGGACATGACTGAGCAACTGAACAACAGCATGTAGACCCACCACCCACTGAACGAAAGGTTCCTCTCCTTTAAAGTTTGAAGTTCTGCGCAAGCCTGATGAAGAGTGCGTCTCCCGATCTTCCCATTGCACGTGCAATTTCAGCTGCCTCAAGTTCAGGGTTCAAGGGGGATGCTGCGGGGAAAAGAGACCAAACTCACCCTCAGTCCAGCTGCGCAGTGCTTAGTCGCTCAGCTGTGTGCCACCCCATGCACTGTAGCCCACCAGGCTCCTCTGTCCCTGGGGTTCTCCAGGCAAGAGTACTGGAGTGGGATGCCCTGCCCTCCTCCAGGGGATCTTCCCGACCCAGGGATCAAACCCCAGCACTAGTTTGAATTCTAGCATTTTTGCGATCTGCCTGCCAGTATGTACTTCCTTTGTAAGGGCTTCAAACATCTGAGTCCGGCAATCTGTCTAGGTTTAATAGTTGTGTTCAGTGAGAGAAAGAGTGGCGTGTGCGTACTCCATCACACCTGGAACCAGAACCTCTGGCAATTGTTTTTGCAAGACATAATTTTTTGTTTAACCCAACCAATTTTGTTTTGAAGAAGTATTGTTAATAAGGCATCATTATGTTGAATCAAAATTAAAAAAAAAAAACAAAACACTAGATCCAACTGGAAGGAAAAAATTACTTTATCTACAAAGTCTTCATACCTCAGCTTTCTCCTATAAAGTGGGGATAATAGTAATTAGAGTTGTTACAGGGTTTAGATGAGATAATGTATGTGCAGCAGTTAGAGATGTAGCTTAAACATAGTGGAAAAGACCCTGATGCTGGGAAAGATTGAAGGCAGGAGGAGAAGGGGACGACAGAGGATGAGATAGTTGGATGGCATCACCGACTCCATGGACATGAATTTGAGCAAGCTCCAGGAGTTGGTGATGGACAGGGAAGCCTGGCGTGCTGCAGTCCATGGGGTCACAAAGAATCAGACACGACTGAGCGACTTAACTGAACTGAACTGATAAATAGTATCAGGTAGAAACTTGAAATCATCACCATACGGCATTACTCAGAAAGATATTAATCATTTTTGTAAGATGAGATCTACCTTTGATATTTAAAATATATATGCAATGAGAGATAAAAAGACAAATCTTAAGCAATTAGATTACAATCTACATAAAATGTAAAACAAACAAAATGTCAATTTTGTACTTTATGTGTGAAAGCTGCTGCTGCTGCTAAGTCGCTTCAGTCGTGTCTGACTCTGCGACCCCATAGACGGCCTCCTACCAGGCTCCTCTGTCCCTGGGATTCTCCAGGCAAGAACACTGGAGTGGGTTGCCATTTCCTTCTCCAGTGTGAAAGCTAAGCAAGTAAAATACAATGAAGTGTATATGTGAAAGTTAAGCAACTAAAACACCAATGAAAACGTGGAGTTTTTCCTTTACTGTAGATGCTGATTTATAGAAACAAACCATGGTTTTCCCTGAACCTCGCTGCAAGTGTGAGTTTTCTTATTAGATGAATATATAAATTCCCATCGTTTCTCTGAAGAATAGTTTAACAAGAACCCAAAAATCATTCAATTCTAAATGCTGAAAACATTAGGATTCCCTGTAATCTCTCCCCCGATTTGGGAAAGCACTAGCAGACTTACTTTTCAAACCTCCGACAGTTGTATCTGCTTAGTTGCGTTTCCCTAAAGGTGTTTCGTCCACTCACTGTGCGGGTGTCCAGCTCCCTCCGCCGATGCCCACGTTGCACCTGGACATGGTCACAGCAACAGTTCTGTCTCCAATCACTCCATCTGCCGCTCTCATGCTTTCCTGGGCGTTGGTCTCAGCTGACACGCAGAACACTGATTCGCTAACCCATTAAATCTCCAAACTGTGCTTATAGTGTGCAGTCATGGTGGGAAAACATGACTGATTAGGGCAAAAACGCCCAGACACAATGTAATTTTGGGGTCTGAAGGGAATGCTTGCTGCCTGTTGACATTTGAGACATTGAGTGCCTTGCTAACCTGGACTCCACTTCGCCGTAGCTTGGTCTGCCCATGCATTTCTCTGTGCCCTCCTGGACTGCATACATGGAATCTGTCCAGTCTTTGCATCAAGAGTTTTCTCTTTACCTTGTAATTGTACCATGAGTCAAAACGCTGGCTTACTTCTCTTCTACTGAGAGGAGCAGTTCCAATACACGTTTTACTTTCAATACAAATATTCCCAGTAATACAGACATGCAGATTCTGCCTGGTCTGATTAATGATGGCAGATGAGGGTCATGTTTCTTTCTTTGTTTCTTTGCAAAGCTGCAATGCAGCAAACTACCCAGAGACGGGAAAAGGTTTCCTTTGTGGCTCCTGAGTTTTAGATTTTGCGTTGAAATAACATCTTTTGTTGGCCTGCATTTGAAAACGATGAAAGGGAAGGAAGTTATCCTATGAGAAAGTTTCTGTAAAGGATCACATTTGAATGAGATTAAAACTCAAAGTACAGTCACAAGAAGTACAGTATTTAACGTCAAGGAAGAAAAAAAAATCAGACCAAGAAACACAGATTTTCAAGATAATAGAACTGCCTTTCATAGACGGTTTCTTTAATAAAACAATAAGGCGAAAACAATAAGGGTTGTAGCAGCCTTTTTATGAGAGCAGGTGATTTGGGGAAGCAGTGTGTTCTCTTGCCACGCTCATCAGCATGGAGACTGAAGTTGAATGGTGTTGCATTCTGTGTCTGCCTTAGGCAGAACGGCTTTCATTCATATTTAGTATAATCTGAACACAGAACAGGGACCATTGAGATGATTAAGTCTGCATGCCCACAGGTCACAGAATGGGATGTGGATTCCTAATTGTGTAGCTTTGCCGTGTCAACACCCTTCACCCTGAGCACCAACTCCACGTAAGCCTTTCTGAAGCCTTGCCTTTGCTTGCTGTCTCGGGATTGAAATACATAGCTTGGTGCTTTCAGCCCAGGAGCAGGGCTGTAGGTCATCCAGGACTGGGGTCCCCATCTTCCGGGATCTAGTGCCTGGTGATCTCAGGAGGTGCTGATGTAATGAGAACAGAAGTAAAGTGCACGGTAAGTGCAGTGTGCTTGAGGGGCTTCCCTGGTGGCTCAGCGGTAAGGAATCCACCTGCCAGTGCAGGAGACATGGGTTCGATCCCTGGTCCGGGAAGATCCCACATGCGGCAGAGCTACTGAGTCCCTGCACCATGAAATCCTGAGCCCATACCCTAGAGCTCCACAGCAAGAGAAGCCACTGCGATGAGAAGCCATGCACCACAACTCGAGTGTAGCCGCCAATCGCCACAAGTGGAGAAAAGCCCAGGCAGCAGCAAAGACCCAGCACAGCCAAAAACAAACACATAAATACATGGAATGCACTTAAATCATCCAAAAAACTGTCCCTCCGCCACAGCCCTGGGCCATCTGTGGGAAAATTGTGTTCCATGAAACGAGTCCCTGGTGCCCAAAAGATTGGAGATCACTAACCTCGGATGTAAATACATGTCCTGCTTTATGTATGAACTCCGTCTTCAGCTGTTGCATTAGTTAGGCCAGGCTAAGCCGTTCCTTTGGCAACGCAGCAACCCCTGAATCTCAGCGGATCCACACACTCGAGGTTTACTTCTTGCTCACGCAGAATCCAGTAGGCAAAGAGAAGAGGGATCAAGAGGTCAGGCAGAGGCTTTTCACTGATATACACCCGGGAGGGACACGCAGCTCTTCCACTCACGTGACTGGGGCTCGTCACCTGGAACTGCCTCCCCGCCAAGGAGCTGCATGGGGCGTCATCCACGTGCCGGGGAAGGAGGACGGAACAGGGTAGAGAAGCTTCCAGCACAAATATTCCTTCTGCTGGTAGTGTATCACATGCATCTACCATGCACAATGTGTATAATATCACATATATCTATCATGGACGAGGTACATGCTATCATACATCTATCATGTACTATCTGTATAGTATCACATACGTCTGTCATGGACGAGGTACATGCTATCATACATCTATCATGTACTATCTGTATAATATCACATACGCCTATCATGGACAAGGTACATGCTATCATACATCTATCATGTACTATCTGTATAACATCACATATGTCTGTCATGTATAGTGTATATAATATTGCATATATCCACAATGTACGGTGTTTGTAATATCATGTATATCTATAGTGTATATACTGTTACATTCATCTTCAATGTAAAATGTGTGTATCACGTACATCTACAATGTACAATGTGTCTGTGCTCAGCTGCTCGTGTCTGACTCTTTGCAGCCCCATGGACTGTAGCCCACCAGGCTCCTCTGTCCATGGAGCCTCCCAGGCAAGAATACTGGAGTGGGTTGCCACTTCCTACTCCAGGGGATCTTCCTGACTCAGGGGTCGAACCCACATCTCTTGTGTCTCCTGTATTGGCAGGCAGATTCTTTACCACTGGGCCACCTGAGAAGTCCACAGTGTGTCTAATATCGCATATCTCTATAATGTATATCATATCATGTGCATCTGTAATATACAATGTATATAATATCACATATGTCCACAATGTGTAATGTATGTAATATTCTTGCTTTCTAAATTATTTAGTTCCAAAGTATCTCAAGCCTAGAACTGCAGGTATAACAAGATTAAAAATTGTTTGCATTATTAGATGCTATTAAGGGGAAAATTTTATGGTCATGATTCATGTTTGAGAATAGGCCTTTTTAAGATCCTTTTTTTTTTTTTTTAATATGCTAATATGTCTAGGTTGGTCATAGCTTTTCTTCCAAGGAGCAAGTGTCTTTTAATTTTGTGACTGTAGTCACCATCTGCAGTGATTTTGGAGCCCAAGAAAATAAAGTCTGTCATTGTTTCTACTGTTTTCCCATCCATTTGTCATGAAGTGATGGGATTGGATGCCACAATTTTCATTTTTTTGAATGTTGAATTTTTTTTTTTTTTTAATGACTAGCCAAATAAGTATATCTATAAATTCAAAGGAGCACTTTTGTGTATTTGTTTCATTCTGCAAATTGGATTTGAATTTTTTTAGATAGTTTTTCTGGTTGTAAAATTATTAAAGATTTCATCACCTCTTTAGGCCTCTAAGAAGGAATCTGAAGAGGTGATATGATCCTTTTTACTGCCTCCAAGCTTTCAAGCAGTGGGTAGTTCAAATGATTCAACTATCATTGCTGATATCAATGTCAATTTGGACTCAATGTATGCATTAGACACAAAGTATTGGTTAAAGTCATCTCAATTCTGTGAGAAAGTCTAACTCCTTTACCAAATTGAGCCAAGTTCCTTTAAGACTCTCTTAAAGTATAGTGGCCACCATCATACTTAGAGCAAATGAGAGAGATCCCAAAGAAAGGATGAACCTTGGTGAGCAAGAATCAGGGCACAAAGCTCTGCTTCCCTTCCATATCAAGTTTCCACATTTTGCTGATCTTGGAGGATCTGAGGAGCCTGACTTTTTTTGTTGTTTTTTAAGAGAGTCAGCATGCTGCTCTACAATTTCCATGAAATTACAAATTCTTTCTAAAATTGAAATCCTCTAATGTAGTCAGGGTACTAGGCATGTGGGTAATTGGTGCAGGGCTGAGGTCCCATGTGACCAAAGCTGATGAAGCTGAGTGAATACTGCAGTAGCCCAGGGCAGGAAAAGCCAGGAGGAAAAATCTAGGGATTGCCCAAGGCCAAGCTGGGGAAGATGAATGCTGTGATCAAATCGTAGGAAATGAGCACAGAGCTAGGATAAGAGACAAGCCTAAAAGTTAGAAAACAGACTGGAGATGGAATGAAGACCAAGCAGTGAGAAAGGCAGGGGATTCAAGAGGACTCCATGTTCTTAGTTGAAAATTTAGACTCCTGCCTTTTGATCCAGTCCATGGTGTGTTTACATGATCCAGTATCTTGAAGGATTCTTTTTTTTTTTTTTTTGACAGCTTTAATTTTTCAGCACTTTATTATTATTTTTTTTATTTGATAAATTTAACTCCTTTTATTGCCATACCTCATTTTACTGTGCTTTGCTTTAGTGAACTTTATAGATACATGTTTTTTTTTTTTTTTTCCTTGTTAATTTTCTGTTTAGTTGATCTATCCATAAGTGTGAGTGGGGTATTAAAGTCTCCCACTATTATTGTGTTATTGTTAATTTCTCCATTCATACTTGTTAGGATTTGTCTTACATACTGCGGTGCTCCCATGTTGGGTGGATATATATTTATAATTGTATATCTTCTTCTTGGATTGATCCTTTGATCATTATGTAGTGACCTTCTTTGTCTCTTTTCACAGCCTTTGTTTTAAAGTCTAATTTATCTGATACGAGTATTGTGACTCCTGCTTTCTTTTGGTCCCAATTTGCATGGAAAATCTTTTTCCAGCCCTTCACTTTCAGTCTGTATGTGTCCCCTGTTTTGAGGTGGGTCTCTTGTAGACAACATATGTAGGGGTCTTGTTTTTGTATCCATTCAGCCAGTCTTTGTCTTTTGGTTGGGGCATTCAACCCATTTACGTTTAAGGTAATTACTAATAAGTATGATCCCGTTGCCATTTACTTTATTGTTTTGGGTTCGAGTTTATACACCATTTTTGTGTTTCCTGTCTAGAGAATATCCTTTAGTATTTGTTGGAGAGCTGGTTTGGTGGTGCAGAATTTTCTCAGCTTTTGCTTGTCTGAAAAGCTTTTGATTTCTCCTTCATACTTGAATGAGATCCTTGCTGGGTACAATAATCTGGGCTGTAGGTTATTTTCTTTCATCATTTTAAGTATGTCTTGCCATTCCCTCCTGGCTTGAAGAGTTTCTATTGAAAGATCAGCTGTTATCCTTATGGGAATTCCCTTGTGTGTTATTTGTTGTTTTTCCCTTGCTGCTTTTAATATTTGTTCTTTGTGTTTGATCTTTGTTAATTTGATTAATATGTGTCTTGGGGTGTTTCTCCTTGGGTTTATCCTGTTTGGGATTCTCTGGGTTTCTTGGACTTGGGTGATTATTTCCTTCCCCATTTTAGGGAAGTTTTCAACTATTATCTCCTCAAGTATTTTCTCATGGTCTTTCTTTTTGTCTTCTTCTTCTGGAACCCCTATGATTCAAATGTTGTAGTGTTTAATATTGTCCTGGAGGTCTCTGAGATTGTCCTCATTTCTTTTAATTCGTTTTTCTTTTATCCTCTCTGATTCATTTATTTCTACCATTCTATCTTCTAATTCACTAATCCTATCTTCTGCCTCTGTTATTCTACTATTTGTTGCCTCCAGAGTGTTTTTAATTTCATTTATTGCATTATTCATTATATATTGACTCTTTTTTATTTCTTCTAGGTCCTTGTTAAACCTTTCTTGCATCTTCTCAATCCTTGTCTCCAGGCTATTTATCTGTGATTCCATTTTAATTTCAAGATTTTGGATCAATTTCACTATCATTATTTGGAATTCTTTATCAGGTAGATTCCCTATCTCTTCCTCTTTTGTTTGGTTTGGTGGGCATTTATCCTGTTCCTTTATCTGCTGGGTATTCCTCTGTCTCTTCATCTTGTTTAAATTGCTGAGTTTGGGAGTCCTTTCTGTATTCTGGCAGTTTGTGGAGTTCTCTTTATTGTGGCGTTTCCTCGCTGTGTGTAGGTATGTAGAGGTGGCTTGTCAAGGTTTCCTGGTTAGGGAAGCTTGTGTCGGTGTTCTGGTGGGTGGAGCTGTATTTCTTCTCTTTGTTCAGTCGCGCTATGGGGAGGGAGGGAGGGATGCTGCAAACAAATGACACTGGCGTGCGCTCGCAGTGCCTCAGCCACACTGGGTCTGCCCCCGCTCACGGCGCGTGTAGCCTCCCTGCCCACACTGCTCAGGCTCTAGGTTGTTCCGCCGGGAACAATCCGAGGCCGGCCCTGGGTTGCATGCACCTCCCAGGTCCAAGCCGCTCAGGTTCAGGCACTCAGGTAGTCCTCAGAGGCGCAGACTCAGTTGGGGCTGCGTTTTGTGCTCTTCCCAGGTCCGAGCAGCTCAGGTGATGAGGTGTTTGGCGAGTGCCAATGCTGCGACTTATCGCCTCCCCGCCACTTGGTTATCTGGGTGTAAAACCGGCGCACCTTCTCAGGCAGATGTTGACCGTCCAGACCCCCAATAAGTTTTAGTTAGCAAAGAAGCCAGTTTTATAGATAATGTCTCTCTGGGGCTGCGATTGCCCCCTTCCGGCTCTGGCTGCCTGTCACCGGAGGGGGAAGGTTTGCAGCCGGCTACCTCTGTTTAGTCCTTTGTTCCGTGCGCGGGCTGGCGGTGTCTTAGGTTAGGGCTGGCTTTTCGCATGGTAGATATCCCACAGTCTGGTTTGCTAGCCCAAATTATTTCGCTCAGATAGTGCTCAGGGTATTCAGGCCAGATTCTTACTCTCAGCGATGCAGCCCGGGCCGCGCCTCCCTGCCCAGCCCCCGCTTGCTAATGGCGGATGCAGGCGTCTGCGCTGCTTCTCCGCTGGAGGAGTTACCGTAGGGCTCGCAATCTGCGAGTTTTAATTGTTTGTTTATTTTTTCTCCCTGTTATGTTGTCCTCTGTGCTTCCAAAGCTCGGCACGGATTCGGCAGTGAGAAGGTTTCCTGGTGTTTGGAAACCTCTCTCTTTTTAAGACTCCCTTCCCTGGACGGAACTCCGTCCCTCCCTCTTTTGTCTCTTTTATTGTCTTTAATATTTTTTCCTACCTCCTTTCGAGGAGTTGGGTTGCTTTTCTGGGTGCCTGATGTCCTCTGCCGGCATTCAGAAGTTGTTTTGTGGAATTTACTCGACGTTTAAATGCTCTTTTGATGAATTTGTGGGGGAGAAAGTGTTTTCCCCATCCTACTCCTCCGCCATCTTGGCGCCTTCCCTCAAGATCCTTTTTTTTAATAAAAAAAAAAAGCTTTAGAGTCATTTAATTAGCTCACAGGTATTATTAAAACTAAATATACCAAAAATATGAATTCTCGGACTGCATTTGACTAATTCCCAGGTGCAGATTTGCACTGCTTTTTTCAGCATAAAGAGAAGTGGGGGAGAGGGGAGGAAGCCAACAGACGCATAGGAGGCAGAAAAGCTAGATCCATGCACGATGGTCCCAGAGCTCTGGAAGTAGTTTCCTCGCTTGCTCTCTCCCTCCTTTTTTCCTTTCTTCCTTCCTTCCTTCCTTCAACAGATGTTATTCAGTCTCTGCCACATGCCCAAACTCTGCCGGGAACCAAGGAGATGCTCACAAACAGGTAATCATCATTCCTGGATGACTTAGGGTAACACTGGGTGCTACCAGATAAATCCCCAAATCCTTGTGACTCAATCGCAGTAACATTTACTTTTAATTCACGTGCAATCCAGAATATACATGCAGGGCAGGGGGAGGCTGTTGTCAATCGTATAATCTGCTCAAATGGCTCCCTGAATATTACATGAAACTTCCAGATATTACGTGAGTGATTGCAACAAGCCAGCAGAAAGGGGAACAGCTTGGACAGTCCCAGGTGGGAGATTTCTGCAGGCTTGGCCCAGGAGGACTGCACGTCTCTCCCACGTCCCAGCACGGGTGGGAGGGTCAGAGCAAAAGACACAACCTGAAGGAGTTCTGTTTTGGTTTAGGGAAGCAAAAATAAAATGTTATTCATTCACTTGTCCAGCACATAATCATTTGCCTTCTTTTTTCTTTTCCCTGCCTCCCTCTCTCTTTCTTTTTTTAAGTAGCATGTTTCTTATTGATTTTTTCCTTTATGTATTTACTTCTGGCCGCCCTGGGTTTCTGTCGCTGCGCGTGGGCTTTCTCTAGTCGTGGAGAGTGGGCACTACCGTCTGGTGGGTGGCTGCTCTCACTGCGGTGGTCTCTCTGGTTGCGGACACAGATCTTGGTGTGGGCGTCAGTCGTCTCGGCTCTTGGGCTCAGTGGTTGCAGCTTGTGGGCTTTGGAGCACAGGCTCGGTAGCTGTGGTGCGCAGGCGTAGTTGATTCGAGGCATGTGGGGTCTTCCTGGACCAGGGATCAAACCAGTGTCCCCTGTACTGGCAGGTGAGTTCTTAACCGCTGGCCCACCAGGGAAGTCCGTCCCTCTCTTTCTTTCTTTCTTCCCTTCCAAGCGGTGCTCTTGGTACAGGGGCTACTACAGTGAATAAAACAGACAAAAATCTTTCTACTGTTCTCAACCTCAAATTCTACTTTTAGGGCTTGTACCCTTAAGAAAATCTTATACATGTAAGTGTATTGGTCCTGACCAGGTGAGGCATTTCCCCTTCTTGCCCTCAGGGGATGCATCTGAGGCAGTGCAGAGAGGCGCTAGTGAGAGGGAAGGGGGAGAGATAGAGAAGAGGGAGGTGCTGGCTTCCAAGTGGGGAGATGGGGGAGACAGGAATGGAGTCATGCAGCTGACCTCCCTGTCTGGCTGCGAAAAAGACGGCTCTCAGGGTCTTGGATGCATTTGTCATCCATCATCCAGCACTCTCAGTGCTTCTCAGTTCAGTTCAGTTCAGTTGCTCAGTCGTGTCTGACTCTTTGCGACCCCGTGGACCACAGCGTGCCAGGCCTCCCTGTCCATCACCAACTCCCGGAGTTCACTCAAACCCACGTGCATCGAGTCGGTGATGCCATCCAGCCATCTCATCCTCTGTCATCCCCTTCTCCTCCTGCTTTCAATCTTTTCCAGCATCAGGGTCTTTTCAAATGAGTCAGTTCTTTGCATCAGGTGGCCAAAATATTGGAATTTCAGCTTCAGCATCAGTCCTTCCAATGAACACCCAGGACTGATCTCCTTTAGGATGGACTGGTTGGATCTCCTTGCAGTCCAAGGGACTCTCAAGAGTCTTCTCCAACACCACAGTTCAAAAGCATCTTCTGCGCTCAGCTTTCTTTATGGTCCAACTCTCACATCCACACATGACCACAGGGAAAACCATAGTCTTGACTAGACGGACCTTTGTTGGCAAAGTTAGTGCCTCTATAACTCTTCTAATGCAAGAGACCCCATTAATTTTATTATTTTCAAAGGGATTCAACAAATTCAAGCCTCTGTGACTTTAAGAGGAGTCATGCACATGCTTGGGTTCTCATCACCAGGCTGTTCTTAGAAAATCTATCTTTTCCCTGGGCAGGTCCCAGACCACCAGAGTCACCTTGACTGGGGGTTAACTCTTGCATCAGCAAAGCGAGTCTAGCTCCCCATCTCTGTCACATAACCATTCTCCTTGAGCCTGGGACAGCACACGCACAAGCCAGGTGACCGAGGTAGATTTGTGGGCTGACCTCAACTGACCAGCCAGACAAGTGGACTAGACTAGGATCAGCCAAGAAGATCTTGGTTCAAGGTGCTTCTTAGTAACATGCTTTCAGCATGGGATATGTTCTTGTTGATTGTGCTTTGGGTGTTTCCCATTGTACTATGGATCTTTTTGTAAACCTTAATTTATTTGGCTGTGCTGGGTCTTAGTTGTAGCATACAGAATCTGATCTTTGTATGCGGAATCTTTAGTGGTGGTATGTGGGATCTAGTTCCCTGACCAGGGATCGAACCCCAGTCCCCTACATTGGGGGATTGGAGTCTTGGTCACTGGACCACCAGGGAAGTCCCATTTCACTGTATATCTCTTTATATCCTTACTTCATCTCTTAGTCTTATAAGAAACTTGCCTTTCTTTAAATAAGTCTGTCCCAGGATTCTCTCCCATGAGGACCTCATGTTCTCCTTGTTCCCTCTGTTGGAGGAGAGGACTCTGTGTGTGTGTGTGTGTGTGTGTGTGTGTATGTACGTGTGTGCATATGCCTGGGTGGACTCCTCCCACTTCCCACGGACGTTCTCTGCCCTCCTGGAGTCACTGGACCCCTTCCCCAGCTTGGATCCCTTGATGAGCTGTATTAACCCTGAGGCTCCTCCCTGCTCATCAGGCTCTGAATTGAAGCACAGCTGAAGAAATCCCAAGAAACTGTACACATATGGCAAACCAATTCTCAGCTCCTGACACTTGCTTTCACAACTTTCTATCTTTTTTTATGGACTTTCTGGCTTTCTTACTGTAGCTTTCCCAGACAGTCTCTGCTCTCTTCAAGCCTCTGTCTTTCCCCATCCAACCTCCCTCTTACTTGAGGGTCTCCGCAAGGAGAGGCTGGAACGAGGCAAGGTGGATACCTGGAGCAAACGCCCCGTGCCCCGCTGCATTTCCTTTGATTTCTGCATTTGTTCTCTCTTCCTCTGTTGCGGGATCAGAGGAAGAGACTTTTCCTGTTCCTTTCTGGAGTTCATCCAGCTACCTGTGCTCGAAGTTTGCAACATCTGAGCTGAGAGACCTTACTCCTGTATCATGCCATTTCTTTCAAGCACCTCATGTAGCTGCCATTCTCATTTAGCTCTTTGTATTTTCCTCTTTCAACAAATGTGTGTGTGCCTGCACTGTGCCGGGAGCTGTGCATTCTAATAAAGTGTAAAATATGGCCCCTGCCCTCAGTCAAGTAGGGCAAGGTGGTAACGTTCTCTTCCGACCGTAAGTCAGCGTGGCAGAATGAGAAGTAGTGCCGGCGTTCCGGGAAGGAGCAGTTATTCCGATGGGGGATTTCAATTTCCTCAAGCCCTTCAACGACTCCAGAGCCAGTCTCCAGAGCAGCAGAATAAATAGAAAAGGAGAAAAATGCACACAAATGCGCTCATTAATCCATTCGGAAAATATCTATTAAGTGCCTACTGTGTGTCAGCTCCGGTGGGGTGCTGGAAGTCCCCTAATGAGTGAATACCATCAAGGTTCCTGGACTCATGGAGTTCACAGACAATCGGAGAAGACTAGTCTTAACCACACATTTACGTATGAGCTGTGGAAAGTGCGGGGAAGGCGAAGCATAGTAGAGGGTGTGAAATGGAGCGAGACCGTAGGGTCCTTCCCTTCCTTCCCCGCTCCCACCCCTCCCAACCTCTCCATGTCCTCTGCCTGCTTTGTCTTTAGTTAAAAAGGCTTAACACCTTAGTTTTACATTTAGTCAAAGAATAAGTTTAACGAGAGAAATGAGAAATGCAGAAACAAAGGAAAACAGTCGCAGGAGACCAAATGATAATAATGGGTCACTGGGCACAGTCAGGGGCCTTTAGTTCCTTCTCAAGGGCTGTAGATAACATTGTGAGCCACGGCTTGTGAGCTGTCTCATAGATACTGAAACGCCAGGGTGAAGAAGTTAACTCCATGTTGACCAGACTGTACCCACGACATATGCTGCCACGATTCTAAGAATTGGCCTCAAGGAAATGGCAACAAGCTAACCCTGGAACTGAAGATTAATTGTACTTAAAACAATTAAGATGACACTGGTCAGACTGCCGATGACCAGTTTGAAGATGACAGTCAGAGCTGACTGTGCTGTTTCTGCATGTAGCCCCCTTCTTCTGTCTATAAAAGCTCTTGCCCCACTGGTTGCCCGGGTAGGGGGTCGGGTGGGAGTCAGCCTTTGGACAGATGTCCATCCTCCCCCCATACCAGTTACTGCATCTGAAATAGAGCGAACTTTCCTTTCCACCAACCTGGCCTGTTTATTGGCTTTTGGGTGGCGAGCAGCCAGATCCCATACACCTTTCGGTAACAGGTATGGTTTAGTCCCAGGAAGCAGAGAAGTCTGCCCTGGGCCTGGAACAACAGAATTAAGACCTGAAGGATGAGTGCTGGTTGTCGAGGCAAAGTGGGAGGCCAGAGGGCCAGCCTGCACAGAGCTTTTGTGCAGGAAAGGGGCTCAGGAAGGGGGTGCCACAGGCCTGGGAGGAGGCCAGCGAGCAGAGAGGGGTGGCAGAGAAGGTGGGGGTCCTGACACGGAAGGTGAGAGATGCTGTGGAGGGGGACCTCGCAGTCAGGACAAGAGCTGTGTGTTTACTCTTGGAGCTATGGAGCTGTTGAAGGGCTTGAAGCGAAGAGGAGGCTTAATCAGATGTGCTTATCAGTGAGCGCTCCAGCTGCTAGTGGGTAGAGGGTGGGGGGCTTGGGGTCAACTCTGGTAAATTGGAAGAGCACTGGCTTGGAGTTGGGTGTCACAGGCTGTATACAAATCTTATTAGCCAATGTTGTTGTTATTTACTCCCTAAGTCATGTCCCACTCTTTGTGACCCCAGGGACTGCAACACACCAGGCTTCCCTGTCCTTCACTATCTCCCAGAGTTTGCTCAAACTCATGTTCATTGAGTCAGTGATACTATCCAACCATCTCATCCTCTGTTGCCCCTTTCTCCTCCCACCTTCAATCTTTCCCAGCATCAAGGTCTTTTCTAAGGAGTCAGTTTTTCACATCAGGTGGCCAAAGTATTGGAGCTTCAGCTTCAGCATCAGTCCTTCTGATGAATATTCAGGGTTGATAACCTTGGGCAAACCCTTCTGTACCAAAGCTCGGTTTCATCCTCTGGACAGTGAAACGGTTGGGAGAAGAGGTGTCAGCCTAGGTCCTGGCTCACAGGAGGCCTTCAGCCCATAGGTTTAATCCTCTGCCTTGTCCAGTGTTTCTTAAGCCTCAGAGTCATTATTCATCTGCCAGGAGGGGATGTAGGTGAAGGGTGCATTTCTGTCGGGTTCAAAGAGCACATCCAGGCTCATCTCACAGGCCCGGGGGTGGCACGGTCAGTTAAATTAGATCACTTTCTTTTTTCTCATTTGCAAATTGCTGACCTTGAAGACTGAGCTGACATGGCCTCCTTGACCTGAGTTCTAAGTAAGGAGCTCTTGATCTAAGAATTATTGCGGTCTCCATCACACATTGGCTGGCTCCTGTGAACTATACTGCTATGCGTTCAGAGTCCTGGCACAGATGGAGAGTTTCAACTCTGGCTTGGTGCTGGCTGGAGCTGGGGATGTTGTTCCATCCCTCCCTGGTCATCACTGTTCTTCCTGAACGGGTTGGGTGTTAGGGATGGAAATCGAAAGTGGGCAGTCTGGCTTCACGCCCTGCGTTTTGCCAGGACACCCTGCTGTTCCACTATTCAAAGCACGAAGGTTTCCACCTTTTAATTAGAAGAGGAAGTAAAGCCGCCTTTGCCACTGTCTTCTCTCAGAATCCCAGAGTCACAGGAGGGTCAGAAGCACCAGTGGACCATCACGTGCGAAGATTTAGGTGTAAGGGTTCCTGCTACAGTGATGGGGGTGTTCTCCCTTCTGCTCAGAGAGCGTCCTCTGCTTTTAGGACCTGAAGTATGCTTCCCCACCCACCCCACCCCACCAAGTTCACATGGTGAAGCCCTAACTCCCACTGCCTGAGAACGTGACTATCTGGACACAGGGCTTTAAAGTGGTGATTAAGATAAAATGAGATGATACGGGTAGACCCTAATCCAACTGGTGTCCTTAGAGGAAGAGGTTAGAACACAGACAACATGGGAACCAAGGGCAATCTTAAGTGGACACAGGGAGAAGGTGGCCGCCTCCAAACCACAGAAAGAGTCCTCCGAAGAAACCAACCCTCTGAGGCCTTCGTCTGGGGCTTGCAGCCCCCAGGACTGTGAGACCAGACCCATCTGTGGTGTGAGGCATCCACTCTGCAGCGCTTTCCCGTGGCAGCCCTAACTGGTACAGAGCCAAAGGCGGCTCCACCAAATCTGAAAAGTGGGACTACCTGGCTGTTTCCGTGCTTCCCTGCCCGTGTAGACTTGACTCTCACCGTGCGATTTCTCTGTGTTGTGAAGGAGGCTGCTTGCGAGCTCACAAGCGCCTTCCAGCCCAGCGTCTCACAGGTCTCACGTTTACCCACCATGTGGACGAGGTGACGTCTCCTCCCTTCTTCCTCCCTTCTCCACGAGGATATATGAGGACAGAGAGCATCCTGGCAGCTAAATTGCCTGGAGTACATAAAGTATTAATTTGGCAGTTGAGCACCTTTCACTATGTTATCCATTTATCTTTGTATGTTAAATGGTTTTCACATGCTCAGGGCTATAAACCATTTCTCCAGGAACCTAACTTTCAAAGGCGTGGGCTTTAGGTGGGGAGAAAGTACACTCCGCCCTCATAAAAGATCTCATTAAACGTGACAGGCTTGCCAGGACTCTGTGCCCATGGGAGAGGCTGGGGCCACTCGCTTTGAAGAGCCGAGAGGGTGGCTCCATCATCCCACCTGGCCCGCAGGCATTGACTTGGGTCCATTTCAGTCCTGGGGGGAGGGTGGCCATCAAGGGTGGCCTCGCCCTGGCTGCCACTTCTGCCAAGGCTTTGGGGAATGAGTTAGAGGCCGTCTGCCCTGTTCTGTGGGGCCTCTGCATGTGCCCACGCTCCTTGTCTCTGGTTTGGGGCAGCCAAGGGTGCTGCCGGCTCCTGCAGTGGAGAGGTCGCATTAGCAAGGATAGAAGGTGAATTGGCATGCAGCGTCATTAAAAGACAAATCAAACCACAGGCACTCAGTGATACCAGGCTGTGGGGAGATGTCACCCGACTGCAGGAACTACAGAGCAGGGGGCCTGCCGGGTCCCAGCATTGGCCCCAGGGAAGCTTCTGCCCGGAGCATGGGCACCGTGGGATCCTTGTTCTGGGGGGCTCCTGTTTTTAGGCAGGAGAGGGCTGTTAAGCCACATTATTCAGCCCGTGCCTACGGATTACCTCCCTTGTGCCAGGTATTATGTGGGGGAGTAGTTGATAGATGTGCTTCCTGCCCCTTGGGCTCAGCAGCGAGGTTGTGCGGGCAGCAGAGGCTGTGTTTCCTTCCCCCCACCACACTCCTTGTCTCCCTCTTTTTTGCCCTTTCACCCGTCCCCTGAACTCTCCAACTCCCAGAGGCCTGCATCGGAGGAAGAAGGCGCAAGAAGGACGCTTATCTCAGGGCAGGAATCCCTAACGGCCGGATTATATCATCTGGCTAGGAGATATTTTACTCCAAATGACCATCTTGTGGCCTCTCCAACGACAGGATCCTGAATCCTTTGCTTGCAATGAAATCCTCACAATGCAGCTTACTGCCGTAGCCTGGAGGCACATGGGGGCTACCCCAGAGGACCAAGAACTGCAGAGTTAGAGAGAGACCTCCAGGCTTGCAAATCAGCAGTGCATTTTGTCATTAGCAAATAAACAGCTGAGTGGCACTGCGCTGCTCTGCTGAGGCTCTTAAGTACTTCATGCACTCAAGCACCGAGCTTAGTTCCTGCTTCCTGCAGATTTATGTCCCCACATACAGGGCAATAAGAGGCCTGCTGGCAGTGAGCCCCAGAGAGGTAGTGGGGTTGCAGAGGATATGCTGACAAATGGAATTGCTGGCAGCTGTTGGTCCCTGGGCTGCCAGCCCTAGGATTTAACCCCTAACTCTCCAGGTGCTGTGTGAGTTGAGGATGGGCAGAGAGGATGCTCACTGGAGGAACTGGTCTCCGTTCCTATACAGTTTAATGCCTTTTCTTCTATTGCCCGACTAACCAACCGTTTTACTTCCAAGACTTGAACAATAGCAAGCTTCACCATTAAATACTGTTTAACAGTGTCAGCAGTATTTCTTTGAAACTTCTTTTGTCAGGTTTAACAAAACCCCACCAGATCTTACTAAAAGGATTAGCATCCTGGTGTTTTACTTGGGTAATCCAGTATTGTTCAGACTTGGAAGAAAAAGGAGGTTTAGCTTGCCTTGCAAATTCAAGGCAAGGTTACACTGGGGTGACTTAAGAGGCAGAAATGACAAGGGGTACAGTGTCAGGACTGAGTGAGAAAGAGCAGGCATGGCCCTTTGCTAAGTCTGACCTCAGCCAGATGCATGGTGCCAGGAACTTATCTCATATTTGCTGAGTGACTAAGTGATATCCCAAGAAAGGAAATTGATACGATACTAAAAATCAGAGTCCCTATCACGTCCGAAAGTGGAAGATCTAGTTATTTCATCCTTGTTCTTCACTAATTTTCTTGTTTCCTGTGGATAATTCCAGTAAAACTTTGCACCCAAACCAAACTTGAACAGAATGTAAAGGATGATGGTTATAGACAAAAAAGAGGATTAAAGGAAAGTATTTGAGAAACTAGTTATTCGACTGATAGTCCTGAATTCAACTGGGGATAAAAAATGCCTACATGGCAGGTTATTGTGAGGATTAGGTGAGATCGTGTGTATAAAGCATCTGGCACAGTGCTGACACCTAGGAGGTGCCCAGCAATTGCCAGCTGCCTCTCTCAGTGCTCCCTGCCCCCCACATACAACTTAGTTGATTTGGGGCTGAATCAGATGACTGGTTTCTTTTACTGTCTTCCATTTCTAGGATTTCCTTCTCCTCTTAATGGAGAAATGTTACCGAGGTAAGGGATCATTACCTTTCTCCTGTTCTATAAAGAGACCTCACCTCTGCAAGAGTGAACAATTTTCTAATCACTTTCACGCTGTTGAATTGGTCCAAGAAAACAGCTTCTGGGAGCTACTATTTTTCAAGAGCTTTGTACTGTTGCTTAGAAATGCTTATTATTTTTCCAGGAAAGGTACTTGGCTGTGTTCAAGAGAGGTTGGCTCCCGTCAATCTGTACTCCCTTAACGTTTCCAATATATTCAACATAAAAGGTATAGAAGAGAAATATCCACACCCTTTGGTGAACTTTTTCCATGAAACTCTTGTTTTCCATAAATTTTCTGTGAATCTCTTGTTTTCACATCATTCTCTCCTTAAAATGTTCTCCCAGTTGCCTGTAGGAAGCAGAGTCCAGTAGCTTTATAACGGCATTTAAGGGTTTTCACAGCTGGGGCCTTGACTTCCTCAGAAGTCTCATCTCGCTCTCTCGGGAACACACCTAAGCCTCCAGTTTTCCTGTTCAGTCTCCCCATCTCTCCACCAAACTCCTGCTGGTCCCTGGAGAACCTCTTCTGTGAAGCTTTGTGAACCACAGAGCAAGGTTCTCATAGAGGGTCCAGAATTCTTTTTCTCTTGTAGTATGTTTCATGTTTTATTGTATTTCATGTTGATATAGTGGGCTTGTACAATATCTAGTATCCAGGTGACACTGACTCCATGTTTGCTGAATAAATTTTGTCTTGAATTTGGTGAAAAAGAGGGCAGATACAACTTTTTTTTTTTTTTAACTGTTTGCACCAGGCTGCAAACTCCTAGAGACCAAGACTTGGTGTTGGTGACTAGATTAAAGATCATGGAATGAGTTGACAAAAGACAGTAAATACAGTGAAAAAAAGAAGCGAGATGATAATTTACATTTATCTAGTATCTGCTATGGGCTTCCCTGGTGGCTCAGATGGTAAAGAACCTGCCTGCAATGCAGTAGACCCAGGTTCAACCCCTGGGTGGGGAAGATCCCCTGGAGAAAGAAATGGCAACCCTCTCCAGTATTCTTGCCTGGAGAATCCCGTGGACAGAGGAGCCTAGCAGGCTGCTGTCTGTAGGGTTGCAAAGAGTTGGACACGACTTACAGACTAAACAGCAACAAATATCTGCTATAAACTGGGTGCTAGATCTTTCAGGGATATACTTGATATAATGTTATTTAATCTATTTGATTACCATGTGGGGATTTACACAATGACGGCTTAGTAAATGGGTTTAAGCATAGAGTGACTTGGTTAGAGACTTAATTAAGCATGGAGCCTAGATTTGAATCTCATCTGTTGCTCCAAAGCCCAGGCTGTTTGCCTTACACCAGTCTGGCTCAGAGAAGGGAAATGCTACCATTGAAGCAATCGGCTGGCATTCCTAGGCAGCATGGATTTGAGAGGCGAGGAAGGCAGCTAGGAGAGGAGTAGAATAATTCAGTCGGGAGGTCATGAGGGCCTGGGTGAGAGTAATAGGCAGAGAGCAATCAATACGAGTGATTGACAAGGAGGAGCCAAGCACAGCAGAGCATCTTACCTGCCTGAATGTGGTTGTTGGGGGTGGCGGGGGCGGGGGGGAGGGGGCCCTGCAGTAGGGGCTGGGCACAGTGCTTGGCACAGATCCCCAGATGCAGCTGCTCTGGGCCCTGAGTGCGTGCCTGGCCAGCAGTGTGTGGAGCAGGAAACGAAAAAGACTCAGGTCCTGCAGAAAAATCATAACGTGCTTTATGCCTACGTGAGTGTCGAGCCCTGACAAAAGTGGTCACTATGGTTCCCCCCCACTATGAACCTCAAGGTGGCCTGCCAGAGTAGTAGGTTGGATCCCCCATTATGCTCCTAGCCGGAAGGGATTTGTCAAGTCGACTGTCCCACAGAAACCTTACCAGATACAGGGCTGTGTGTGAGCTCTGTTGGCCGAATATCACAGTATGTGGAGAGGTTTTTGACCTTGAGCCTCCACTAAAACTGCTTTGAAATCTTGTTTACATAGCATGATTCCACACATGTGAATTCTTAGCACAGCCGTTTGGGCCAAATATGCTGTCTGCCAGCCTATGAAATTTGACAAAACGTGCTGGATGATGCCGGCCTCCTGGTTAATGTACTTCAAGTCCTAGGTCTTTACTCTTTTTTTTTTTTCCTACTCTTTTTTGTCTCATCTATTTTCTATAAGGTCAAAGCTGTTTATACATCCTGGGGAGAGGCTGTAGGATAAGGATGGACCCATCTTTCTGTAACTCCCTCCCTCCTGCCTGCATTCCTGGCCATCTTGCTGGCAGAATATTCCTTTATTCAATTTTACAAAGATGGAAGTTGTATTTAACTGGAGATGAGCTTCATCATTCTTGTAAAGTTGTGCTTTCTTTTTAGGAAGTATGATTCCTTTATAGGCATTTCATTCAATTAAAAAGAAAGAGAAGATCGAACTTTTGGCAGCAACATCAAGTATTATGAACGAAATTAAAACACCCAAGCCAGTGCTCAAGCCTATTATGTGGATTTATGGTTCTCCTTTGAACTCTTTATAAATTCAGTGATTCTGAGTTTCAGTGACCCATGGGAAAAAAAAAAAAAGCACTTTCAAGAGGTGCTTTAATGTCCCAGACTCTTTTAAAGACAACTGTAGAAATTCTACTGGTGTCCTGATGTGGTCAACTTATAGACAACTTACTTTGCTGGCATTGAATGGAAGGTTTTTGATGTTTCAGTCATTGATTGATAGTCTGCTGTGACATATGATTTTCTTCACTTTATATATTATAGACGTAGATTTATCATGCCTGACATTTTGGTTTTGAACTATACACCTGGGTTTGCTTGGAGAAGAACATACTAGGGGTTCACCCATCACTCCCCCTCACAGTTCAGGAAGCGTGTGGAGGGAAGTACGTTTGCAGAATGTAATCCTAGAAGCTGGGTCATCTGAGAAATCACTTTAGAATCTGATACCCTTTAAAAGGTTGGGGGTGGGGAGTGCTGCAGGGATGGAAAACCATATGTTAGGTGCACCGTGGGAATCTCAATCTTGCCCTCTTTGATTATGTAACTGTTTTGAAGCCACATGTTCCTCCAGCTGTTTCTCATCAGATTTGTTTTGTTCCCGTATAAACACATACACACAAAACAGAGCCATTTTCATGAAAAGAGAAATTCTCTTTTTCCCCTAACGTTTCTTTGATGATGAAATTCACGTAAAGCTCTGAATTAAGAAAATGTGCCAGTGAAAGAATTCGGACGAGAATTAGAACAGAAGGCAGTTTGATTGTCTTTTGTCTTCCCTTTTCAAATACGTTTCTTCATCCTTTTTACTCTCTATAAACCCACATAGAAAAGCCCAACTTTGGAATAATATTAGTAATCACGGTTTTTGGTTTCCGTCTCATGAGAGAAGATAAAACGGCAGAAAAATTGTGCTGATGACATCCAAACAGAGGAATACTGGTTGTTCCGAGTGTGTTGGGACACCCTTGCTTCTTACTTACTCTTACTCTCATCTCAATTCTGAAAAGTTGCCTGGGCGCACAGTCCAGTGATTTACCTGACACATACCGACTTTGTATACAAAGCTGTCTTTGGTTCTGGCCCAGCAAGTTCAAGAGCTGTAGCATTTCCAGAAGTTACAGCTTTACAAAGTGACAGAGCACATTATAAAACATCTTATTACACGCTTTGTGTTTAATTTCATTTAAATAAGGACAGTAGCTTAGGTTTCTATAAAGCTATACTTTTTAGTAACTTAGATTTCTGTAAGCTTTATAGAAGCTTATGTTTTGTTTTATTTTATCCTCTCATTTAGCCTTCATAATTTATACCCCTTTAACCAAGAATTTAGGGCTCAGGGGATTCTGAGTCCATGTAAGTAACTAAAATATGTGTCATGCCAAGAGGCCCATTCGCTATTGCATCTTACTACACCGGGAACCATGAGCTGGATAAAGGTAGGATAACTGGCCAGACCAGCTCCAGTTAGCTCTGACCTCTGTGTTAATGCCTGTCCCTTTTGGCTTCTGACTTACAGGGTATATAGGGCCATAAAAAAGTAGATAAGAAAATAAGAAATAAGAAAATAAAAAGAAAAAATGGTGTCAAGTCTCATAGCCTGTAGATTTATGATATTAAAGAAACCTTCCCTACCATGTTGTCCAAGCCTGACTTATGGACACCACCCCTGATTCCCCACCTTTCTAGGATACTTCTAGTAATAAGGGACACAGCCCCTTACAGGTAGCTTTTTTAGCAAGCTCATCTCCTTCATGGATATTCTGGTCCAAGCCACAAGACCCTCTTACCTGACAACTGAATCTTACAGGTCTTCCTGCCATCACTCTGGTCCTGCCCCAAGCTCCATTTGCCCATAGCAGCAGCGATCTTTTAAAGGGTCATCAGGCCCCATTATTCTTCGGGAGGTCAGGACTTTGTCTTGTTCATCCTCCACTGTGTTTCCCAGTGTTGTCACCCAGCAGGTATTCTATAAAATTAATGAGCTTAAAATTAATTAGTTATTAGAAAAATCTCCTTTACGTTTCAAGACTGAATTTATGTGAGGGTGAAAGATGACACCAAGGTTCCATCCCCGAGTGTCTGGAAGAGTGATGGATGTGGGATGTGAGGAACCGAAGGAATATAGAGTGGATGGAATCTGATGTCACCACCCCACCCACTTACTCTGAGATACGGTTGGATGATGACCTCAAGTTCACAACCAGCGTGTCTGGGGTGGAATCTATGTCCTCTCATTTCCCTGCCTTTTGTTCTTTTCAGGACGTGACACCATCTCATCAGCAGGAAGTGAGGTTGGGGTACAAATGAAGGAAAGATGATGAATTCAGCTTTGAACATACTGAGTTTGAAGTATTCCTGAAACATCCAACTGTTAGAAGTAATAACTGAAACTCAGAAATGAGCTCAGATACCTGACTGATTTTGTAATTGAAACTTACGGGAAAGGATAAGATTGCCAAGGTAGATAAGGAGAAAAAAGTCAGAAAAGGGAGAGAAGAAGGAAAGAAAAGTTAGCAAAGTTCATATGGAAGAAGTTTGCAGAGGAAAAAAGGGACCCCCTGGTCTCATGAAGTGAAGGAAGAAAGAAGGTCAACAGAGGAAAGGTCAAAAAGGATGAGGCTGAGGCAGGAGGAGGGGCAGTTTCAGCAGTATGGGGTCAAAGGTTGGAGGTCCTGAGGATGAGGCCTTAGTGGTTAAGAGCACTGGACTTAAACTGCCTGGGTTGGCACCCAGACTTCAGCATTAACTGAAGGTCCTCAGGCAAGACTTTTAATCTCTCCAAGCCTTATTGCCTCATATATTAAATAGGGATAAAATTTTCTATCATATTAAAATACTATAAGAAATAAATGAAATAATCCACCATAAATTGTTTAACTCCATTCCTGATACATAGCATCTGCTCAATAAGTTTAGACATTATTTATTTTGGTAAGAGTTTGGAATATAAAGGAGGATTAACTGAGTTCGGGAGAGCTCTTAAGTGAACAAAATCCTGTAACAAAAGGAAGAAGAATCATAAATGTAGACATAGGACTTAGTGTTGGGGAAGAGAAGATGGATTTTGAGGTAGGAGCACAGCATGGGTGGTAGGGATGAGGAGAGAGACGGGTGTTTGGACAAACAGAAGGTCTTCCACTGTCGCCCTGTTGGATCGGCCCATGGCCCCAGCGAGTTGAGAGCTTGTGGATGCCTCTTTCTCTCAACACCACATGGGGCTGATAATTCCAACTTCCCAAACTTCTGCAGTTCAGTAAGCACTGCCAGGGCTCAGGATGGTGCTCTGCAGACACCATAAGAAAGCCTCTCCCAGAGGCCAGTGTCCAATCATGAATCAAGCTGCCTTTCACTCAGCACAGTCTTCAAGAATCTCAGGGCTGGAGGCATCTGAAAGGCTATCTGGCCCAGGTCACCTGAATTTTCTTCATGGTATCCCAGGGGGCAGTTACATATAAGCTGCGTTTGAACAGTGTCCCGTTTGGTATGTTGCAAGCCAGACCTTTCTTTCTCAGGTTAGATTCTTCAGCACAGAAAGTTCTCCTGCTGATCTGCCGTAGACTTGGAATTGCCATTTTCAATCACCCCTTAGGCTTAAGGGACTGAAGGATTTTTTTGAACTGCAAATACGTAATTTGGATATGGAGACCCTGGTGATGCCTTTCTGTAAGGGTCCCTTGTCAGTCGCAGACGACTACTCCCAGGAAGGGCAAATTGAACGTGCGGTGGGAGAGCAGCGGATGGTAACATTAGAGGATGCTTAGCATCTGGGGATGTTAGAGATCGTGAGACACTGCTGAATAAAAAGGCAACATGTAAGCCCAGAGATTTCAGAGGAAGTTAAGTATCGAAGTCAGGTTCATGCTTTGTCTTACTCTGGCCTCAAGTAGACACTGGGGTGAGCTTTTCTTTAGGGGAGTCCAGGCCTGAGCATTCACTCCTTGCCCTCATGTAAAAGAGGACATTTCAATTACTGGCAATGAAGTGGTCCATCGAACCCATTTAGATAGACCCAGCCAGAGTGGGGCCAGATACCCAGGTGGCTCAGTGTTAAAGAATCTGCCTGCCAATGCAGGAGACACGGGAGATGTGGGTTCTGTCCCTGAGTCAGGAAGGTCCCCTGGAGTAGGAAATGGAAACCCACTCCAGCATTCCTGTGTGGAAAATTCCACAGACAGAGGATGCTGGTGGGCTGCAGTCCATGGGGTCAGAAAGAGTTGGTCACGACTGAGCCACTGAACAAGTCAGGTCAAGAGATTCGTGGATCTGGTTTAAGCTAATATAGCTGAAGGTGTTCTCAGTCTACCTTGAGGAGAAGACTTCAACCCAGCCACATAACCTGACCTCGATCCAGATAGAGCCCAGCCCAGCACCCTGGGAGCTCAGCTCACTCTAAGCCTTGTGTTCCCTCACCTGTGAAATATCTTACCTGTTAGAATGCAGGGAGCTGAAGTAGAGGGCAATGGCAGTTCTTCTCATTTCTAAATTCCACGATCATAGCTCAGCTGCTGGAGAGGTCATGGCAGGAGGCAGGTAGGAAAGGAACAACGGCAGCTCCAGAATTTCAATCTAGAGCAGACCCGGGGCCCATCTGCTTTGCGGTTTGACAGTCTGGAGAGCTTGTTGTGTGTAATAGCTCCATCTGCATGGCAAATGGCTGCTTTTACTTCAATGGCATAAGCATCAAGGGGAGATAGGAGAGGTTGACAAGCTGTCTGCAAACAACCACTTGTGCCGTTTTGGGAAAAGTCCTGGCAGGTGATGTGACCATTCCTCCCGCTCCCACTCGGGGTGAGCTCCACCCTGCACTCAGCTATCGGAAACCGAAAGGCTCAGCAGTGGCATTTGAGCTTTGTCACTGCCCTCAGAAGATATTTCATTTTCATCAGAAAACTTTGGTTATCGTTATGTGTGTTAATTTTCTCTTCTGCCTGAGTGTATAACGTGAGTTGGTTAGATTTGGCCAAGAGAAGAATAAAAGAGAGACTAGACAATTTGTTAAAAATAAGAAGGTGATAAAATTCAATGATGAAATTATGGAGGTTAGAGGAAAATGAATTGGTCTATTCCAGCCATAAGCACTTTGCTTTGATGTTTATCACACTAGCATTAATACCAAACTCTGTGCATCTATTAATAGCAATTTTCATCTCCCCAGTGCTTTACCAACAACTAATTAATTAAGCTAACCTATTTTAATTGGTTGCCATGGTAGTGGAGATGCACAGAAATGGTTGTATCCATCAAATGCACTCTTAGTTCCTGAAATATAATTCAGTTGGGGCTGTTAGTGATCATTATGTGGCATTATAATGTGTTTAGAATGATAGTCACTATGTTAGTAATGAAAAGATTTGTACGTACACATAAATACATTCAAGCAAATATCCATAAAGATAATTTTTGTGTTTGTCACCTCTAAAATGTCTTCCTCTACTGAATCTGAGAGCCAAGCATGAGAATTTCATCTGTAATTATTGCTCTGTTTATACCTGATCTACTGTGTCTGTTCCTTGGTACCCATCCTGAGAAGATGGTCCTCTGGATGAAAGAGGCTTCCAACACCTTGCTGTTGAATAATAGTGAGGAGCGGAATGATGGGGGAGGGTGGGGAGAGGACCGTCTCTACATCCACGTGTCTGAAGGCTGTTGGGGTGGAAGAGGTCTGGGGGCTTGTCCTCTGGGGTCTGGACCAGAGTGAGCAGTGGTGGCTGCAGGGAGCCGGTGTGACCTGGGGCCCCGCGGCACAGGGGTGGCATTGAATGCTCTGGGGCTGGACGGGACCTACATCCAGACCTCATCCCTGCTCTGAGCACGGGAGGGCCTGCACCGGGTCGTCTGGGGATGCCCAGCTACTGCACAGAGGCCTCTGCCTGGCACAGAGTAAGCGGAGCGTGATCGTTTGCTCTGTATTAGTGGAGGACTTTTGTCTAAAGAGTGCTTAAAAATAGAAAGGGCTGCTTTGTGAAGCCGTGACTCACTTTTCTGTCTGCGGAAGTAATGAAGCAGAAACTGGATGACCACCTGTTAAAGCTGTTGTGTAAGGGCTTCCTGCCTTGAGGGTGAGGTTGAAATAGATGATTTCCAGGTCCACAATGCCGTGAATCGGGGGAGGAGGGGAAGGAGGAGCGACTTCGATTTCCATCCTTCAGCCTTCGCTGAAGGGACATCTGGGGGAACCTATGTTTGTGACACAGTCGTCAATATTAGTGGTGAAACGGCATCACGTGGAGCAGCCCCCTCTCTCAGGCTTTTGCCCTGAGTTGGCCTTAATTCCAGGAAAAAACAGTCACTAAATTTGATTGTCTAGTCTCAGCCAAGTTTTCCTTTGAGACCTCTTAGGTCCTTTTCAAATGGAGATTTTTTTTTTTTTCCAACCAGTTTCCTTATGCCTTTGGCTCATGTGTTCTAACGTTGCGTTATTTCCTTATGCATATTGTTGTCTGTCTATAGTCACATTTCTCTAAATATTTATTTCTATCGTCACCTTGTCCTTTAACTCATCAGCGAGCAGGCAGTGAACCAGTCTAGTTTTCACCAGTGTGGACTTCTTTCTCGTTTTTCTTTCTTTCTCTCTGACAACACTATATGGTGACAGCTCCGGCCTAGTTGCTAAATGTGTGCAGAGAGCTGCCGAAATCTGCAGTCACAGGCTGGTTTGTGGGACCTGGTGTCAGGGCCATCTGGACCACTCAGAGACTGCCGTTCCTGGGAGTGTGACTGTGAAGGCAGGCTGAGAAGGCGGGGGATGGACTGAGACCCTTAGAGCGAGGCTGTGGGGAGCCTGGGGAAAAGGAAAGAGAAAATGACTCCTGGGGAAGTCACCAAGGCCAGCACGCAGGGCTGGGTGTGAGCAGTGCAGGGGGAGAAAGGAGACGGAAGGAGGAGGGCAAGAAAGAGGTTTAAGATCTGTCCTGGTTCTCACTGTTAAGCCCTGCATCTACACAGATCCTTCAAATGAAATAGAAACACTACTCCTTACAGAAAATAGAAATTAAGCTTTGAAAGATGAAATGTATTCTAAAAGAGAAAAGAAAAATGATCTTTTATAGATAGCCATTCTAGAATCGATCGTATATTATAGAAGCACTGTAACAGCATCAGCAGCATAAACTAGTATGGGAGCTTTCTTTTTTAAAAAAATATTTATGTATTCATTTGTTTGGCTTCACCCGGTCTTAGTTGCAGCTATATCTTCAATCTTTGTTGCAGGATGTGGGATCTTTTGTTGAGGCATGTGGGATCTAGTTCCCTGATCAGGGATTGAACCCAGGCCCTGAGCATTGGGAGCATGGGGTCTTAGCTGCTGGACTACCAGGGAAGTCCCAATAAAACACAAAGAAAAAAAATTAAACAACAAAACTATCTCATATCCAAAAATATGATGATTGTGTATCTCTATTAAATAACTTTTGAAAAATCACATAAAAAGAAGTATTCTTGTCTGAATAAAATAGATTTGAAGATAAGTCCTGTTGTTCTGTTTGTGTGTGGCATCAGCATGACATTTTTACCAAATTACAAATTTTAGAGCACTAAAATCTTGCTCCTTCTTAATGTTAAAAGTTTCAGAAGTTATTTGCCTAGAATATGTGCATATTCAACTTATATTCACAACAAAACGAGAAGCGAGTTCTACAGTCTGACATTAATGTTGAATATCCATCAATTACAAATTAGTAATACTTTTTTAGGAAATATTTTTCAGCTGAAAAAAATCAGTAGCAGGTTAATGTAGCTTGTATTACAAAAGAAACCAACTTGGCTTTCAATTTCGTTTATAAGTATTATGTTTAACAAAGAAACATAAAGGATAGATAAAGCCACATCTCGTTTCTGATGTGTGTGGGTTTGGGGTTCGTGTAAGAGGATGAAATGTTGATTTTCTTTTTTTTAAAGAATATCAGATTGCTCTACAAATCTGAAAAGCATTTTATGTGTAACTCATTTGACAAGTGAAGACAGTGGCTGGAGTGAAAGGCCCAGACAGGACCCACTGGCCCCAGGTTGGCCTCCTCCAGCAGTCCCCTCCCCCAGGGGTCTGGTGGCCTTTGCATCCATCCCCAAGTCACGCTGAGTGGCAGGAAGCTCCCCTAGAAGGTGACCACTGCTCCAAAATAGAGCAGATCATGGGCTGTGTCCACCTAGGACATTAGGAGAGTAAAATACTATGATGACTGTCCTCAAGCAAGTGTCTTGCAACCTGTGCCAAGAGTCTATGAAGGATCTCCTCGTCTGTAAGGTGAAGAGGTTGGTTTAGACCATTTCTAGTGTCTCTCCGGGTCCCATCTATGAAGCTGAGACTTCTGCTCATGGTTTTATTTCCACCCCTATTTAGTTAACATGCAAAAAACAAATCTATCATCAGAGTGTTACCCTCCTCAGAGGTAGCACCCAACTGCACTATGGTAAGTCTAATATACTTGTGTTAAGAAACTTTCATCCTCGGTCTCCACATTGGAGAGCTTTTCAGCCCATTTGCCTGTCAGGAGAGAATACCCCCACCCACATATGTGTTTGGTACATAGTCAGCTGGTTCTTTTTAAAAATTCATTTATTTGGCTGTGCTGGGCCTTCGTTGCCGCACGAGAGCTTTCTCCAGCTGTGGTGAGTGGGAGTTACTCTCCTGTCGTGCCCCACTGGCTTTTGGCACACAGGCTCAGTGGACGTGGCACACGGGCTTAGGTGCTCCTGGGCGTGCGGGATCTTCCCAGATCAGGGATCAAACCCGTGTCCCCTGCATTGGCAGGCAGATTCTCATGCACTGGACCACCAGAGAAATCCAGTACTTTTTTTTGCTTGTTCTTAATTTTGCTATGTCAAAAAGCAAAGGTCGATTCAGCAGAGCATAAAAGAATGACTTGAAATTTGTTGTATTGTTATTCTGTTTGCTGCGGTGCTTTTTCTCCAAAAAGTAGTACAAAAACGTGACTAAGTTGATTGCTGTTTTGGGGATGCATGATTCACATATCTTTGAACAGCGCAATTCTCTTCCAGGTTTTAAAATAACATGCCTATTACTGATACTTGATTGTGTAGTCTGAGGTAGGCATAAGTGATGTTCCTAGTGTAACAGATAATCCATACATTTCAATAGCTTAATAAGATACAACATTACTGTTAAAAAAAAATAAGATACAAGTTTATTCCTCACTTACTTCACAGAATGTGTGTTGATGAAAGTTCTGCTTGCTCTGAGCATTGATGACTCTCCAGAAAACAGGAAGAAGAACATGGAAAGTGTCCTGGAGATTTTAGGTGCTGGGCCTGGAAATGGGCATTCTACTGACCCAAACTAGTAATACGCCCCACCTGCTGGGAAATGCAGCCTACCTGCTGTGCCCAGGAAGAGGTCAAAATGGTCTGGCAAATGCACAGAAAGGCTTCTGCCATATATTCTATGGTGATGAGCCATGCTTAGCAGGTAGCTGAAGAGGAGAGACCGGAGGGAGAAGCCGCCAATCCAGGTACATTTTCCTAACAGACGCTAGGACTGTCCACAGGGATCGCGACAGTGGCCATGTTGAGCTTCTTCTGTCTCAGGGATTCAGAAATGAAAGGGTGGTAGAAGAGTAGAAACTAAGTCGATATGGCAGTAGAGAAGAAGAACGCCGAGTCGGGAGAAGATGCATTATTCTTCAACATGTGTGTGTACTGGAGTATCTATAGACTCTGGAGGTATTATCTGCCAGGCCCCACATCTTTTCTGGATGTACCACATCTTTTCCATTGTCTAGAGTTGCTTATAATCTACCCTATCTTCTTTGCCATTAGCTTAAGCTCTTTCTAGGCTACAACCTTAAGAAGCTAGAAGCAGAAAATCAAAGTAATCCAAAGGAAGCAGAAATATGGAAATAATATAAGAATAGATATCAATAAAATAGGAAACAGGAAAATAATATAGACAATCCATGAAACAAAAAGTTGATTCTTTAAGAAGATCGGTAAAATTGACAAGCCTCTAGCTAAACTGGTGAGGAAAAAGTAGGGAAGACACAAATGACCAGCATCAAGAGCAAAAGCAAGTGCATCACTAGAGATCATAAAGACACTGAAGGAGAATAAGGAAATAGTATGGAAGGCTTTATCCCAGTCATTTTGACAACATAGATGAATGAATTCTCCAGAAGCTCACTCAAGCAGAAATAGATAACCTGAATAATTGCATATATGTGTATATTTTATGTCTTATTATTGCATATACTTATATATGTATTTTTTAAGAAATTGAATTTGTAATTAAAAACCTTCTCACAAGAAAACTGCAAGTCCAAAGGACATCAAGGGTATTATACCAAACAGTTAAGGAAGAAAGAGTACTGAGTCTACACAAACTCTTTTAGGAAGTAGGAGAGGAGGAAAAGTTTCTCAACTTATTTTATGAGGTCAGTGTTACTTTAATATTCAAACTAGAAAGATACATCACAAGGAAAGAAACTACAGACATAAGCATAGGTACAAACATTGTAAAAATAATTACCGAATTGAATCCAGCAACATGTAAAAGGAATAATTGGTATGAACTGAAGTATGTCCTCCACCCCCCAAATCATATGTTGGAGCCCGAATCCTTCAGTCCAGTTCAGCTCGGTCATGTCTGACTCTTTGTGACCCCATGGACTGCAGCACACCAGGCTTTGGGCTTTGCTGATAGCTCAGTTGGTAAAGAATCCCTTTACCAAGGGAAAGGCTACTTGCTCCAGTATTCTGGCCTGGAGAATGCCATGGACTCTATAGTCCGTGGGATTGTAAAGAGTCGAACACGACTGAGTGACTTTCACTCACTCCTAATCCATCAGTGTGACTGTATGGAGGTGATTAAGGTTAAGTGAGGTCATCGGGATGGGGTCTAATCCAGCGGGACTGATGTTCTTGTAGCAGAAGATACCAGAGATGTGTGTACGCAGAGGAAAGGCCATGTGCTGTCACAGGGAATAACTACCTGCAGGCCAGGAAGAGAGGTCTTATTGGAAACCATCCTTGCTGGGACCACGTTCTTGGACTTCTGGCCTCCAGAACTGGGAGAAAATAAATTTCTGTTTTTTAAGCCTCAAAGTCTGTAATATTCTGTTATGGCTGCTTTAGCAGGCTAATACAATAATACATCATGATCAAATGAGGTTTACCTCAGGAATAAAATTGGTTTAACATTTGAAAATCAACCAATGTAATTTACCAAAATTACAGCATAAGAAAGAAAAATTATATGAATATCTCAATAGATGCAGAAGAAGCATTTGACAAAATTCAACACTCATCCTTTATAAAACAAAACAAAAACCAACCAAATAAGAAAAAAGCCTCTCTACATACTGGGAATAGAAGGGAACTTTTCTCAACCTGATAAAAGGCATCTACCAAAAACTTACAGTTAACTTCATACTTAATAGGGGATGACTAGATGCTTCTCCCTTGGACCAGAAACTAGGCAAGGATATCTATCTGTCTTTATCACTTCTATTCAATACAATACTAAAATTCTGACCAGTGCAAAAAAGCAATAAGTAAAACTGTCTTTATTCACAAATGACATGATCAGCTGTGTAGAAAATCATAAGAAATGCGTTTAAAAACTAGTAGAATAAATTAGGTCACAGTAAAAATTGGCAAAGTCATAGGATTCAAGATCAATACACAAAAGTAAAATGTATTTCTTTATGTTAAGAAATTTGAAAATATAAGAAAATAATAACATTTAGAATAATATCAAAAAGCATGAAACACTTCTGTACAGAACTTAATAAAATATGTGCAAGTTCTATACACTGTAAACAGCATAACTTTGCTGAAAAAAAAAATCAAGAGACTAAATAAATAAAAGGATATAAGCCACGTGTTTATGTTTCAGAAGACTAGATGTTGAGATTGTCAGTACTCTCCAAACTTACCTATAGATTCAGTACAATCCCAGTTGAAATCCTAGTAGGCATTGAAAAGAAACATTACTTTGCTGACAAAGGTCTGTGTAGTCAAAGCTATGGTTTGTCCAGTAATCATATATGAATGTGAGAGTTGTATCAGAAAGAAGGCTGAGCACTGAAGAATTGATGCTTTTGAATTGTGGTGTTGGGGAAGACTCTTGAGAGTCCCTTGGACTGCAAGGAGATCAAACCAGTCCATCCTAAAGGAAGTCAGTCCTGGATACTCATTGGAAGGACTGATGCTGAAGCTCCAATACTTTGGGCACCTGATGCAAAGAACTGACTCATTAGAAAAGACCCTGATATTGGGAAAGATAGA
The DNA here is from genome assembly GCF_003369695.1 of Bos indicus x Bos taurus. Classification (NCBI taxonomy): domain Eukaryota; kingdom Metazoa; phylum Chordata; class Mammalia; order Artiodactyla; family Bovidae; genus Bos; species Bos indicus x Bos taurus. The sequence goes on from NC_040102.1 coordinate 37,997,506, forward strand.
AGGCAGGAGGAGAAGGGGACCACTGAAGGCAAGATGGTTTGATAGCATCATCGACTCAATGGACATGAGTTTGAGCAAGCTCGGGAGATGTGAAGGACAGGGAAGCCTAGCATGCTGCAGTCCATAGGTCATAAAGAGTCTGACACGACTTAGCAACTGAACAACAAAATATACATCAATAAAGCCAATTTTGAAGGAAAAAAAAACAAACCCTTTTCTCCAGGGTTACTGACTGTGGATTTATATGAATAACTAGACCAAAATAGCTCTGCTCGCAGGACTCAGAAATGAAATGATTTAAAAAGAGCCACTGCCAGAATTCACCCCTAAGAACTTGTCACCTCTTGCAGGTAATTAGGTATGTCCAGAATGAGTCTTTAGTAGGAAATAGAACGGGTAGATTTCTCACCCTTCATAAACACGGTTACTGACATTTTCAAATGTCGGAGTGCATAAAGCCGGGGTTTTGTGATGAAAGTTCTGTCAGAAGTCCTCCTACCTGCTTTGTTGACAGTGTTCACCAACACTTCCCTCTGTAGAGCCACTGAAATCAAAGGACTCCCTAAACACACGCTAGTCCCTCCCAGGATGAGGAGAGAGAATTCATTCATCTGCGCATTCAGGGAGCATTTGACGGGCGCCTCCTCTATGCTGGGCACTGTGCACTGGGCAGGAGGCAAAAAGGAAGTAAGTAAAGAAGGAGTGCTCTCTGCACCTGAGGGGTAGTCTGGTCTGGGTTTCTTGGGGTCACAATTCAGAACATTTACAGACCCAGCTTCTGGGATCTGCCATTATCACTAAAAGCCTGCCAGAAGGCTTGTGAGAACTGTGACGATGGAGACTGCTTTTGGACGCCAGGGCGGTTTTGCTGTTCTTCTCTTTGACTGTGCTGGGTCTTCTTCACTGCGTGCAGGCTCTCTCTTGGTGAGGAGCACGCACTCTAGGTACATCGGTTTCAGGAGTTGGGCACGTGGGCTCAGTAGATGTGCTGCATTGACTTAGTGCCCCCTGGCATGTGGCATGTGTGATCTTTCTGAACCGGGGACCTAACCCGTGTCCCCTGCGTTGGCAGGTGGATTCTCGCCCACTGGACCACCAGGGAAGCTCGCCAGGACACTTTTACAAATGTGAACACATGCAGGCATCGGTAGTTTCCATAGGTCATTTCTACTCCGGAACAGTACTACATGTGAAGTGCTTATTTCAGCAAAGTAGTTTTTATGTGGAATCCCCCTTCAATAAAAACACTGCTTTTGCAACAGTTCCTTTTCACTGGAATAATCCTGAAGAAATAATTTGTTTTTTGAGGGAAGTGGGGACTTTTCCCCAAACATTTTCAGTAATTATTTGGATGGTAAAGCATTTGCTAGTGGAGTGGGAGGATGCAAATAGGTTTGCAAGTGTGAAATAGAAAAGCAGCCATACCTAGGTACCTAAGTTTTTGTTCTTGATGGTTGAGTCAGTACTTGGTACTATACAAAAAGCTTTATAGTTTCAGAAAATCAAACCAGGGCAATCATATGATATTGTTAGGGAACTGTTGACTGAAACCACCCACCTTGGCCAGGCATGATAATAACCACTTGCACGAGTTGTCTCACAAAAGGAGGTCTTAATAGGGAACATGGTGCTGCCACCTAAAACTAACCAGGAGAATTTGGGAGGGGCCGAAAGGAGCGAGGAGATGCCAGCCCATATGTTCCACCAATTTCCCAGAACCCCTCATGCTGGAAACCATCTTGCTGAGAGATGCATGTGCCATCAGGAAGGACCCTGAGTCAGACCAAATATGGGCACAAGCAAGATGAGTGGCCAGAGGCAAGCCCCAAAGCTAGTAACCCCGTCACCGCCAACCCCGAGAGACTGTGAGCCACGTGGCGGAGCAGTCCTCCTGGGTTCGCTTGCCCTGCGGCTTTCTGCCTGGGCGCCCCTTTCCAATACACTCTTCTGCTTTGTCATCATGCGTTTCTCCTCGGACAGTTCATTTCTGGCGTTAGACAAGAGCTCACTCCTGGGTCCCCCTTCCAGTGACAGCATCTTTGGGTCAAACTGGCTTGTCATTTATTCAATGCCTCCTATATGCCAAGCCCCGTGTGAGGCAGGGCTGTCCAACAGAACTCTGAGAGGGTGAAAATGTTCTAGGTCTGCTGTCTAACTATAGTGGTCAGGCTCAGAAACTGGGTTTTAATTAAGTGGAGTTCCTTTCACATTTATATGGCTACACATGGCTAGTATTCATCAAATTGGACAGGACAGGAATGAGGAACAGGTCATATGAAATGTTGCAGTATTCCCAGTGCAGTTGTGGTGGGTTGGGCTAGGTGTGGATGGAGGAATTTTTCAGTTCTTTCTGTCCACAAGGGACCCAGTCTTTCAGAATCATCACCCTGAAACATGTGAACCTACAATGGAGGTGATTGAAAGCTATATCCAGAGATACAATACGTAACGTATATACTTAAACGTCCATGTAAATATATGCACTCATGTATTTATAGCAAGAAAAAAAGGCTTTGACTTTCAAAGACTTCAACTCAAGAAGTGCAAGAATATGATAGGTAGAATGGGGATCTTTCTGTCTGAGGTTCTATACTGAGGTGTGACCGCATTAGATATGAAAGTGGATCAGAGTAGATGTGAAACAGACCTCCACCCCATGTGCAGAGTTCTCAGGAGATGGTTCTGGGATCCTGCCCCACAATCTTGGATCCCACAGTCAGATCAAAGCTGTAAAAGGAAGTGAGTGTGAGGAGATTGGGCTTTCCTGGTAGCTCAGATGGTAAAGAGTCCGCCTGCCATGCAGGATACCCAGGTTCGATGCTTGGTTTGGAAAGATCCCTAGAGAAGAGCATGGCTACCCACCCCAGTATTCTTGCCTGGAGAATCCCATGGACAGAGGAGCCTGGCAGGCTACAGCCCCTGGGTTGCAGAGTTGGACACGACTGAGTGATTAACAGGAACGCTATGAAGAGACTGGGAGCAGATGGTGACTAGAGTTGTCACCTGCTTCTATTCCCCATTAGGGGAAGGTGGAAGGTTCTACTCTGTGACCCCAAGCCTAGTGAAGGGACTCCAAAGGGACCCACTGGAGAAATTTGAAACTGTCCCCTGTAGCTGGAAAGCGCTGAGGATGGTGGTCTCACTCAGACCGGAAAGCTCACGGAGACTGTGGTTCCCCGGGAAACTCGGTGTGAGGGAGAGCTGAGTGCTCTGGGGGCAGGGCGTGAGACCCCCTGCTCTGTGGTTGGGGTTAGCTTGAGCTTCCAGAGTTGCTGAGCAGGGGCCATGAGTCTTCTCATGGACCAGACATGGTCCACGTGCGAGAGAGCTGGCATGGGGTCAGCCTTCTTGGGGTCTCTCCAATGGGGTGGCCTGGAGCATCTCAGGAAGAAGAGGAGGTGTTTTGGAGGTACCCAGAGCTGAAGAACAGGAGCAGAGCTTGTCACCCACTGTCTCCTTCCAGAGCATGCTTGCAGTTGAGCAGCAAAGAAGATCTGGTGCCAGGTGAAGTCTGGGCACTCTCGGACAGGACCCTTTAATTACTAAATCAACCCTGTGTCTAGAGTGAGCTGGACTATTTCTGGGCCTGCCAAGTTTTCATTTAATGGAAGAGAAGAGTGTCTCCCACCGAATGAAACAATTGTGGAGGACAGTTCTGGTCACACCAGGATAGAACTTATTCAACAACCTGGTTTTAATGTGAATATTGATTCCATTAGCTTTTCCTTGTTATAATTCCTAGAAGGTGTGGTTGGCAGTTCTTTTCTTTTGTAACAAAAATAAATTAATTACAAAATAACTAATAATTAATTTCTATCAGCCTGGAAACCTCTGTATGAATCAAGTATCTTTTTAGTGAATTCTAGAGGTAATTATTTTTGTACAAAAATAGCAAATATTAATTAACTAGGTCAGGTATAACAAATTAGCTTGAGACAAGGTGAGAAACTGCTAGAACTATAGGTATAAACACACTTTTACATTTTTCTTGAAAATGATGGAATGGGCATGGTGATAAAAAAGAGAAGTGATGATTGCAGGGTGCAGGGCATGAAGACAGAGAAACTACTCATTGAAAACTTGAGAGGAAAAAGTTTCATGTAAAAATTACCTGAAAATATTCCTTTGAAGAACATCTATTTGCTTTCCTCCTACTTTGTCAGCCTCCTTTGCTGGTTCTTAGTCATCTCTCTAATTTCTTAGCTTTGCATTGGACTCTCCTCTTTTCTCTCTACCAATCCACTCCTTTGGTAATCTCTTCCCATTTCATGGATGTAGATACCATTTCTACTCTAACTTGCAAATCGCTCCAGCACCAAGCTCTTCCCTGAATTCTGATCTCCTGCTGTTTATGCAGCACTGCTGCTTGGTTGTCAGTCTAAAAGGTGCCTGTAACTCACCCTGTCCAGAGCTGAGGGCTGACCTCCCCTGCCCAGTCCGGCTCCCCCTATAGTCTTCCCAGCTCACTTCACCAAATCCATCTTGAGCAGTTCCCTTCCAAATCCCTGTTGTCATCCTTGGCTCTCTTTCTCTTCCACCCTCCGTCTATCAACCAGTCCTGTCAGCCCAGCCTTCAAAAGATGACAGATTCTGAACATTTCTCATCTCCTCCTCTGCTTCCACCCTGGCCTCTGCCACCCTCATCGACTTGAATTGTTGCGTTAGCTTCCTAATTCTTTTCCCTGTTTCCAATGCCCCATATAAGATAATTCTTCTTGTTGTTCAGTCGCTAAGTCGACTCTGCCCTTAGCGACCCTTTGCGACCCCATGGGCTGCAGCACGCCAGGCTTCCCTGTCCTTCACTATCTCCCCGAGTTTGCTCAGATTCATGTACATTGACTCGATGATGCCGTCCAATCATCTCATCCTCTTTTGCCCCCTTCTCCTCCTGCCTTCAATCTTTCCCAGCATCAGGGTATTTAATGAGTTGGCTCTTTGTATCAGGTGGTAAAAGTATTGGAGCTTCAGCTTCTGCAGGCATGAGTCCTTCTAATGAATATTCAGGGTTGATTTCCTTTAGGATGGACTGGTTTATCTCCTTGCAGTCCAACGGACTCTCAAGAGTCTTCTTCAACACCACAGTTCGAAAGCATCAGTTCTTTGGCACTCAGCTTTCTTTACGGTCCAACTCTCACATCTGGACGTGACTACTGGAAAAACCGTAGCTTTGACTACATGGACCTTTGTCGGCAAAGTGATGTCTCTGCTTTTTAAAACGCTGTCTTGGTTTGGTAATCCTGGTAAAACACAAGTCAGATTGCACTGCTCCTCTGCTCAAAAGCTTCCAAAGTCGGTTAAAAGCCTGGATCCTCACAGTGGCCCATGAGACCGCACACATCACACCTCCCGCCACCACCTGTCACTCACACAGCAATTGGCGCACTGACATTGTTGCGGTGGTCTCTGCACTGGCAGTTTACCCCCCACCTACAAGGCTGGCACGCTGGCCCCCTTGTCCTCACTGAGACTTCCCTTTCTCAGCATGGATAGCCTTCCCCAAACACCCTTTGCAACCATCCACTCCCCACACCCATGGTCCTTACCCCTCGTTGCTCTTGCTTGTTTTATTGTTCTCTAAAATGCTTATCGCCATGTAATGTCCTATAAATATTAACTTACCTTACTTATTTTCTGTCTTTTTCAAACTCATGAGACTGTAAGCTCAGTGAGGACAGCAGTGTTTCATTTACTGCTCAAGTCCATCAACTGTACCTAGTATAGTACACAGTAGATGTTCCAGAAATACTGGTCATATGAATGCATAAAGAGTAGCTGTCCATGAGAAAGACAATAAAAAATAAGCTGAAATGTTTGTGTTTCTTTATTTGTGTTTCTTCTTCTTCTTCTCAGGTATAGCTGACCTATTTGGATCCTGGGGAAAAGGTGAACTGGGTCCAGCCTGTGAGCTAACATTTCTGTGCAGGCACCACAGGGGGTCCATGTCACTTCCCCCTTGACTGTCCTCAGATTCCATGCTCTCTGAAACCACCAACGCAGACAGACTGCATTTGTGTTCTTTGCTTCTTGTCTGCCAACCCTCTTATCCACCCAGCATCCATTCAGTATTTATTAGAGTCAAATGCTCGGTGAATTTTGCCCTAGACACACCCTCTTAGTTTTACCTTGGGCTACTAAAATTCAAGGACAACATGATTGTAGCTTGTGTATTTGAGATGAATATTTGTTGTGTATGTGTAATTGAATAGTACATAAATAACTGGATATTCTATCTTGGATAATGGCAAATTTCAACTCAAAAGTTATTCATTGAGCCTTTACTATGGACCAGACACAGTGCTAGAAACTAGGAATTTGACAGTAAACAAGATACTGTTCTTCAACCTAACATATCCGTTATAGGTATACAATTGATATATCATTAATGTGTAAGATGTCTTTTAGTTGAAAATACTTTAGAGGTTAGAGTTGTTTCTATATTTCAAATAAAAACCAAAAAAAAAAAATGCATGTTCTAAGACTCTTTTATTGTTTGAGAATTCAAGTAATAGACAAGAGTGAACCATAGATCACAATGAAAAATTTTCTTTTGACATGAAATAACTGACATCTAGGAAATGAAAAAACAATAATATTAATAAAAATGGATTTAAGAGAACTTAATGTTAATCATTGCCTAAAAAACTTGAAATGTCCCCAAATCCTACAGTTCATATATGAAATAAATGTGAGATGTTTTCTTAAATTTGACAACATACTAAAATCGTGCATGTTATTTTCAGTAATGAATGTGAGACAGGAACTTTTAAAATGTAAAAGAAAAAACCCCCAACGATGTTTGATTAACTATGCTGGAGAAAATTCTTATTTTACCCATAGGAAATGTTGTTATAGGATTATTCTACTACTTCACACCCACTAGAATGGCTATAATCAAATACAGACAATAATCAGTGTTGGCTTAGGATGCGGACAACTTGGAACCCTCATACATGGAAATACGAGATGGTGCAGCCACTGTGATGCACAGCTTGGCACTAAAATTAAACAGAGTTATATATGACCTATGAATTCTACGCAAGAGAAATGAGAATATAACATCCATACAAAAACTTGCACAGGAGTGTTTATAGCAGCAGTGTTCATGAAAGCCAAAAAGTAGAACAACACGAATGTTCATCAGCTGATGGATGGGTAAATAAAATGTGGCCTAGCCTTACGGTGAAATATTATGCGGCAACAAAAGGAGTGAAGTTCTGATGTATGCTGATCATGGATGAGCACTGAAAATGTTAGGCTAAGTGAAAGAAATCACTCCCGAAAAGACCACGTAGTGCATGATTCCATTTACATGAAAAGTCCAGAAAGATGCAAGTCCATACAGATAGAAAGAAGCTTAGTGGTTGTGTGGGGCTGAGGGGATTAAAAGAAAAGAGCAGTGACTGCTAAGCATATAGCATTCTTTCTGGGGTGATAAAATTTTTATAAAACGGATTGTGCAACTCTGTGAATATACTAAAACACATTGAACTGTACGGTCTAGGTGGGTGAGGTGTATGAGTTACATCTCAATGAAACTGCTAAAAAAAAGTCATTCCAAAGAAATGATCAAGAGTATGCAGCCAAAACACACGGGGGAAAAGTACTGCAAAGGTATTTTAGGAAGTTAATTAATAAAAATCTGTGATTTTTCTGGATTTGGTGGTGTGTGTGGAACTTGTCAAGTTTTAGAAATTTGCATTGAAGTTTGTTTCCATTCTAAATAGGTCTTCATTCTTGTACCAAGAAAAAAGAAAGAAAGAAAAAATATTATACAATCTGATACTTCAAACTGGTCTTCAGAAATAGTGGGGATTAACTGTATGCATGAATCATGCATGAGAGAATTTCAATTTCCTTTTCATTTCTTCTTTTGGCCTCCAGTAATTCATGCCTGGCCTGTTATCTTTTCTCTTTGCATAATACACCGCGGGGCTCATGGGCAGAGTTGGTGGAGGAAGACTGGGGTAACGACAGAGCAGCCCCCGCCTCTTTCCTGCTGCTCCCTGGCTGGGTGCCTCCTTCTACTTTTACAAAGTGGATGTTTGTGTATTCTGACAATGAACTTGAGCACAACTGTGAAACTTTGAGCTGGGTGCCTGGGATCTCTCGGGGCTAGAGTAGTGGAAATGGGAATTCATCCTTTATTTCCAATCTTTCAAGACGCCTAACAAAACATTTACACACAAAATACGGTCTGGCAAAATGAGAGGTCAACCTTTTTTTGATTTGCTTTGAACTTTATCAACTCAGAAGTGGCAACACTGGCTAATTTGTGCTGATCAGAATCTTCAACCATTATGTCTTTGATCATTTAAGGTGGGAGAAACGAATGATTATTTAATAGACGTGATCAGCTTTGTAAGTAAGATCTTAAAACATGTTGGATTCAGGCAGGAAAAAAGTTTCCTTTGTGATGACAATGTTTCTGTTGCTTAACTTTGGAAATGCCTCTTTTAAAATATAATTTCATTAACTATTTTCGGCTATGTTGGGTCTTCACTGCTGCATGGACTTTTCTCTAGTTGCGGAGCCGTGGTGTGCGGGCTTCTCATCGTGGTGGCTTCTGCCGTTGCAGAGCACAGTCCCCCAGGGCGAACAGGCTTCAGTAGCTGCAGAGGGAGGGCTCAGTAGTTGTGGCTCCTCAGCTTTAGAGAACAGACTCAATAGCTGAGGCCCAGGGGCTCAGTTGTTCCGCAGCACGTGGGCTCTTTCTGGATCAGTCAAACCCACATCTCCTGCATTGGCAGGTGGATTCTTTACCACTGAGCCACCAGGGATGCTCTGAAATGCCTTTCTTTAACATTTACCATGGACCAGGAAGTTTACATAACTTGTCATGCTAATAATTCTTCATGTTATTATCACCCTCTTTCTATAATCGAGGAAACAGTCTCTGATTATGTGTCTATCCCCAGTTCCCTTAACTAGTAAATTCCTGCAAATCTATGTCTGCTTTGCCTTTTCTATGAAGTTATGTCTGTGTATAGTTGGCATGATTTTACATTCAGCTCAAAATGCTGACCTTCTTCCATTAATGAGTGTTGGTTGATTTTCCAGGTAAAGGCCACCAGGTCAGTGCTCATGCCCCAGGTAGCAACTGCATTTCTTACTTGGTTTTACATCTGATTGTTTGCCAACAAAATCATCAGACCTCGAGGTTCAAGGAAGGTGGGAGTTTATTGAGAATAGGCACACAGGTACTGTCTTCTTTGTATCATTCTGTAAGAGGGGGGATCCATAAGGGAGAAATACACCCAAGTAAGTGAAAGCGAAGTGAAAGCCGCTCAGTGGTGTCCAACTCTTTGCGACCCCATGGACTATACAGTCCATGGAATTCTCCAGGCCAGAATACTGGAGTCGATAGCCGTTCCCTTCTCCAGAGGATCTTCCCAACCCAGGGATCGAACCCAGGTCTCCCGCATTACAGGCGGAACCTACACATCTGATCAAACTTCTTCCCTGGCAGGGGAGCGTGGACTAAGATCATTTTCAGACGCTGGAATGGATCTGTATAAATGCATGCACCCCCTCATTCTGGTTCCGCTGGTGAGTACCACTGGCTGACTGGTAGCTGTGGAAGAAGGGGCGAGGCACAGTAGGGGACGCAAGGGCCTCTTGCACCCTGACCTGGTGGGCGGGCTCCTCGGGCCACTAAAGAACCTGATCCTCCATGTCCACTCACAGCTTGGCCACCTTAGTCATTCCCGTGTCTTTGCGCATCTTCTACCACCGCAGAAGCCAGACTTTAAAGTTCTAGGACTCTTACGGAGCATGGAGCCGCCGGCCGCGCGGGGTTCTTATTCAGGAACTGAGCGCGGTATTTGCAGGTAACAGACCTCGCAAAGGGGTTTAGGACCGCACCAAGCGGACCTTTCCCAGCGCGAGTCTCTGCCGCTCAAGGCTCGAGGGAAAGAGGAAAAGGGCCTCGGCCTGAGGCACTCCGGTAGGAAACTGCAGTTTAGGCCGGGATACCCCGGCAGGCTCCCATTCGGGGCGGCACGGCCCGTGGCCGGAGCGCGGGATCTGCCTCGAGGGACCGGACTCGGAAAGGGTCGGCGGGTCGCCGGCGAGCAACCCCCTACACTGACCCCCAAGGGCCCCGCCCGGCGGCTCCGACCCAAGGGAGCGCGTCGGCGCTAGACCCCGGACCGCGGGAGACGCCGCCCCCTTCGAGGCTCCCCTCACGGCGCCTCCTGACTGCAAACTCCGTCGGAAGCGCCGCTCGCTTTCCTCAGGGAGACGGCGAAGCAACAGGCAGGCTTCCGCTGGAGGCCGGCGACCGCGAGCGCCGCGCGGGACCCGGCCCGGCCCCCTCTCTTCCCGCTCCCGCTTTTCTCCCCCTTCCCCTCTTCTCTCCCCTTCTCTCCGAAAACCGCCTACCTCCCGGCACCCCATCCCTTCCCGCCACCCGCCGGGCTGCCCCTCCCGGGCCCCGCCCACCTCCCCGCACCCCTGTCCCTTCCCGTGCTGCCCCCCGTCCCCGGGCCTGCCCCTCCCCCGCACTTCTCCGCCCCCGGCCTGCCCCTCCCCTTCCCGCGTCCTTGTGGGGCACGCCCCCACCTCCGGCGCCCCTCCCACCGTCGGCCCCATCCCTTCCCGCTCGCCCCTTCCCAACTATCTCCCCTCCCTCTCCTCCCCGGGGCCCCGCCCCCTCTCCTGCCCCCTCTCCCGCCCCGCCCCCTCCCCCCTTTCCTTCCCCGGTGCCACGCCCCCTCCCCACTATCTCCCCTCCCTCTCCTCCCCCAGGGCTCCGCCCCCTCCCCTCCCCCTGAGGACTCCTCCCCCTCCCCCGTCTCTCTCCCTCCCCTTCCCCTCCCCCTCCCGCGGCCCTCCCCCTTCTCCGGGCCCCGCCCCCGTCCTACTCTCCCTCCCATCCCCCTCTCCCCCCCGAGGGCCCCGCCCCCTCCACGCTCGCCCCTCCCTCTCCTCCCCCAGGGCCCCGCCCCTCCCCTTCCCTGCCCCTCCCCCGCCGTCCCCGGGCCGCTGACGGGCCTCAGCCTCCGCCAGGGAGCGCGCTCCTCGCCCGCAGCCCGCCGCCCGCCGGCGTCCCCGGAGCGCGACAAAGAGCGCGCCGGTCGCCCGCCCTCTCGCCGTGGCGCCCGCGGCTCCGGCGGCTCGGCGGGCGATGGGAGATGGAAGGAAGAGACGCCGCGGTGAGGCTCGATCCGGCGGGCGGGCGGGCGGCCGGCGGCCGTCGGGCCGGCTGTGCTTCGTGGCGACTGGGTCCCGGGTCCCGGGTCCCGGGAACGGCTTCCTTTCTGCCCCTCTTTGTGAGGGGCCGGGAGGCTCGCTTGTGGGGTGGCGGCTCGGGGGCTTCACGCCGAGCCCCGCTCTCCAGCCGCGAGGCCGGGGCGGCGCGGGAAGCGGGAGGAGCCGGTCGGCGGAGCGCCGGGCGCTCCGGCTCGCCTGGGTTGCGGGGAGCCCAGCCGCGATCGGCGCGGGACGGGGGCGGGTTCCGAGCCTCGGAAGGCGTCGCGGCCCTCCGGTTTTCCTCGCCTTTAACTTTGCCCACGGGTTCATGCCCGGAGCTCCGGCAGATGATGCTGCGAGACGTGAAAAAACCAGGCACCGCTCGGAGGACGTGGGTTTAGAGTGCTGTCGGGGGGCCTGGTGGGTAAATGTGTTGTCTGTCGGTCCGCCTTCCACGGACACGGGGGTTTCCACGCCGGACTCGCTCCTGAGTGGGTCCAGGCACTGGTGTAGGGAAGAGGAGGTCTGGAAAATGCCCCTCCTTGGGACGGATCCTGGCAGCACACGCTTCCATTCAAGAGCTGTACCTGGATATTGCAGAGCCTGGTAGCCCGGTGAGCGCGACTGGCTCTCTGCTGTCAGGGAGTTTGCTTTCTAGGACGGGAGGCTTGGGTGGAGATGTGAAGGAGGAAGGCGGAGGAAGGCTTGGTTCTGGGAGCCGAGGGCCTGGACGGCCTCTGCTGGCAGCTCTGGATGGACCTTGAAGGGGAGGGTCGGGTGGGGGCGAAAGGATGCTCCTCACAGGAGGAGAGCAAATGCGCTCTCTGGGCTTCTTTCAAGAAATACTGGACCATCCTTCCTTAGAGTATTCACAGATCAAGGGATATTCTTTTTAAAAGTCGTTGATTTTGTCCTCAGCACTAAGCGCAGCATGCTCAACAGAAACATCACAATCACAGTAAAGCAAAACAAATGAACACCTTCCCAGACAATTTTTAGAAGGTCTATTCTTCTGTATCTTTCTATATCCACTCACGAATCATATCAAAAATCTATGAGGCTGTTTGTGAGATACTTCATTAATATACACTTCGTACTAAATGGAGCAGAGTGGGTATGGTGAAAATTACTTAGACACGTGGCTTGTAGATTTTGTCACTGACATGATGAGTTTCAGCCTCTGTCTAGGGCACATCCTTTAACCTCTGGAACTGAAATTTCCTCCTGTGTAGGATAAGAGGATTGGGTAGATAGATGCTTTCTCAGAGCCTTCCAGCCCCAGCATTTTATGGTTTCATGCCTAAACATGTACATGCATTCCTTATTCAGTGATTTACTCTCAGCTTCACCTCTGAACATCTCTCAGTTATGTGAATCAACACTCATCCTGGTCATTAAATGGGGGAGATATTTTAAGGCGAAATTCCACAGTTGTATGTTGTTTTTAAAAATGCAAGTGTAAGAAGCTTTATTTGCAGATCTGACTGAGTGCTGGCTTTATAAAAAGTTTTGTTAACACTGTTCATTTCATTAATGACCAAAGAATAATACATGCTTTGTTATCCACGTTGTATTAAGGGGTTAAATTTTGCTTTTCATTAAATACCAGCCCTTATAAAAGTGAGATACCTTGGGAATTTGGAAATAAAAATAAGACAGTAAATTAGCTCATTGAAAAAGAAAAATTCAGAGAAACTTTCCATCAATGGCTCAATTCACTTTCTAAAACCTTGATATTTATCTGTTTGCTGACCGTGATGGAAAATATGAGTGGGATTTAGCCTGGCATTATATTAAAAAAACGCGTCTAAAGCGTCTAAACTCCTTTTAGAGTTGATTTCCCCGCCCCCACCCTCCCCAACCTTGGACATTCTGGAGTCATCTGACATCATTCATAAACTAAGACTCCAGTGTGGTAATGGATTAATCCCAGTCTTGGTTAAGAAGTGCCGAGGCAAAAACTGTGTGAATGTTAAAATATGTATGTACTTTGGCCTCCAGACTGGTTTGTTTGAGGTTTATCTGAGGTTTTGTTGTCATTTGGCAATTCTGAAAAGATTATTTCTTTGGATTTGGGTTGGGTTAGGAGAAGGCAATGGCACCCCACTCCAGTACTCCTGCCTGGAAAATCCCATGGACAGAGGAGCCTGGTAGGCTGCAGTCCATGGGGTCGCTAAGAGTCGGACACGACTGAGCGACTTCACTTTCACTTTTCACTTTCATGCATTGGAGGAGGAAATGGCAACCCACTCCAGTGTTCTTGCCTGGAGAATCCCAGGGACGGCAGAGATTTGCTGGAAAGAATTTTAGCAGTAGCATTATTTTTTTGTGAGTGTGTGTCCCTTTGTACCTTTCCGTGTTTCTGAGTTATGTGTCCATCTTCCAAAGACATTTTTCACACACTCCAATTTAAATAGTGTTGGTTGTAGTGGTTGCAGCGGTAATGTGAATGGCTGTTGCACTTTGCAGAATGGGGTAGTGGGGAGAGGGGAGAGGAAAGATACTTCCAGCATGTAGTGAAGTTACTCTTAAGCTCATTTACTGGATTCCCATGCCTCATTCGAAAACAAGGCGATAACTCCCAACGCTAATAATGAATCTTTGCTTCTGCTATCTTATTTGTGTAAAACAGCACGTGTCCCTGCAGTCCTTGTTTTCCACTGTGCCCAGAAGTTCAACTAACTGGGGCCTTGTTGGCGCCAGTGGACAGAATTTTGTTGACACTCCAGGACACAGAGGTGGTGGGGTGCTTTCTCTTTTGGGGACACCTGTGATGTAAGGAAGGGAGTCACCAGCTTCTCTCCCCTGCCTCCGTGGGAGCACCAGGCCCTGGCCGTGGCTGACCACTCATTTCTCCTGGCTCGTTTAACTGGGAACAGCCATCTATTATTAATAGTTTGAAACTCGCTTTTCTCTGGTCATAGACCAGTAGATAAGTCAGAATAGTTTGTACATGTTGATGGACATTGTGGGAAGTTTATCTTTGAGGTTAGGGTAAGTGGGAGAATGAACACTTTGACCTGAGCTGAAGGCTTTTTTCTTACATAGTAGTTTCAGATCGGAGAAGGAAATGGCAACCCACTCCAGTGTTCTTGCCTGGAGAATCCCAGGGATGGGGGAGCCTGGTGGCTGCCGTCTCTGGGGTCACACAGAGTCGGACATGACTGAAGTGACTTAGCACTAGCAGCAGTTTCAGATAGGTTGTCTGAGAAGCAGCATTTTCCTTTAAGTTTCAAATGATGGCCTGACTTTTGGGAAAATGCTTATTTTATGTGATATTTTCAAGCATGATACATTGTTACAATCACAGCTAAAGTTTATTGAGATCTAGTTGCTGTTTTAACACAGGTTACCTCTAGTCCCCATTACAGCCCCGTGTGGTCAGTACTGTCATTACTTCCAGTCTGAAGTCTGGAGAAGTTACTTAACACAGCTAAATAAGCCACAGAGCTGAGATTTAAACTTGGCATTCGAGTGTTCTTAACCACCACTCTGCTTCTATGTCCTCAAAGTTAGCATTGTGTGTTGCAGGATTTTGGCTCTCGTATTTAGATTCTCTGGGTCTTGGAATCTGAAATTGGATGACTAATTTGTCAGCAAGCATTATTTTATATGTCTATTGGCTTAAATGGTGGGAGCGGGATTGTTGTTTGGCTCAAGAGATGGAAACTGTGTATTTTTCCTTCAAAAATGCAGTGTCTAAAAGGATACTAAAGGGATTATGTAAGGAATTCCATATAGTTATAAGTACTTAATTGGAATTCAAATAAAGCAGATTCACCATTTGAAACTGAATGTAAAGCTCGCCCATTTTGACTTACAGTTACGTCACACAGAAGTGACCTAGAGTTTTGTATATGTGTGAGGATCAGTCTGCTTTCCTTGTTTTTTTTTCTTCTAGGGAGCTGGGATTTAGGTTGTTGGGAGAGGGGTCTGAAACAATAGGAGGACGGTGAGGGGCTGAGCCGAGGGCAGTCATAAGAAGATCACGTGGCAGTTGCTCCCCCATTCTCTTGCCTTCTGTTCCCAGACCTCTGCTGAGAAAAAGCGACTTATAGAAATGAAGCTGGTTCTTCCTATGGCTCTTCAGTCTGTGGACAATTAAAGTGGAAACATTTAAATAGATGGTTTTGTTTGTTTCTTTTGTTTGGCCTTCCCGTGATTATTGGTTAAGGAACAGTGGAACTGCTTTTCTCTGCATATGATAACTTACAGGCTGTTTTGAATTTCATTTTTCAACAACTCTTACTTTCCAAGAAGTTATTTGGTAAGCACAGTAGCGTGGATTGAGTCACAGGACTCTGACGGAAGGGGAAATCTGGGCGTAACAGTCAGTGGCACAGACGATGTAATTGGACGATTGCTGCCTTTCTGATTATGTTATTTTCTAGCAAAATTATATTGGGAAATGGCATCAGGTTGTGTGACCTTCCGGAGCATGGTCTCCGACCGGACCTGCGTGCCTCTAAAAGGCACAAGTAGTGCGTGTTTGAAGAAGCAACATGTGTCCTTGGGTCTGAAACTTTTCACTTGAATAGCAAAGTTCCCTTTGGACAGATGTTTATGCTTTTCAGCTTCATTTCTTTGCTTCTTCTTCTTTTTTTTAATGTTTTGGTCTTTTTGGCCACGGGGTGTGTGGGATCTCAGCCCCCTGACCAGGGATCGAATCCACACCTCTTGCATTGGAAGGCCAAGTCTTAACCACTGGACCACCGGGGCGTCCCTCAGCTTCATTTCTGTTGACTCCAAAGGGTCCATGAGCTGCTACCCCATCTCCTGATGCTTATTTCTCCCCATGCAAGTCTTCCATGGAGGGAAAAAGATTCCATTGTTTTCCACGAGCATCTGTAAGTATATTATGGCAGAAACCGAAGTATAGATATTAATATGCTGTTCAGTCATTCATTCATGCAGCAGATATTAAGTATTGATACTTACCATGTGCCAAGCTCTTTGTTGGGCTCCAAAAAGCCTTGTCTACTGACCACTCAGAAAACCTGCCAAGAACATTTAGAGGTTAACCAGGGCCATATTTCTGAGTGTCAAACCTCACAGCCTGTAAATATTGAAACTACTGTATTTAAGAACTCTTTCATAGAATCCTCTTAGAATCAGTGAGTTGCCTCCAAATCAGTATTGTTCAACACGACTTTATATTCGTTTATATCCGTGCTGCCTCATGTGGCAGTCAGTAGCTGCGTGTCGCCACCGAGAGCATTTGCAATTTGGCTAGTGAGATTTAGGAACTGAATTTTAAATTTTATTGAATTTCCGTGAACTTAAGTAGCCTCCTGTGACTCGTGGCTAATGTATTGGGGCAGCAGCTGCAGAGCAGAAATGCTTTACGTGGTGGCGGTGGTGGTCCTGGGCAGGCATCTCCCACTGGGCCATCTGGTTGCTTATGGTATGTTTACTGACTGGGCTTTGCTAAGCTTCTACTTCTGTACATGTTTACGCCATCATGTCTGATGGGTCCCAGAGCAGGGAGAGGATACAGAGGCATGGGATTTTAATGGAAATGAAAGTGAAGACAGAATCACTGCAAGTGAGAAGAAGAATGTATTCAACAGGCGGAAAAAAAAAAAAAAAAAAGAATACTTTGTGTAACAGGTAGCCTCAGCAAGATGGAGGAAAAGTTTTTGATAAAACAGAAAAATGAGTGCCTGGCTGAGATTCACTATTATATACATTCAAGAGCTGGCTGTGAGTTGTTTGAGAACGTAACAGAGATCCTAAGAGCACTGCCGTTGACCTCTTCGTTTCAAGCTGTGGATAGCTGCATAGCTCCCAGACGCCCTTGAACCTGCATAGCATCACAGTCCGTCTCCAGGTGGGGAGTGCTGAATATCCAAGTGGCTAAGGCCTTTCCTGGGACCCCAAAGCTATTCTGAGGTCCAGTAGATTTTTGAAGTAGATAAAGCTGAGTAGGAGAGAGTCTTGTACAGCATGGCAAGGGGTGTGCCTAGTTTTAAAGCTGCATTGTTAGTAGAGGTGTTTCAGACCACAGACTAGAGGGAAAAAACCTTACTTTTTTTTTATCCCCAAACACTTTTCAGTCTGGAAGGTAAATAGCCACATTTATAGACACTGGGGTTTCTCCGGGGTCAGGCATGTGGGAGGTAGCCTTGAGTATAATAGCAGGTGTGAACTCATGAGAGGATTCTCAAGGTTAGGCTTCTGTTGGAATACATGATTATTTTGAGTTTTCTAACTTGTGGTGAAAGCACAGTGATATCAAGGCATAACATTGCAAAAATGTGGGGATAGGAGGAGGAGGAAGAATAACATACTTGCCAGACACTGTGTGAAGCGGGGTGTGTGTTTGTGTGTCTGTGTATGTGAATTTACATCTTCTTATATATTCTTTACAATATTGCAAGCTAGGTAGTATCCCCATTTTCAGAGGATGCATTTGAGGCTCATGGAGGTTAAATGGGATTCTTTTTTTAAAGCAATCGTACTGAGATAAAATTCACATGCCACACAACTCGTCCATCTAAAGTATATGTTCCCTGATTTTCAGTACCTTCACAGAGTTGTGCGTTCATCCTCTTAGTGGACTTTAGAGTACAGTAATCACCCCGAACAAACTTGGGATCCATTAGCTGTTGCCCCGTAATCTTGCTGGTGCCCCATCCCCTGACCCAGGGATCGCTGTCCTATTTTCTGTCGTATGGCTCTGCCTTCTGTGCACATATCACACGCACGGAACCACACAACATGTGGCTGTTTGTGACTGGCTTCTTTCATTTAGCAAAACGTTTTTCAGTGCTCAGCCATGCTGTAGCATGTATCAGTACTTCTTTCCTTTTTATTGCTGAGTGATATTCAAATGAATAGCCAGAACATGTTTTATTTATTTATCAGATAGTGGTCCCTCCCCTCCTTTGGCTTTTAGGAATAATGTTGCTGTGAACATTCACATACAAGTTTTTGTGGGGATGTATGCTTCCATTTCTGTGGGCTGTGTAGCTAGGAGTGAACTTGCTGGGTCGTATTGTGACTCTGTGTTTGACCCTTGGAGGAGTCACCAAACTGTTTTTCATGAGGGCTGCACCACTTTACATCTCTATCAGCAGACTCCTAGAATCCCCCTTTCTCCACATGTGTTATTTCCTGTCTTTCTGACGTTAGCCATCTTAGTGGGTATTAAGTGGTATTTCCTCATGTTTTATTTCCCTAATGTTATTGAGCATCTTTTCATAGGCTTTTTGGCCATTTGTGTATCTTTCTTTGAAAAAATGTCTATTCTGATCCTTTGCCCTTTAAAAAATTGGTTTGTCTTTTTTTTTTTTCATTAAATGGCTTTTATTTTTTTATTTTTTTTCAAATTTTATTTTATTTTTAAATTTTACATAATTGTATTAGTTTTGCCAAATATCAAAATGAATCCGCCACAGGTATACATGTGTTCCCCATCCTGAACCCTCCTCCCTCTTCCCTCCCCATACCATCCCTCTGGGTCGTCCCAGTGCACTAGCCCCAAGCATCCAGTATCGTGCATCGAATCTGGACTGGCAACTCATTTCTTACATGATATTTTACATGTTTCAATGCCATTCTCCCAAATCTTCCCACCCTCTCCCTCTCCCACAGGGTCCATAACACTGTTCTAGACATCAGTGTCTCTTTTTTTATTATTAAATTGTAAAAAAGTTCTTCATATATTCTGGACGCAAGTCTCTTGTCAGGTATATGCTTTGCAAATATCTCCCCCCATTCTGAGGGCTATCTTTTCGTTTTCTTGTTACTGTCCTTTGAAGGAAGTGAGTTCTTTATCTTAAGCTTGGGTAGGCCTAACACACTTCTAGGTCCTCGCGTATTTGCTGCAGTCCGTCAACACACTAACTTGTAAAGTGATTTGTGTAACGGGTATCATTCTTTTGGACTTCTGGTTGGAAAAAGGGATGGATTTAACTTTTGTCTAAGCTACTTAAGGGAAAAGTAAAGCTCAGGATTTGAGACCTTTATGTGTCTTGAAAGGAAATTTGGAAGTCAGTTCTTTGGAGTCTTTTATGTGCAGAAAATGGTGCTTTCCTCTTGGATTAGAGAATTGCTTGAAAGGAAAAGGACACTCTGCCTAGAAGACTGCTCTTGGTCTTTTTGGGTCCTGTCATTTTACGGTCTGAATAGTGGTTCCCAAACTCGCCTATCACAGGAGTCCCCCGGTTTTAGATTCTTAGGGCTGCCTGCAGGTCTGGTCCCTTAGTTCTGAGGCGTCCCTTTTCATAACCACCCCAGGTGATTAAGATCGGGACACTTGAGAAACTCTGATTTAAGCTGGTGATAATCAGGGCCTTTTAGTGGTTGCCCCTAGAACTTAATTAGACTCTTCAATGGGTGTGGTCCCTGGTGGCAAACATCCCTCACTGAGGGTGATTCTGGAAGAGCTGATCCAGCCTGTCTGACTGCTTTGCTTGCAGAACTACTGATCTTGATCCAGCGCAACCCACATTGTCTTCCCTTCCTCTCTCAGAGTAGAGATGGTTCCACTATCAAAATTCAAACTAGCTTCACAGACACTTTCAAGTCATAGGGTTGCCACCACCTTCCCCTTTTCCTCCCCTTTAAGATGTGTTCCCATTTCCTTACCACTGCTGAATCCCTAGCGGCCTTCTATAGCCATACAGATCTCTGTAAAACCCAGGGGGAGAAAAAGTCATGGAAAGAAAAATAGATCAAAGTTTGTTGTTGTTTAGTCGCTAACTCGTGTCCAGCTCTTTTGTGACCCCATGGCTAGGCTCCTCTGTCCATGGGATTCTCCAGGCAAGAATACTGGAATAGGCTGCCATGCTCTCCAGGGGATCTTCCCAACCCAGGGATCGAACCTGCGTCTCTTGCTTGGCAGGCGGATTCTTTACCACTGAGCCACCTGGGAAGCCCTAGATCAAATTTTACATAATCATTACTTACACTTCGCTTGTTTTGCATGGGTGGTCAGGGTCTCCTAAAGGATTTGATGACTGTGAGGTTGGGCTAGCTCTAATAAAACACAGCATAATATTCTAAAGCTGGGGAGACTCACATGCCTAGGTCACTAAGTGAGAGGCAGGTTGTGGTTAGACTGTGGCCTCAGTAATGCTTGAGCAGAGCTTAGAGCCTGTGGAAAAGCAGTAAGTGGACAATAAATGTGACCTGGATGGTAGGTTATAGTGTCCTTACCTGGGCACGAGGTGGAGGTGGAATTATCTTCGTTCTTAAAATCACACAGGTGTTAAATGGTAAAACTGGTCTTTCTTGTTCCCTATACTGTGATTGCCTGTAGATAATGCAGTGTGGCAGCCAGGAGGAAAATTCTGGCACTTTGAATGGTGCTTTGGCCCATGGTAGTCATTCTATAAATGTTTGTTCAATGAATGAGTTAAACACCACAGGCGATTGAATTGCTAAGCCTAAGAACCTTTCAGGAATGTATGGACAGAAGAGGTGCTCTGATACTGACCCTGGTCACGTGGTGGAGTAGAATTTCCAGAGTTGGCAGGTTTCTGACCTGATCGTCGTTTGCTTTGCTGTGTGGTCTTGTTGCAGCTCCTGCTTTGGGTAGATGGAATTTTTCCCACTTTGCTGACAGCGTTCATGGGCTGCATTTAGTGCTCCAGGTGTGACTTTTATGACAGTTTCTTGTAAATAACAGCCTAGGGCACAGAAAATAAGAGCAGTGTGTAACTGAGTTTCCTTACACAGGTCTTTCCCTTTTGGCAGACACGTTTGATAGAAGTAGATTAAAGGTGTGGACTCGGTCTGTGTGGTGCAGTTATTAACGGTCTCAGGGACCTGATTTATTCACTCTTTTGATTTCATCATATTTGTTTTTCATTCTTGACTCATTTCTTCCTACCTTCCTTGTGTGGCTTATATGTCAGTTGACTGTCTTCTGTATTGATGAGTTCTATTTGGGGAAAAGAAATCTAATAAAACACGGCATAATGTTCTAAAGCTGGAGCTTAAGTAAAGATGTATTTACTTTAAAAATACTTATATATTTTAATTGAATTTTATTAGTATATAAAGATATTTATATATTTAAAAGAATTTGATAGCTTCAGAGTAGTTAAGGTCTATATTTTAGAAACTCTACTAAAATAAATATGTCTGTGATTAGTTAGAAAATATTTTAATTTATAATATCATTATATATCAAAAGAGTTCACAGGTCGATTAACAGGATAATAGTAATAATTTCTTGGTATGCATGCTTGCTAAGTTGCTTCAGTCGTGTCCAATTCTGTGTGACACTGTGGACTGTAGCCTCCCAGGCTCCTCTGTCCATGGGATTCTGCAGGTAAGAATATTGGAGTGGGTTGCCATGCCTTTCTCCAGGGAATCCTCCCAACCCAGGGATCAACCCAGCGTCTTTTATGTCTCCTGCATTGGCCGGCTGGTATTTACCACTAGCACCACCTGGGAAGCCCTATTCCTCTATTTAAAAATAAACCACTTTTTGGTAGAATTCTCTTATGGTCATTGAATGTCTTATTTCTAAAGCTTTTTAGAAATTTAGCTTTTGTGGAAACAACTCTTTCTTGTTATAAACACATATAATTGCTTTGCTGCTGCTGCTGCTAAGTCGCTTCAGTCGTGTCCGACTCTGTGTGACCCCATGGACGGCAGCCCACCAGGCTCCGCCGTCCCTGGGATTCTCCAGGCAAGAACACTGGAGTGGGTTGCCATTTCCTTCTCCAATGAGTGACAGTGAAAAGTGAAAGTGAAGTCACTCAGTCGTGCCTGACTCTTAGCGACCCCATGGACTGCAGCCCACGAAACTCCTCCATCCATGGGATTTTCCAGGCAAGAGTACTGCAGTGGGGTGCCATTGCCTTCTCTTTACGTACTATTTAATTAGATTACACGATATTGGCATAAATCAATTTGGTTCAATTCAGTTCAGTTGCTTGGTCGCGTCTGACTCTGTGACCCCATGGCCTGCAGCACACCAGGCTTCCTTGTCCATCACCAACTCCAACAGTCTTCTCCAACACCACAGTTCAAAAGCATCAATTCTTTGGTTGCTCAGCTTTCTTTATGGTCTAACTGTCACATCCATACATGACCACTGGAAAAACCATAGCTTTGACTAGATGGACCTTTGTCAGCAAAGTAATGTCTCTGCTTTTTAATATGCTTCCAAATCAGTTTGGAAACAAACACAGTTGATTCCTGGTAACCATCAGCTCAGTGATGGGAGCAGAATTTCAGGAGCTTGCCAAAGCCTCAGTCACTAAGCCTGAGCACCGAGTTATGACGGGTTTCATCAGGGATGTTTTACAGGTACCTGGGCATCTCAGAGGTGTCTAAGTACAGGGTGGGGAGAGCCTGAGCTGTATATGTAAGTTTAGAAACAAAGGCAGACCTGATGGAGGATGTGAGGATTGATTAGGAAGAGAAATTAGGATACTCTCCATTTGTTTTAGACTCACTTTTGACTTTTATCGGCCTCATACAACTTCTATTTGTATACAGACTTACTAAACTCATGAATAATTTATTTCTGCATCTAAATTTTTTTGAAATTTTTTTTTCCTTTTACCCAGAAGAAACTTTTAAGTACTTTAAAACTGTGGTTTATAAAAATATGACCCACCAGTATCTATCTATTAAGTGACGCACTATCAAAGTATGGGCTTCCTCGGTGGTTCATACAGTAAAGAGTCTGCCTGCAATATGGGAGATATGGGTTTGATCCCTGGGTCGGGAAGATTCCCTGGAGAAGGAAATGGCAACCCACTCCAGTATTCCTGCCTGGGAAATCCCATGGACAGAGGAGCTTGGCAGGCTACAATTCATGAGGTTGCAAAGAGTCAGACACGACTGAGCAATTAACACATTACTGAAGTACAATATAATAACAGCACATTTCTGTCTCATACCCAAGTACAGAGGTTCACTGAAAACAGGTTACACCCAGATTTTATACATCATTAAAACATTAAGTGCCTTATACTTGGTGTCATAGTTTCTCTGTTACTTAAATCAAAGTCCATTACATTGGCCTGGTGACTTTCACCTGCTTCGGGAAGGGTGTACATGTTGAGACCCATCTTTCAGTGTGTTCTGGTGAAGTAAGAGGTAGAGTTTGTATATGAGAGTGTTTTAGCATATCTCTTGGTTTAGAGAACTGTTTCTTTGCAGTTATTCGGGTTTTCTATGAGGTTAATTTAATTATCAAGTCTCGGCAGCTTTTTTTTTTCCTACAATATCTGAATATGTATATGGATACAAAGTGTCCTATTAAAATAAAACCCTTTTGTAAGGCTACAAGATATACTATCCTAGATCATATGCAGCTCTGTATTACTGTTGTGTCATTCATTCACATACTCATTCGACAAATATTGGATGCTTCCTATCTGCCAGGCATTATTTTAATTTCTGAGGATACTGTGGTCAAAAGAATAGACCAAAAATTCATATTCTTGTAGGGTGAGACAGATCGTGTGTGTATGTGTGTGTGTGGTAATTTGGGGAAAAATAAAGCAGAAGAGAGGGGTTAGGAATTGGGAGGAAGTTGAATTTTTAAGTAGGATGGTCAAGAATGGTCTTCCTGTGGTGACTTGGGATAAAGGCCTGAAGAAGGTGAAGGGAGTCATGTGACTGTCTTGGGGGAGGAGAGGCCAGCAGGTGCTAGTCTTGAGGCCTAGGCATGTTTCCCACCTTCTTCGAACTTGCAAAACTAGAGTGGCTGGAGTGGAGTAGGCAGGGAGGAGAGCAGATATCAATTCCTGTAAGGCCCCTCGGTCCTGTCGGCTGTTCCAAGGGCTTTGGCTTGTTAGAGTGAGCAGAGGAGCTGGTGGAGGATTTCACATAAAGACGCGACAGGATCTGGCTTATCTTTTAAGAGGATGCGCTGCTATTGTGTCTCATGAGATTAGATCTAAGTGGAGAAGGGCAGAACTGTTGTGATAATCTAGGTGAGCAATGGTGATGGCTTGGACCAGTGTGATTTGTTTTGAAGATAAAGTGTGAAAGATTTCCTGATTGACTGGATGTGAGATGTGAGTGAGGGGAGTCAGTGATGAATAGCAAGGTTTTGGCCTCTGCAGCTTGAAGGATGGAGTTAGATTAACTTGGGTAGGGAGAAGCTGATTTGGAGGGAAAGACCAGGAGCTCAGTTTTGGAGATGCCCAGTGGGCAGCAGTGATGCTAGTCTGGATTTCAGAGGAGAGGTCTGGCTAGAGATAAACATCTGGGAGAGCTCAGAATGTATGAAATGGATGAAATTGGTTGAAACCCATAAGGGAGTGAGTGTAGATAGAAAAGAGGTTCAGGAGCAAGAACCTGGGCCACTTCTGCACTGAGCTTGGGGAGATGAGATGGAACCAGTAAAGGAGAATGAGAAAAAGCTGCTGATGGGATAGGAGGAAAACTAGGACAGGGCCGTGTCTTGGGAGCCAAGTGGAGAAACTGTTTCAAGGAGGATGAGTCAGATACTGAAGAGGGAAGTACTGTGTCAGTCGAGGTCAAGAACTGACTTAGGGATTTAGTGGTGGGAGGTCACTGGTAAGCTTGACAGAGCGCTTGTGGTGCAGTTGTGGGGACCTACAATTGATGGTGAGGAATCAGGATACAACAGGAGTAGGAAATGGAAACATCAACTGTGACAAGTATTTCAAGATTCTTGTAAAGGGAAGGTGATTAAACACAGCTGAAGGGAAAAATGAGGTCAAGAAAGGTTTTAAAATGGGGAAAGTAGCAGCATGTTTGCTGATGGCAAAGACAGTAAAGAGGAAGAAAGGAATGATCTTTCATGTAGTAGCATAATTCTTATCCAAAATCAGTCAGTTCAGTTGCTCAGTCCTGTCCGACTCTTTGCGACTCCATGGACTGCAGCACTCCAGGTTTCCCTGTCCGTGACCAACTCCCAGAGCTTGCTCAAACTCATGTCCATCGAGTCAGCGATGCCACCCAACCATCTCATCCTCTGTCGTCCCCTTCTTCTCCTGCCTCAATCTTTCCCAGCATCAGGGTCTTTTCCAATGAGTCAGTTTTTTGCATGAGGTGGCCAAAGTTTTGGGGTTTCAGCATCAGTCCTTCCAATGAATATTCAGGACTGATTTCCTTTAGGATGGACTGGTTTGATCTTGCAGTCTAGGGGACTCTCAAGAGTCTCCTCCAACACCACAGTTCAAAAGCATCAATTCTTCTCTTTGTAGTCCAACTCTTATATCCATACGTGATTACTGGAAAAACCGTAGCTTTGGCTAGGCGGACCTTTGTTGGCAAAGTAATGTCTCTGCTTTTTAATATGCTGTCTAGGTTGCTCATAGCTTTTCTTCCAAGGAGCAAGCTTTTCTTCCAAGGAGCAAAAATTAACTCTGGTTTAATTTAAAATTGCTAAAATCATTTGGCTTACTATTGTAAACACCAATGTTTGTTAGTGTAGTCTGTATTTTCAACATACAAAGTTATCTTCCCATCTCCATCAAAAATCAAACCTTTTTCTATTTTTTTAAATATATATATATATTTTTTGGTATGGATAGTGTCTGTTCTTCTTTTTCAGCCTAAGGGAGTTCCTAGTTGTGCAAAGTGAGCATGGGCTTGAGGTACACTCTGCCCACACACTTCAGTACCTGCTGACTTTTTTGTTTAGATTTCATTTTTTTAAGAGCCATTTTAGGTTCACAGCAAAACTGAAAGGAAGGCACGGAGATGCCCCACATGCTTCCAGCACCACACGCATAGCCTCTTCACTACCGGCATCCCCATCCCGCGGCACACTCGTTACAAGAGATGAACCCACACTGACACATGATCACCCCCAGTCTGCAGTTTACATTCGGGTTCACTCCTGGTGCTGTGCATTCTTGGGTTTGGAAAATGTATAATGACAAGTACTCTTCATAACAGTAGAATGTTTTCACTGCCCTAAAAAGCCCTCTGTTCTACCTCTTCATCCCTCCTTTTACCCCAGCCTCTGGCAACCACTGATCTTTTTACCATCTCCATGGTTTGGCCTTTTCCAGAATGTTATTTAGTTGGAATCATGCAGTGTATAGCCTTCTTCAGATTGCCTTCTTTCACTTAGTAATACACATTTAAGGTTCCTTTGGGCTTCCCTTGTGGCTCAGCTGGTAAAGAATCCGCCTGCAATGCAGGAGACCAGGGTTCTATCCCTAGGTTGGAAAGATCCCCTGGAGAAGGGAATGGCGACCCACTCCAGTATTCTGGCCTGGAGAATTCCATGAACTGTATAGTCCATGGGGCCGCAAAGAGTCGGACATGACTGAGCGACTTTCACTTTCACTTCACATGTCTTTTCATGGTTTGAGTGCTCATTTTTTTCAGCACTGAATAATATGCCGTTGTCTGATGTACCTAAATTGATGTATCCATTCACCCAGGACAGTACGGTTGTTTCCAGGTTTTTGGCATTTGTGAACAAAGCTGCTGTAAACATCCTTGTGTAGGTTTTTGTGTGGACATAAATACCAAGGAGCATCGTATGGATTGCTGGATTGTCTGGTTAGAGAATGTTTAGTTTTGTAAGAAAACTGCCAAACTGTCTTCCAGAGTGACATTCTGCATTCCCGTCGGCAGCGAACGAGAGTTCCTGTTGCTCCATAGCCTCGTCAGCATTTGGTGTTGTCAATGTTCTGGATTTTGCCCATCCAGATATGTGAATAGTGATGTCTCACTGCTGTCCTGATTTTATCTCAGACACAGGTTTCCCCCCATTCTTTAAGCAGGTATGAAATCCCCTGGGTTTTCCAAGAATATATTTAGTCAACAGAATAGTCATTGCACACACGATGGCCCTGTGTTTACAGATAACAACCACAGGGCCACAGGTGGGCGATAAACAGCAAGAATTTAAGGAGACAAGGTCTCCGGCTCTTGTGTGGGTTGGTATTGGCTTCTGTGTGTGCTGTGCAGATCCGCATGGACACTGTCGAAAGACAGATTTTGACTCTAGGTTGGGTGGGGCCTGGGATCCTGCATTTCTGATAAATGCCCAGGTGATGACCGTGGTGCTGCTGCACCTCATTTTGAGTAGAAAAATATCAGAGGCACTGCGTCTGAGCTTAAGTTTTTTCCTTAGGTTTTTGTTCTCTTCTTCCTCTCTAGTGGGAATTCTCAGAATGCATTTCAGTATCTTCTGCCTTCTGGCTTTGCATTTTTATTGATCTCTGCAGAAAGGCTACTGGCTTCTGGAAGTGTGTTTAGTCATTAGGTAGTAATGAGGCAAGTGTCATTTGTTTTATCTGTGGAAAGCCAGGCTCCCAGTCTAATGTAAACCGTGAGGCCCTTTGCTCCGGGGCCTGTGGACATCAGCTTTTGTGCTTTAAAGGCCCAGAGGCTGGGTCCAGCGCTGGCACTCGATTGCCAGTGCAAGTGTGTTCAAGCATGGTCTGCTCTCTGATGCTCTGCACACTTCCACGCTTCGTCTAGTTCTCCTGATGAAGGTTAGTTGCTAAGTGTGTTATAGAAGTAGATTTTGTCAACTTGTGGAAAATAAAGGAAATCTTTTAAATTCAGCACATGCTGATAAAAAAGCTTCTCAGATGGCTCTAGAAATGAAGAGTCACTAATCAAAGGTAATTTGTGAGGGAAGTTGGGGAAGAGTTTGGAATTAATTATATATATACTGAAAATTTATTTAAGTTCTACATTTAGTTTATGCTGTAATTTAGATCATAAATCTTGTCCTGAATTTAATTTTCATGAGGCATATTCTTAGGCTCATCTATATCAGTGCTTCCCAGTAGAAATACAATGTGAGTCTTCTGTGTATAATTTAAATTTTTCTAGTAGCCACCTGCAAAAAGTAGAAAGAAACAGGTGAAATGAATTTAAAGAATATATTTTATTTAACCCAGTTATCCAAAATATTGTCATTTCAGTATGTAATAAATACAACAAATATTGAGGAGATAATCTGTTTTCTTCTTCTTTCTATCCTAAGTCTTAGAAATCAGACATGTACTTTATATTCGTAGTACATCTGCCATATTTCAGGTGCCGAATGGCTCCATGTGGTGCTGTACTGGACGGTGCTAATATGCAGAGCAGTTGCTAGCGTAATAGTACGGTTTTGTGTGTACCTTTATTTCATCATTCTCTGTGAACATCAGCATACTGTTTGCTATAGTGATAGCATTTGTGGCTAGCTAAATATTAAAATTAGGATGGAATTTTTTATATGAGTTAAAAAAATCTACCCTAAAATGCATAGATAAATGATGTATGGAAAACAGAAAATTATAAATATGCAACAAATGCTAACCTGCTGACTGACTTGTGTGTCAGTCGTGTCTGACTCTTTGACACCCCATGGACTGTAGCCCACCTGGCTCTTCTGTCCATGGAATTTTCCAGGCAAGATACTGGTGTGGGTTGCCATTTTCTCCTCCAGGGGATCTTCCCCATCCAGGAATCAGACCCACATCTCTTGTGCCTCCTGCATTGGCAAGCAGGATGCTTTACTACAATGCCACCTGGGAAGCCCACGAACAGAGGAGCCTGGTGGGCCATAATCTATGGAGTAACAAAAGAGTCAGCACGACTTAGTGACTAAACACCAACAGAGGTGAGGGTCTACATCAATTAAAAATGGCTGAGACTTTCAGATAATACGTTTAAGCAAAATTATTCAGGATAATTTGCTTCTTCAGATAACTTCTGAGAAGTAGTTATAACAGCAGCATCAGGAAGAGTTTTGAAGGTGAAAAGCGCCATTCTGAACATACTTCATCCCCATTTTCATTTGGTTCCCACAGATCCCTATGAGGTAGATAGGTATGTATCATGATGACTCCCATTTTACCGATGGGGAACCTGAGACCAGAAAGGTGTAGTAATTTGCCCCAGGGCACCCGGTAGCTAAATTTTGGATCTAGGATTTGAACTCTAGGTAGTCTGAGACCAGAGCTTAACTTTTCTTCAGGTCTATGCCAGACAGTTTCCTCAGCGTGTCTCAGTGATGCCTGCTTAAATGATGTGATCAGGGGTGAAGAGTGGGGATTATTTGATTTATGAAATCCTTGTGTTCTGAAAACTTGAGTATAAATTAACTGTTTAAATAAATCCTTTGCCATTAATTTGTCTTAATTTCAAATTGCTTTATCTTGACTTCTGACTGATCTTCAATTTGAGTTGAGCCTCAACACTTTTTTCTCTGCTGAACCCTGGCTTGGAGGGAAAGCAGCTAATGATATGTAAGGTAAACCTCCCATGTAGGAGAGAACTAGAGCTTACAGCTTGATTGGGGGCATTTGGTTCTAACATACTAATAAAAGATTATTGTAACTTATTGTTAACTGCAGTCTCAGCAGCAGTCATTTATTGAGTGGTTATCATATGCCAAGCATTGTGCTAAGACTTTACGCTCATTATCTTTTTTAATCATTAAAATGATGCTGTAGGATTGGTTTTATCTTCCTTGATAAATAAGTGCCAAAAGCATTGCCACTTTATCTGAAACAGACAGTGCATTCAATTCTGGGTGTCGCTTTTTTAAAAGAGACATTAACAATGAAAGGACAGCTAGGTATCTGAGTGGTGGATGAGTGGTCAGAAAATCATGTGATGTTAGGAGAGATGTAGAAACTCTAGCCTTTAGTTTAAGGAAGGAAGATTTAATGGACAGAATAATTGTTTTTAAGTATTTGGAGCAAGGACTGTGGTCTAAAGAGAAACCTGACTACAGAAAAGGAATATGTACACTTTTTCCATCTTTCTCCAAAGAATTAGAGAAGTTTCCAGAAAAGCAGATTTTTACCTCAAAATGATAAAGAACTTTTCCCCAGATCTGTTGGAAAAGCTAAGCTCCTTTCTGTTTACATGTGTTTGGACAGAGACCAGGCCTCTACCGGGATATTTAGATTAGATGCTTACATTTGGAAGATTCGGATTATAGGCATTGGCTGTTGGGTGAGTTGTCCAATTGGTCAAATGAGAGACCCTTTAGGTTCTTTCCAGTATTGGGGGTTTGGAATTTGTTATAAACTGTGTTCTAAAATCAGACTTTTTTGTAATGTAAATAATTACTACCTCAGTTGTTTTGGAAATTAAGTTGGAGACTGTGATTTACTAATAGGATGTCAGAGCTAAGAAGGTCCTTAGAAGTCTTGTGGTCTAACCTCATTTTGCAAATGAGGAAACTGAGAAAGTTAGAGAAAATAAAGACCCAGTTAGACAAGTGCTCAACTGGTATTAATTTCAGCTACACTGTGTTTGTTTTTTTTTTCTTTTTTCTCACTATATTACTAATGTGTAGGTGGAACAGACTGAATGACCTATAGCACATTTTAAAAGGTTCTTTTTAATCTGCTCTAGCGCGAATAGAATGAAGCAGCCTTAAGTTCATTTTGTTCTAACTGGGGCACATTTGAGTCCTTTTTTTTGTTATCTCATCTGAACTTGAAGCTCAGTGATTTTCCTGTAGATAGGCTTTCTGTTTCTTCAAATTATTTAATGCCACGGTGTTTTATTTCCCTGAAAACATAAGCATCTTTCACTTTGAAGGCGGAAAGAAAGCGTACAGTGGCTCTGATAATTCATCGTTCCTTAAACACACGTTTGCTGAAGGCCTCTGGTGTGCCACACGCTTTCCTAAACACAATTGTAGGGTTTTACTCTGAGCTGGGAAGTCATCAGATAGTGTGGAACAGAGGAAGAGGGGATCCGTCCTTCTTTTGCAAAAAGTATCGCTAACCATCTAAAAGGACCCTCTGGGCGCTCAGCCAGCTGTATCTGCTTCGATTTAGGAAGACACACACCTTTTGTCCAGCTGGCACACCCTGTGATTACTGCAGTCACAGCTTTGATCCTCATTAGTTATATAAGCAAGTTATTCTACCGTTTACTGGTTTGGAAAACATCATAACTTCATGAAGGGATCAGACAGTCCTGGCTTTGAATGCTACGTCTTAATGGTGCTCCGATTTTGAACAGATGTATTAATTCTGAGCTTCAGTTTTGTCATTGGTAAAATGGTGTTAAAACTGTTTTTTTCTTTTTGTGGGACTTTTTTGTTGATGAAAGGATTAAAAGGAGACTGTGCTTGTGAAATGCTCAGCTCAATCACTGCATGTTGTAAACAAAGCACAGCGATTACTATGATAGTTTAGAAAAGGGGATTTTAAGAGTGGGTAAGTTATTTTAAAGATAGATTTAGGGTGCTCACTCAACCTTAATTTATGTTTAGTTTAGACTAAATGTCTTAAATGCCTTTGTCCAAAAGTCCTGACATTGAAACAGTACTTAAAATAATACCTCTGTCTTAGCACTGTTTGTCTTACATGTGCATGAATTAATTCTTTTAAATGTCACTGGCTGCTTTTGTAGTGTCACAGCTTTTCACGTTCTCGAACTCGCTTCCCATTCCACAGGCATTATCAGTTTTGGACAATTCTGGAAATTTGACTGTTGATTAAAACAGGTGGAGAGGTTCCTGTCTGTGGGTCACCCAAGGACACCCATGAAATGGTTCACTGTGAAGCTT
The DNA here is from genome assembly GCF_003369695.1 of Bos indicus x Bos taurus. NCBI lineage: Eukaryota > Metazoa > Chordata > Mammalia > Artiodactyla > Bovidae > Bos > Bos indicus x Bos taurus. The sequence continues at coordinate 38,029,139 of NC_040102.1, forward strand.
CCCTGTGTTTTAGGGGCATGCTTGTGTGTGTGTGTGTGTGTGTGTGTGTGTGTGTGTGTGCTGTGTACTCTGTTACCCAGAATCTTTGTCCTTCCAGAGTGAGAACATAGCACCTTTTGATTCTGTAGACAATTTCACCTCTGATGTTTTTTGTTTGCATATTTTTACCCTTGGAAATTCAGTATGACTTTTATTTAGTTCAGCATCATATCTAATAGCAGTGCCTGGTTAAAAGCATTACACAGTTGATTTGCCAGTCTTCAAGTGATAGCCGGAGACAGTGCTATGTGTAACTGGATTGGACCTCGCTAAAAGTTGTCTTGATGGCACGATACTTTTCTTGGGTGATGGCCTGCTTGTTTCTGCATCACATTTTCCTGGGGCTTTAGGTGTCACCTAGCTAATTTGAATACATCCAGGTTATTTGGAGAGGAATAGAGGACCGTGTGGACATTTTAACTGTCTGTGGAGGTGGTATTTTATTTCCCTCTCCTCAATTATTTGAAAGTACTCTGGCAAAATAAGGCCACTCTGTTGATGAGATATTTCAGCACTGTTTTCACTTGGCCCATGAGTGAGTGTGAGCATCATGAGAATTCTAAATCATGGAGAGGGCAGGCCTCTGGTGAAGATGTGGCCATGTGCAGCTTTCTTTCTTGGATTGTGTAATTAACTTTTTAAAATCCCTCTTAAAATGTAAAATTTGAAATGTTTTTCTGATTATGAAAAAAGGCCTGGTGACTGTAAACAGATTGAGATATACAGAAATATCTAAACAAGAAAACAAAAGGCATCTTTAATTCCTCTCAGAGATAAAACTGTTAACTTTTTGTGAGGCATCTGTTGCTTTTATTCTGAGCACGGGTGTTTTGTGTTTGTATTCATACAGTATGTGTAGTTTTACATGTTGTTTTTACTTTGCCTAATATTGTATTATGGACATTTACCCATGTCCCTAAAACTGTTTGCAAATATGCTTTTTAAATGGCCATCTAGTATTTAATGTTAGCGTTCTTCTATAACTTATTCAACCAATTCCCTAATGTTGGCTACCTGGGATATTTCCAGGATTTCGTTGTGGTTTTATTTCTACATATACGTATATTAAACACACACACACACACACACACTTCATATACAAACTTTTGTCTGTATTTCTGATTATTTCCATAGAATTTTTTTCCTGTAAGAGGAGTTTGAGAGTCTTAGGTGTGAACTTATAAAGTCCTCCACATCTGTATTTCTTTCTGTAAAGATGGCACCGTTTATATTTACATTTTACCCACCACAGTATGGCCTCAGAAAGAGACTTTTGTGGTTTTTAAGTGATATGTGTTAGGACTGGCTTTGTTGTAGCCATTCTCTAAGTTCACATCTTTAAAAGGAGGCTGTGGAAGCACCGAGCTGAAATCTTGAGATCTAAATCCAGTACAGATCGAATCCTAGTTTGATATTTTGCAGATGAGGAAACTGAGACTACAGTAGTTAATTAATTGATTTCCCCAAGATCATGTAGTTGGTAATAGGCTGAGCAGGGTTACAGACTTTGACTCCTTGTCCTTAGTCTTTTCTTTTTCATTTCGATCCTGATGCACCAGAGATAGTTGGCCCCCAAGACTGAATTAGAGAGGAATAGAATCTGTCGCAAAACACTTTTTTTGCCGCAGCATAGCCTCTGCTGGGTGTATGGTCCCATTCGTTACCCATCATCTGGCCCAGCACGTGCCTCTTCCCTGTATCTCTCCCAAATCTCTGGGCTTTGTTTTGATAGGCCTGGCTTGAGTTATGTGTCTGTCCCTGTGGCCAGTACCTTGGCTAAGTCTGCATCACATGCCCAGATGCTAGACCCTGCGTGGAGATGAGAGGAAGATGTCAATTTAAGCCTAACACATGGAGTGAGAATGGAGGAGAGATTATTTAAAGAAGAAGAGAGGTGTTCTGTTCTAAGAAGACAGAGTGCTGGGCCGGCAGAAACAACAGCTGTCCGAGGCTGATGAAATGGGGCTGGCCAGAGGACGCGTATGCCATATGGAGGGTTGGCAGTGTACAGGCCGGGGCAGGCAAGAGCTGAGCACAGGAAAAACCAAAGAGGCTGCAGCCCAGCCAAGAGAGGAGGCAGGAAGGGAGGACAGGGAGGGAGGGAGGGGAATTGGAAAGGTGAGCTGAAGCCAGATTGTGCAGTGAAGTAGGCTGCTTGGATTTTGTCCTACAAACGTGGGGCTTCAAGTCGTTGCAGGGGTTTAAACAGTCTGTGCCTGTGTGCACGCTCAGTCGCTCAGTCGTGTCCGAGTCTTTGCGACCCCATGGACCCTAGCCCACCAGGCTCCTCTATCCATGGTATTTCCCAGGCAAGAGTACTGGAGTGGGTTGCCATTTCCCGCTCTGAGGGATCATCCCGACCGACCCAGGGATAGAACCCAAGCCCCCTACTTCGGCAGGTGGATTCTTTACCACTGCGCCACCTGGGAAGCATTAGCCTTTAAAAACGATTGTGCTCCTCTCCTTTATCTGAGGCGTTAGGGAAGAGGGAGAACACTTAGGAGGCATTTGTGGGAGAGACATGGAAGTTGTTTGGATGGAAATACAAACAAGTGGAAAAATGAGTGAGCCATGGTCTGCGTAGGTCAACACACCCTGCTGAGTGGTGGGATGTAAGGAGAGGAGGAAGGACAGATTTCCAGCTTCCTTAGCCCGGCGGATGGAGCTCCTGGAGTTGAGATCCAGCTCTCCCATTGCATATTGCTTCGTGTTACTTGGTTCTTCCCACCCAGCCTGTAAACTTCTTGAGAACAAGAATGAGACCTGTCTCCTTTTTCTTCTTGATTCTAGCATTGTCCTGACATGTATAATAGGCACTGGTTGAACATATTAATAGATCAGGGGGAGCTGAGCCTAAACCCCACTCCCAGGGTGGGCCTCAAGAGGAGGCTTACAGGAGTAACAGATCCCACTTGTTAGGATATTTTTTGTTGATGGTTTTTAAACTTGTTTAAAATGATATAAATTATGTGGGAAGAAGGTACTGCAAATGGCATTTCATAGAAAATAAAGAAATCTGCCCTAGATAAAATTTTTTTAAACTTTATTCTTCTTTTCACTTTACTTTTTATTTATTTTTTTTCACTTTACTTTTTAATTAATTAGTTAATTTATTTTTGGTTGCAGTGGGTCTTCAGTTGCTCCAGGGCTTTGTCTGGTTGTGGAGAACAGGGGCTACTCTGTGTTGAGGCACAGGGGCTCCAGATTGTTGTGGCTTTTCTCATGTGGCACACAGGCTTAGCTGCTCCTCCAGAGTCCTGCATGTGGACTCGTCTCAGACCAGGGATCCAACGCGTTTCTCCTGCGTTGGCAGGTGGATTCTTATTCACTGCACCTCCAGGGAAGTACATGCCCTCGATAATTTTTTGATAGAGGTTTAACATTTCTAATCCCTGGTTGTTGTTGCTGTTGTTGTTCAGTCACGTCTGACTCTTTGTGACCCCACGGCCTGCAGCATGCCAGGCTTCCCTGTCCTTCACTGTCTTCCTGGAGTTTGTTCGAACTCATGTCCATCAAGTCAGTGATGCCAGTCAGCCATCTCATCCTCTGTCGTCCCCTTCTCCTCCTGTCTTCAATCTTTCCCAGCATCGGGGTCTTTTCCAGTGAGTCAGCTCTTCTCATCAGGTGGCCAAAGTATTGGAGCTTCAGCTTCAGCATTAGTCCTTTCAATGAATATTCCGGGTTGATTTCCTTTAGGATGGACTGGTTTGATCTTGCAGTCCAAGGACTCTTAAGAGTCTTCTCCAGTGCTACAATTCAAAAGCATCCGTTTGATGCTTTCAAACTGTGGTGCTAATACCTGGTATTCTCATTAAATCAGCTACCCTGTTTTTGTTCTTTCAGGTAATTTTTTTCTGCCTGAAGTGTTTCTTTTTTCTTTGATGTTATTTATTCCAAATAGTGAAACTACAACAAAATGTCAGATACTAGCCATGTCCTCTCCTCCGGGGTCTCTGCACCTTTGGTGCTGCTTTCTCTCTCAGTTCCTTGGTCTTTTGTTTCTCCTTTACTAAAAATCTTATTTTGAAGTGCTTATGAAAAGAGTCCCAAACTGGGAGAGATCAGTCCAGTGGCCCAGCTCTCTGAGGTTACAGGGCAAACAAAGCCTCTTCCCAGAATGTGCTCCTGGCCTGGAAGCCCGGTGCCTCACCGGCTCAGGAGGCGCTCGGCGGTTCCGGCCTCTCTGACTCGGCTCACCGCTGTGTTTGCTCGGCCCAGCCTGGCAGGCGGCTCAGCAGGCCAGACGGCCGGCTCTGCCCCAGCACGTCCTGACCACCTGGGATACAATGCTTTTTGTTCTCTCGTTTCTCCATTTACTACAGATTTTAAAAACGGATGATTAAAAGATTCTCAGAAACCAGAGTCATTTTCCATACTCTTATTTGCATGCTTCTGGAGGCCTATTAACTTTAGTCTGTTCCTTAAGTTTCTGAGGGAAAAAGTCCCCACACTTGGGGGTTACTTTTACGTCATCCTTGCCTTGAATATGTGGTCGCGTCATTAAATGTTCCGGAGATAGAGCTGTTTAAGAAACTAGAGCTGTGGAGGGGCTTGGCCTATGGGGGTTGGGTGAACATTCTTGACTTGGGTAATTAGGCGGCTACAACCATGTGGAACAGAAGTGGTGATTAGACTAATTAGTTAAGCCATTTTGTAAATGCCATGTCAGCCCAAGGGTAATGGCCTAGAAATGCTGCCTTCCCTGATTTATTTGATTGGTGAAAAGCAGGCTTTACACTTGGGGGTTTATTTTTAAAATTACAGATTTTTTTTTTTTTTGCCTGATTTTCATGTTTCAGTTCTGTTCCTCTGACAACGGGAGGCAGGGTGACTTGGGAGCTGTGGCACGCGCTCCTCTGCTTTTGCTTCCTCTTCACACACTCTTCTCGTGGAGCAGGGCTCACAGCGCACACTTAGTCAGGTCTGTCTGTCTAACATTCCTTGTTGCCTGCTGTGTGTCAGGCACTGTTCGGTGCAAAAGGTACAGGGATATCTAGCAGTTAAAGACTTTTGTGTATTCAGTGTTACTGCCCCAGCTGCTTGGTGCGTGGTAGGTACTATGTAAATAATTTTTGTAAGAATGAGAGGGTTTTGTTTGTATGCTCAAGTTTAGCTCATGCAATGGTAGCTCATTTTGCAAAACAGATTTTTTTTTTAAAGAAAACATCCTGTAAACTTAATCCTATTTCCCTGTAGTTTTAAAATGTAAACTAAATCTCTTCAAAGAATTTGCTTCTAAAAATACTTCATAATAGCAGGAATGCTATATAGATCTTTCAAAATAAAAATACAAAGTGAAAATGTTTTGCCAGATTTTAATACGGTGCTAAGTGTAATCTCCCGGGTACTTTTACACATGCTGTGACGTTTGATCCTGCCATCAGCTCTGAGGTAGGCAGGGTGAGCGTTACCATCCCTGCCGGGGCGCTCGTGTGGTGGACACAGCGTGTGGCTTCAGGAGAGTTAGCTGGTGTCCTCGAGTGTCCACAGCCGGTACAGGACGGTGACAGTGCAGCCCCTCCTCTCTCACTGCCGGCCCCGTTACCGTCCCGTCGAGGAACAGCCTCCTCTGTACCAGCTCACAGATGGCGGATCAGGCCCCCTCTCTCACTGCTGGCCCTGTTACTGTCCCGTCGAGGAACAGCCTCCTCTGTACCAGCTCACAGATGGTGGGATCAGGCCCCCTCTCTCACTGCTGGCCCCGTTACTGTCCCGTCGAGGAACAGCCTCCTCTGTACCAGCTCACAGATGGCGGGATCAGGCCCCCTCTCTCACTGCTGGCCCCGTTACCGTCCCGTCGAGGAACAGCCTCCTCCGTACCAGCTCACAGATGGTGGATCAGGCCTACTGGGGTTAAGGAATCCTTTAAAGCAGGCACTCAGCAGCAAGTAAAGCGTCTAACTCTTCAAAAAAGCGTTATGTCTGTGTGTGTGTTTGTGTGTGTACGCACACTTACACACACTAATCAGATAAACAGAAGATTTAAAGACGGCTTTTGAGACTTTTTAAAACGTTGACTATTCTGTGATGATTTGACCATTCTCTTTACCTCAGGTAAGAGCCAATGGGCTTGATAAAAATGTATAGTGAGGTAAAGAGCCAGACAGGCCGTTCTGAACCCTTTCATCCCTGAGTATATTTTATAATGTATGCTGCTAAGTCGCTTCAGACATGTCCGACTCTGTGCGACCCCATAGACCGAAGCCCAGCAGGCTCCCCCGTCCCTGGGATTCTCCAGGCAAGAACACTGGAGTGGGTTGCCATTTCCTTCTCCAATGCATGAAAGTGAAAAGTGAAAGAGAAGTCGCTCAGTCGTGTCCGACCCTCAGCGATCCCATGGACTGCAGCCTTCCAGGCTCCTCCGTCCATGGGATTTTCCAGGCAAGAGTGCTGGAGTGGGGTGCCATCGCCTTCTCCATTATAATGTATAGTGTGGTAATAATACCAACCTTGCTGAAATGCTCTGAATGTCGAATGAGGTAATACATGTAAGTGTAGTACTACCATGCTACCACAGGCACTCACGATCTGATAGCAGAAACAAAACAGACAAAAATAAGGAAAGAATCTAAATACCAAAGGGGGAAATAAAACTATTCCCAGGTGACTTTGTATATGTTGTAGTTAAATTTTTAATTACAATAACTTTTATCTACTTATTAATGCAGTTTCTTCAAGGACCTCTACTGTTAACCTAATTTCAAATGGCACCCCACTCCAGTACTCTTGCCTGGAAAGTTCATTGACGGAGGAGCCTGGTGGGCTGCGGTCCATGGGGTTGCTAAGAGTTGGACACTACTGAACGACTTCACTTTCACTTTTTACTTTCCTGCATTGGAGAAGGAAATGGCAACCCACTCCAGTGTTCTTGCCTGGAGAATCCCAGGGACGGGGGAGCCTGGTGGGCTGCCATCCATGGGGTCACACAGAGTCGGATATGACTAAAGCGACTTAGCAGCAGCAGCAGCATGTATATGAAAGGATCAAAATAATTTTCTTTTTAAAATAAAACCTCTCTGATTCTGTGTGACTTTTCACAGTTAATTAGCCTTTATTGCATTATTACTGGTTGAATATTTTAAAGACCTATTGCTGCATCTGCCTTGCATATCATGGGTTAGGGGATTAAGACATAACTGGAATTTCTTCGTCTTTAAAAGAGAACTTTGGGTAATAAAAAGAGGTAGATTATCGAGAACAAAGCTTGATAAAATGTGATTATTAATTCAGAATCATAAAATATTCATTAAATCAAACTAATTAGGAAATATTTAATTAAATATGTGATTAATATTTAATTAGGAAAAATAGAAGATGTAATAGAACGAATTGTCATCCAAATTCAGGAACAGAATAGAGAAATAGAATTGAGTCTGAGACCTTTACATGCTACTAAAACACATCATGCTAATATTTTATTATTTTAGAGAGAAAACTCCAGAATAATTCTTTAATTTGTCATCTGGTTTGATTCCTGGGTCAGGAAGATGTGCTGGAGAAGAGACAGGCTACCCACTCCAGTGTTCTTGGGTTTCCCTTGTGGCTCAGCTGCTGAAGAATTCGCCTGCAATGCAGGAGACCTGGGTTCCATGCCTGGGCTGGGAAGATCCCCTGAAGAAGGCAAAGGCTACCCACTCTAGTATTCTGGCCTGGAGAATGCCATGGACTGTATAGTCCATGGGGTCGCAAAGAGTTGGACACGACTGAGCGACTTTCACTTGTCATCTGTCTTATGGGATAAATAATGAATAATTTCACTATTTGGATAATATTTTTGGATAATGTAGAAAGTTTAAAACACTTAACGCTTTTTATGGGCTTCCTTGGTGGCTCAGATGGTAAAAAGTCTGCCTGCAAAGTGGGAGACCTGGGTTCGATCCCTGGGTTGGGAAGCTCTCCCAGAGGAAATGGCAACCCACTTCAGTTTTCTTGCCTGGAGAATCCCATGGACAGAAGCCTGGCTGGCTATAGTCTGTGTGGTCGCAAAGAATTGGACATGACTGAGCAACTGAGCATAGCACATAGCATAACACTTTTTATAGCTACAATTATAAGGATTGTATATAGCTATATAATTCCTTATATAGCTATAAGGAATTATAATAAAATTCAATAAGACCACAGAATTCGCAAACATATCATCTCAATAAAAAATTGATATGTGTTTCTTCTAAAGCTCAAATGGTTTTTTTAGATCATATTTTTATGGAATACTTTAAAAGATGAATTATTACTCCCTTTTTCTGTATTTTTAATGCATGTACTTAATGTTGTTTAACTTTTTAAGTGATCTATGTTGTTTTCCAGTACTGAAATACAGTGATATTGTCCTCATGGGCTGTAGGTCTGTACCTAATCGTGTCAAGGCATTATGGTAAATTAATGTATGACCAGGTTTTAAATAAGAATCTAATAACAGTTTTAGTTGAATTCTGCTGTTTAACAACTAGACATTCAGCCTCTATTGTACATATGTAGACAGAATCTTAATAAAAAGTGTTTTAAGTGCTTCTCAAGTGTTAGCTTATTTATTCCTTATACTAAACTAATGAGGCTGTTTTGTTATCTTCCTTTTCCAAAGTCACATGGAAGTTATGCACTTGTGGAAGGTCGCCTTCTAGTAAGCGGGAGTCAGACTTTGAATTCTCTCTGTCTGGCACCAGAGCCTGCCTCTCTATCACCATGGTAGTCTTTTCGTTCTGTGTGAAGGGACTGTTTTTCATCTGTGGCCTGTTTTGCTTTCATCCTGATTTTTGTATGTTTGATACTTTTGTTCACTTATTTGTTCATCCAGCAAATGTTTACTGAGCGCCGGTCATGTGGTGTGCAGTGAGCTGGGCGGCCCCAGTCTGCTGGGCCCCGGTGTCCAGCGGTCCTCGTGTTGACCCTGAATGCCTGGGAGGGAGGGGGGGTGGAACAGAGCGAAGCTACTGTGTTCCTGCAAGACAGGGACCTGGGAGGTAAGCAGGATGAAGCCAGACTGGGAACAGGTGTGAGGAGAAGCGGGGTCGGGGGGAAGGAGGGCATTCCAAGTAAAGGGAGCAGCTGAGTGCAAAGGCCAGAGAGCCTGTATAAGGTCTTCAGGGAACTGCAGGCAAATCCACTATGGCTAAATTCCAGTGTGTGAGTTGGAAATGGAGTGATAAAGAATGTGTAAGTAGTGTTAAAAGTGTTCTAAGATCAGATGGAAGAAAGAAAGGACTGATGAACTTTATACACTTTATTGTAATTTCTGATGATAAAAGAATAGAAACCAAGTGTATAGCTTTCAAACTTGTGGGGACATGGGATAACTTGCTGTTGTTGTTCAGTTGCTAAGTCACGTCCGACTCTGTGTGACCCCATGGACTGCAGCACGTCAGGGTTCCCTGCCCTTCACGTCTCCTGGAGTTTGCTCAAGTTCATGTCCATCGAGTGAGTGATGCTTTCCAGCCATCTCATCCCCTGTCGTCCCCTTCTCCTCCTGCCTTCAATCTTTCCCAGCATCAGGGTCTTTTCCAATGAATTGACTCTTTGCATCAGGTGGGATAATAAATCACTTCAAAAGGAGGCCAGAAAGCAGATTAAAGTAAAATAGATGGGCAGATAGCACAACATAAGTTGATAGATATAAACCCGTTGCATTTGTAATTACTTTAAATGTGTATGGACTAAATTCACCAAAAAAAAAAAAAAAAAGATTTTCAGACTAATAAAAACCAACCAAACAAATCAACAAGGCCTGGTTTTACTTGACAGGAAATACCACAAGACAGGAAATGGCCAGAGCTGACCATGAGATGCTGTGCCATCTTCTCACCTCTCCCTTTATCCTGACGCCACCTCCTTCCTAGAAGGGCACTGGGCTTGCCCCCGTCGGGGCAGTGGAGGTTGTCCTGAGAGCTGGCAGGCTCGATGTACCTGGGTCGCGAGGTCCTGGTGCCCCACCAGCTTGTGAGAGTGTTACGGCAGAGGTGGAGTCTTACTCACATCCCTCGTGAATCGTGTACTGTTTGGCAAACATAAGTATAAATACCTAACCTAGACTTCATTTTGTGTATACACTGATTTTCCTGTGAGAGTGTAAACTCTTTGCAGGCAGGGAACCTGTTATACTTTTGACTTTTCCCTAATATCTGCTACACCATATATGAATAAATAATACATATTTCTTGTTTAATGGTTGAATCAAGGCTAAATCTGATGTCTACAAAAGGATATTATTCTACCTCTCAGTCCTTTGGAGATTTGTTTTCATAGCAGAGAAAAAATTTTTTATGCAATTAAGGACATAATGACCTACTTTCTTCATAAATGCATTTTATAAGATAGAAGAGAGTTCTTTTGTACTTTGAAAAGCATGGTTTATTTAATATCAAAGAAATGCTTTACTCATGAAAAACTCATAAAAAATATTAGTAGTAAAATAACACAAATATTTTTCTTGGAAGAAAAATTGGACAGAGCATATCAAAACAGTAGTTTCTTTTTTTTGGAGTGGAAGACATTCTTGATTCTATTAGTCCAAATGCCTGAACTTCTCTTGTCGAGGAAGAATATGCTGCTGAAGAAAAGACTCTGTTGACCTCACATAAGAGGTTCTCATTATGAATAGAAAGAATGACAGAATTCTGTTTTTACTTACAATGTATAAAGAATAAAAATTAGAGCCAGGGTCTAAATGGATATACTTCTTTGCAGTAGGCATTTTGGAAACATTTAGTGAGAAATAAAGATGCTTTCAAACTGTGGTGTTGGAGAAGACTATTGAGAGTCCCTTGAAAAGCAAGGAGATCAAACCAGTCAAAGGAAATCAACCCTGAATACTCTTGAAAGGACTGATGCTGAAGATGAAGCTCCAATACTTTGGCCACCTGATGTGAAGAACCAACTCACTGGAAAAGAGCCTGGTAGGGGGAAAGATCTAGGGCAGGAGGAGAAGGGGATGACAGAGGATAAGATGGTTAGATGGCATCACCAATTCATTGGGCATGAACTTGGGCAGACTCCCGGAGATGGTGAAAAGACAGGGAAGCCTGGCGTGCTGCAGTCCATGGGGTCACAAAGAGTCAGACACGACTTGGTGACTGAACAGCAACAAAGATGCTGTATGCTTTTCCCCTGGTTGGTTTTCTTGTTTAGTGACCTTAGTGAGCGGTGGTGGAATCACAGAATTTTGAAGGCAGTTACCAGTACCAGCTACTGGGTATCAGTTGTGTTCTCAGGTATTAATGTGATATCTGACTTACAGGTCCTCAGAAAGACATGTTCTGTTCACTTGTTTTTACTCAAAAGTCCATCTCTGGTTCAGTTCATTTCAGTCGCTCAGTCCTGTCTGACTCTTTGCGATCCCATGGACTGCAGCACGCCAGGCTTCCCTGTCCATTACTAACTCCCAACTGTTGCTCAAACTCACATCCATTGAGTCGGTGATGCCATCCAACCATCTCATCCTCTGTCGTCCCCTTCTCTTCCTGCCTTCAACCTTTCCCTGTCGGGGTCTTTTCTAATGAGTCGCCTCTTCACATCAGGTGGCCAAAGTATTGAAGCTTTAGCCTCAGTCCTTCCGATGAATATTCAGGACTGATTTCCTTTAGGATTGACTGGTTTGATCTCCTTGCTGTCCAAGGGACCCTCAAGAGTCTTCTCCAACACCACAGTTCAAAAGCATCAATTCTTCGATGCTCAGCTTTCTTTATAGTCCAACTCTCACATCCATACATGACCAGTGGAAAAACCATAGCCTTGACTAGATGGACCTTTGTCAGCAAAGTAATGTCTCTGCTTTTTAATATGCTATCTAGGTTGGTCATAGCTTTTTTTCCAAGGAGCAAGAGTCTTTTAATTTTGTGGCTGCAGTCACCATCTTCAGTGATTTTGGAGCCCAAGAAAATAAAGTCTGTCACTGTTTCCATTGTTTCCAAGGAGTCAGACATGACTTAGTGACTAAACAACAACACAACATAGTGATTTGATATTTCTATAGATTACAAAGTGATCACTGTGATAGGTCTAGTTACCATCTGTCACCATACAAGGATATTACACAATTATTTACTATATTCCCCACCTGTACATTTCATCCCCCTAACTAATTTATTTTGTAACTGAAATTAATATCCCTTAATCGCCTCATCTGTTTTACTCATCCTTCTCCCTCCCATCTGGCAATCAGATGTTTGTTCTCTGTATCTATGACTGTTTCTGTTTTGTTATGTTTGTTCATTTGTTTTGTTTTTTAGATTCCACATTTAAGTGAAATCATATGATATTTGTCTTTCTCTCTGGATTGTTTCACTTAGCATAATGCCTCCTAGGTCCATCCTTCTTGTTCCAAATGGCAAGATTTCTTAATTTTTCATTGTTTATGGCTGAGTAATATTCCGTGTGTGTGTGTGTGTGTGTGTGTGTGCGCGCGCGCACGCGCGTGCATCACATCTTCATCTGTTGATGAGTACTTAGGTGGCTTCCAAATCTTGGCTATGGTAAGTCATGCTGCAGTGAACAGGGATGCATTTATCTTTGAATTAGTGTTTAATTTTCTCTGGATAAGTATGCAGAAGTGGAATTTCTGGAGCATACTGTAGCTCTACTTTAAATCTTTGGAGGAGCTTCCATATTGTTTTCCATAGTGACCGCACCAGTTTACATTCCCACCAGCAGTGCACAGGGGTTCCCTTATCTCCACAAGCTCTCCTTCCTTGTCCCTTTCACGGTAGCCCTTCTGACGGTTGTGAGGTGGTATCTCACTGGTTTTGGTTTGCAGTTCTCTAAATACTAGTGATGTTGAGCATCTTTTCACACACCTATTGCCATTTTTATGTCTTTTACAGAAAAATGTCTACTTGGTTCCTTTGCAGTTTTAGATTAGTTTGTTTTATTGCCGTTGGGTTGTATGAGTTCTTTATCTCTTTTGGATACTAACCTCTTAGCAGAGACATGATTTGCAGATAGTTTCTGCCGTTCCATAGGTTGCCTTTTCATGAATGGTTTCCTTTCCTGTAGGGACGATTTTTAATTTGACGTAGTCCCAATTGATTATTTTTGCTTTTCTTGTCTTCGCTTTTCTTGTCAAATCCAAAAAATCATCACCAAGGCTGTCAGGAAGCTTACCCTCTATGTATTTTTCTAGGATTTTTATGGTTTCAGTTCATACAGCCCAGACTTCAATCCATCGTGTTTGTTTTTGTGTATGGTGTAAGATAAGGATCCGATTTCATGGATAGTTTTTTTTCTTAATGATTTTTATGAGCTCTTCATAAAATAAGAGTGTTAGCCCTTCAGCTTTCCTATGCTTTGCAAATATTTTTCCAACATAAGCATTTTCAATAACTGTGTATTTTCCATTGTATGGAAATACTGCGATTTACCTGGATGGTGGGCCTGTGGCTTCCCGTTTTTCATTACAGGTCTGTCAAGAATATTCACTTAGTAGTTTCTTAGAAAATTTCCTAGAACTGTAAGTGGTGGGTGAAAGGGAATCCACATTTTTAAGGCTTTGATTCATATTGTTCTGTTTCTGTCTGGACAGATCGTGTGTACATTGATGGCAGAATATAGAGTGCTGTGTTCCAGTAACTGATGGCAGTGCTTGGTGTGATATAAAAAACTTGGCTAAATTATACTCCTTTGATTATGAGTTAAAGGTGTGATTACTTCCTGTATGATTATGAGGATCATTATTATTATTTCTTCTTTTGCGAATTGCCTCTTCATGCCTTAAGGAAGATTTTGACCTTGTATGATTTTTTCAATTCTGTACCCCCAGTGGTGCAAGCTGCCTTCCCTTTCTATCTCTGATGGTGTTAGAGCAGACATTACAGATATTAGAAATGTTTAAGGCTGGGGAATGAATATTTATAAACTTACAATTAAAAGTCAGCCTTTAGGCCTGTTCCTTCTTTCTGTTTCAATCTTACACATAAAGCACAGGCTTGGATAGGCCAAGTAACTTATCCAGGCTCCCCCAGTTGTACGTGGCAGAGAGAGGATATGCTCTGCCTGACTCACAGCACAGGTTTCTCCCACTCTGGGGGCTACCTTGTCTAAGATACACTTACTTTCGGTGGAAAGTTAGCTGTTTGAAACCTAAGATGCGTTCTGACCAAACAGAATTTTCAGAAAACATCTAAGTAGAAATATTCTAATGTGATATAGAATACTTCGGAAATTTGGTGTTTTTTTTTAAAATCGGAGAATAATTGCTGTACAACCGTGTGTTGGCCCCTGCCATACATCAGCATGGATCAGCCGCAGGTAGGTGTGTTTTTATTTTTACTTTTCTGCTGACTCTTCCATTAAGAACTCAGGTCTACTAGGAGCTTAGACAATGAGCAGGGATTAGGCTGAGACCTTTTCCTTAGTTCTGTGCTCTCCCGTGTCCCTACAGTTGCAGCTCCTGTGACTTTGCACAGCTTTCCTTCCCGCCCGCTGCCCTCCCAGGACTGAAACCCCTGTGCCCTTCGCCCTCTCCTGCTGCTGTGTCTCTCTAGGCAATGGTGGTGGGATGCCTGCCTCTGTTTCCCCAGCGCCATGGCAGCAGTGCACGGATAACGCCTTTCCTTGCCTTGAAGGAGAAAGGCTTCACGCTTTTCTTTCGCTTTGACCTTGCAGTTAGCGTGTGGTCCACCCCTTCCTCCAGAGAAAAGCAGGGAAGTACTGAACTGTAGTCAGGACGACAGAGCTCACAGGCCTGCTGCGCCTCAGTTTGTTTAGTCCTTCCCCACCAGAATGAGGGTCTAGGTGAGTGGCATTTACTCTGCTCTCTGCATGTTCCCTGGAAGCAGAGCAGCGGCTCTGTTAGTATTTGTCAGATGGGCCACAGGACCTGGTGGAGGAAAGCCTGACTTTGTTTCCCAGGACTTGCTCTCCTTGGCCCTCTTGGCCTTGGAGGCAGGTTTGGATGATACCCGGCCCTCCCTGTGACTTGTGGTCTAAGCCCCCACCCCCGACCCCCGCCTCCGGGTCTCAGAACCTGAGCCAAGGGACTGCGTTGTAGGAGTGGATTATAGTTGATGTAAATGATTTGCATGTGCAATAGCCTAGGCTTTGGTTTGAATTCTGACCCCGGCTGTTCTTAGTCCTGGTACAAGTTTGAGGAAGGCTTAATACTGCCTGCCTCCTGCTGTGTGGTGAGAGGAACTCTGACCCTGTAAGGAAACAGCTGGTCTCTAGGAAGAAAAATTAGCATTGGTGGTGATGTGGTTGCTAGTGTTTAGTTCTCTTCTGGGTGATTTTCTGGTGATCATTGGAATTATTTCCTCAGTTGTACTTACTATCTTTTACTAATTTAGGGGAAGCTCTTCAGGTTAATGTTCAGAGCTGAGTGGTGACTTTGGCATTGGACTGGGGCTCCTTCTGCCCCTTGCCAGCACTGGGACACTGGGCAAGAGGGAGCCTAATTTATACAGAACAACAAATGGCCATAATAGTAGCACTTACCTCAGAATGGGTGTAAAGACTCAGTGAAATGGTACTTAGAACAAAGTTTGGCCCATCGGAAGTGCCCAATAACTTATCCTGTAAATAATAATTGTTGTCATAGTTGTTAGAGTTGAAAGAAACTTTGACTTCATCTAGTCCAACTCTAGTAGCCTTCCCCTGTTTCTCATTTTGCCTTATAGAGTAATAGAGACTACATCAGCTTCCTTTTCAGTTAGTCTTTCATATACTTAAGGTTGGACTGAATGTGGTCCCCCACGAAATTTCATATATTGAAGCCCTGACTCCTTACGTGACTGTGTTTGGAAACAGAGCCTTCAGGGAGGTGATCAAGGTTAAATGAGGTCATAAGGGTGGGCCCTAATCCTGTAAGACTGGTGTTCGAAAAGAAGACAAGAGCACTGGAGATTTCTCTCTGTCTGCAGGGGACTTATGAGGACAAAAGTGAGAAGGTGATTAACTGCAAGCCAGGAATAGAGGCTTCACTAAAACCAACCCTGAAGGCACCCTGATCTTGGACTTCCGGCCTCCAGCACTAGCAGGAAGTTCTGAAGCCTGGTCCTTAAGCCCCTAGTCCGTTATCTTGTTACGGCAGCCTGGGCGGACTTACTCACGTCCTTTTTCTTTTCTTACATCATCATCCTTGTCTGCTCTTGGATCTCCTCCTATGACAGTTTTGACACCTTACCATCCTGGTCACTACTGTCTAGACACTTTCATGTGTGCACATATCCTTTTAAAATGGGCAACACCATGATGAACTCAGGACTGCCATGTACTGGACTCTACCCTTCTAATAGAATCTAAGATTGGGTTAGGTAGTCACCTGTGCAAGCCTTTAATACGCACGTCTACCCCATCCTGTGTTAGTTGCTCAGTCGTGTCCAGCTCTTTGCAACTCCATGGACTATAGCCCGCCAGGCTCCTCTATCCGTGGAATTCTCCAGGCAAGAATACTGGAGTGGGTTGCCATTCCCTTCTCCAGGAGATCTTCCTAACCCAGGTCTCCTGCATTGCAGGCAGACTCTTTACCGTCTGAGCCACCACGGAAGCCCCATCCTATATTTGGTCTATTACTTTAGTACAAATTCAGAATTTTATCTTGTTAATCCCACCCCTACCCCCCACCCCCGAGATTATAGAAATCAGATTTTTAGACCCCAAGTTGGATAGGACTTTAGAAGTCTGAACCAACTAGCCTGCCTCCTTAGTGCTGGCAGTTTTCATGCTGTTTTAGTCATTTTGGGCTGCTATAACAGACACCTACCGGGGGGCTTAAACAATAAACATTTATTTCTCACCTTCCTGGAGGTTGGAAGTCCCAGATCAAGGTGCTTGTATGGTCAGATTCCAGTGAGGGCTCTTTAACTGGTTCACAGGGGCTGTTTCTCTTGCTGTGTCTTCATATGGTGGGAAGGGAGCTACCCAGCTCTCTGGCCTCTTCTTATGAGGGCACTGATTCCATTCCTGAGGGCTCTATTCTCATGGCCTAATTACCTCCCAAAGGCCCCGCCTCCTAATACCATCCCGTCGGGAACGTGGGGAAGACACGACATAGCGTGTTGCGTTCCTAACAGTAGCTGCCTAATCTGCTCCTGTACTTCCAGTGGTTGTGAGCTCGCTGCTTTGCTGTGGAAGTTACTCATTCTGTCGTTGGGTTCCTTCACGTATTTGGAGGAATTATGAATGTTGAGTCAAACTCTGACTGTGCGGCTTCTATCTGTTGATTCCATGTTTGTTCTCTTATCAGAAAATGTCTGTTCTGCTTGCACATGACAGTTTCTTATAGATTCTCCCCTTCTCTCCTGGTGTTTGCTCTAAATATTATAACGATGTTTGACTTGGTATCATTGGGGAAAATCAATGCACTTGGTTTTCACATGCCTAAGTTAGGTAGATAAATGAATCTAACACGTACATAAATAAAGGAGGAGCCTCACTGACAGAGGAATACTGTATTTCATTTGTTTTAATGAGTAGCTTCCATTAGATCATTCTCTATGAAAACAGATTGAGGAAATAGGCTATTCATCGTTCATTATTTGTATCAGCATGATTCATACCTTTCTTCTCTGTTTAGTGCGATAAGCACTAAATCTTTATTGTAGCTCTTCATAGTATGTTCATACTGGAACATACTATGGAAGATATGGAACATACTGGAAGATACCCTACACATAATTTCTTCTGGACCCTTCTGTGGCTGATGTTTGTCTTTCTGTGCCTGGTCTCCTCCCCTTTTCCTGAGAATCAGAGGCAGGTGAGAAGCTGGCTGAAGCCTGAGGCTGGCAGGCCCTCCCGGGCCTATCTCTGGCCATTGGGTTGCACGTGTCACCTCCCCCAACATGGAGTTCTCAGGAGAGGAGTGCCAAGCTCTGGCCTGTTTAGCCTGTTGGGCAGCGGGGCCAGGTGATGGGCCAGTATCCTGTGGACCGAGTCTGCAGTGCAACGCCGGGTGAACGAGGTCACAGTGGTGAAGCAGGGCTCGGTAGAGCTCTCCAGGGGAGGCTGCTCTGGGCTGGGACCTTGGCTGGACTTTGCCTTCCGTGGCCCCAGCCTGAGCCTGAGTTTGCAGCCCTCCTGCAGGCAGTAAGCTATCCACAATCTTGCCGGTAAACACTTTTCTGCCTAACCTGACCTGAGTCAGTTTCTTGCTTTTAACCCGGAACCTAGACAGGTGCATCATTACTTGACTGTTCTCAGGTCATGGTAGAGGGTTCCGGTGCTCGGTCCTCCTCCCCAAGCACATCTGAGATTTGCGGGTACTTGTTAAGGGGCACACTCCCTGGGTGGCTAGTGCTATATATGTGGCGGTTAGGAGTTATTTCTTCACATCCTTAACTGATTAATTTTCAGAGGTCTCTTCTAGGAAAGATTTAACTTTTGACCCTTTCAAAGCAGGTACTGTTTAAAAAAAAAAAAAGTTTATATAAGGAACTTGCCAAGATGTTGAAAGCTAGGATGTGGAAAATGTTTATGAAAGGATAAAATCATCTCTGACTGGCTCATAGAAAGGTTACAATCTAATTAGAACTGCTGAAAGTTTTACTGAGCCCCACAGAAGGTCTCTAATCCTAAAAGAAAATGAGAAGCATTGGCTTATCAGTGACTGGATATACTGGGGGAAGAGGGTGGTTTTTCTTTTTACTTAGCGTGTATTTGTATTTCTCATTTCAGAAAGCTAGATACTTATCAATAATTAGGCATAATGCATATACATACATATATATGTATGTGTGTGTGTGTGTGTATATATATATATATATATATTTAGTATTAGCAGTAATAAACTTAAAATTCTTAAAGCTCTGTATAATTTGGAGTGTTTAAAAATAGTTTTCCATGGGCCATTCCTATGGAGACTCTGTGTCTGTGGTGCCTTTAGATCCATACTAATAATCCATCCTTTCCACTTGAATGTTTATTCCTTGTGACTATAATTTTCAAATTTTGGGGGATTCCTGGGTTTACTTTAAATTACACCCATCTACTTTAAATCGTGGGCTTCCCAGGTGATCCTGGTGGTAAAGAACATGTCTGCCAATGCAGGAGACATAAGAGATGTGGGTTTGATCCCTGGGTCAGGAAGATCCCCTGGAGGAAGGCTTGGAAACCCATTCCAGTATTTTGCCTGGAGAATCCCATGGACAGAGGAGCCTGGTGGGCTATAGTCCATGAGGTCACAAGGGTTGAACACAACCGAAGTGACTTAGCACACACACACGCACTTTAAATTATAGGTAAGTTAATAGGGATTCAGGTCTATACAGTCCATGGAATTCTCCAGGCTAGAATACTGGAGTGAGTAGCCTTTCCCTTCTCCAGGGGATCTTCCCAACCCAGGTCTCCCACATTGCAAGCGAATTCTTTACCAGCTGAGGCCCAAGGGAAGCCCATGGAGTATTATAGCCAAGAGTAGTAGTAATTAAAGAGCCCTTAAAACAATTTGGATTTTGAATTTTCATTGAAGATGAACATTCAGAATATCCAATTCATTTGATTAATGTGGTTTTTCACTATATTCCTAAAAATCTTAGTGGGAATTTTTCCTGCTTACTAGTCCATTTCTGTGAATATCACACACTGAACAAATATCGTGTGATCTTTCTTTAGAAAAGGCCACTAATAAGATACCATTGGTATAAAATAAATTTTAAACAAGGCTTGAAACAAACCTGGATAGTTTGTATTTCATTTCTGAGTCTGCCTGCACCAGGAATTGGTAATGTTTTGTGGACATCCCACAAATTTACATTGTGCTCTGGATTTCTATGCAGTTGAAGAGAATACTGTAGTCATTTTTTTTTTTTTTTAAACTAACTCCCTGTTGCATCTAAATTTAGCTGTTTAGTTTTCAGGATATAATTAAGATAGTGTACTTCATGGAACTTAATGGGCTTCCCTGGTGGCTCAGATGGTAAAGCATCTGCCCGCAATGCAGAAGACCTGGGTTCAATCCCTGGGTTGGGAAGATACCCTGGAGAAGGCAATGGCACCCCACTCCAGTACTCTTGCCTGGAAAATCCCATGGACAGAGGACCCTGGTAGGCCACAGTCCATGGGGTCTCAAAGAGTCTGACGACTGAACGACTTCACTTTCACTTCATGGAACACCTGAACAAAAAATATTCATGGGGAAGGGATTTTTAAAAGATTGCATAACTGTGATGTAACTTGAAAACTTAGATCTGATAATAAATGGATCCAGTAACGCAAGCCATTCTGGAAGGCATTGCACCCCCAAAGTTTATAAACTAAATAAATTGTATATTGGAACTTAAAGATTTAAATGAATGTTATCCTTTCCAGAGTAGGCACTTTGGGAGACTGTGTACTTATTTTTCTGATGTGGCGGTAGCTCAACATGTTATTGATCTTTTCCCTTTGGAATTGCATTTATATCCTCCATTACATTTTAATGATTTATCCTCAGCAGTGACAGACCTTTAATTTTTTGTGGGTGGATTTTATTTTTGAGTCAGACCATAACTTTTAAAGCTTGCTCTGTAAGCCATGTTATAGCAAGCTGGGAAAAGTTTTTCTTCAGTGAGACATGAGGTGTGTCTATTAAGAAACTTCCTGTCTTATATGATGTGAAAACTGGTTTTGGAAGTTATTTCAGGATAGGATTTCTAAATGATTTGCTCTGGGTTCCTTGTGTGGCTTCCCTAAGGTGACTGTTTGAATGAGGACAGTTCATTTAGACATAAGCAGTTTGGTTTTAAATCAACTTCTGGACTTCATTGTCTTCTTGTGAAACCTTCCTCCAGGTCTGAGTATCCTCATTGGTCAGAACTGGACTGGGTGTGGTTTCTCTGAGTTGGGATGGAGACTCTGATCTTAGCTGAGGAGTGTGGGAGTTGTGTTTGCCTTCCTGGCCTCTGAGAAAGGGACTGTGTGTCTGCCACCTTCTCTAAGAGGCCTGCGGGGGTGCTAAGACAGTTGAGGACCTGGGTCTTCTTCCTTCAGTTTCAAAAATATGGACGTGTGTTTCTGCCTCCTGGTTCTTTCATAAATCTGGATCTGTTTTAGCTAAGAAGCCCAGATGAATGTCTCACGACATTCACTTGCTCTATTCACTTGCTCTAAATGTCACACTTGCTCTATTAGTTCCTCAGAGGGGTTTTCAGTTTAGTTTGGGTGATTCAGGCTTAGATCGTCCACTAACTTCCTGCTGAACTTCTTGGATATGAGAAGCAGCTCCCCCAGAGCTCCAGGGAACATCTGAGTGGCCCCGAGACCTAATCCTGACTCTGCGTTTTCAGGTTCCTTTCGCCTGCCTTCATCTTTGGTTACTAACCCGATGGTGCGACTGTTCGGCAGTTAGTGGGTGCTTTAGTTGGTGTAAAGGAATTAACTGCTACCAGCGTATGTGGTCATTTGCCTTTCCTGTATTTACTAACTTTCCACTTGAAATAGAACATGGTCCTGGGAGTCAAAGGCCTTGGCAGGTGAACATGACGTATGTTAGGCATTTTAAAAATTGTTAAATGAACCAAATAAGTGACTTTTAATGTCTGGGTAGGCGGGTAAGCACACGTCACTGGTAGTCTTAACATAACTTTTGTGAAGGGCTGAGGTGGAATTCCCCTCTGAAGGTCTTAGAGTCTCTGTAAAAAGAAAGCCAAGTAAAGCCTTTGGGGAAAGATGTCTTCCCATCCACCTGGCATGTTTAGGCCAGGCAGGTAGATTTGGAATAATTTTTTTTGAAGTCTCTTAGTTCTGTTTTTCAGAGTTTCTCAAACATTCTTCCTGAACTGTCCCAATTAGCAAGATACTGGTGGCTCCCTCCCAGCCCGCCCCCAGCCCTGCTTGCTGAGAAGCCCTAAAGCAGTGTTCCTAAGGGCAGCATGTCTTGTTCGACTCATTTAAGAAATTCTTGCCAATCTGGTATTCTATTTCCAAAAATACAACAATTTTAATATAAAAATCAGGTTTTAAGTGACCATCTGTTCAAACGGAGCTCCAAGAAAACATGCCTGTTGGTTGAGGGGTTGCGTACCCCATGGCACGCTGCTGAGTAACCCTGAGGGTCTGAGGAATCCCTGATGAGAAGCATGGTTTAGGGCCTAACTGCAAGCTGAGTGGTCTGAGGAAGTGCGCCTGTTTAAAAACTACTTTGTTTGAGAGTCCAGGAGAGCATGTAAACACCTTGTGAGAAGTGGAATGGCAGTGGTTTGGAAAATGTATAGGACGTAGCTGCCTGATTAGGTTTTTCAGAGTTTCTCAAACATTCTTCCTGAACTGTCCCAATTAGCAAGATACTGGTGGCTCCCTCCCAGCCCGCCCCCAGCCCTGCTTGCTGAGAAGCCCTAAAGCAGTGTTCCTAAGGGCAGCATGTCTTGTTCGACTCATTTAAGAAATTCTTGCCAATCTGGTATTCTATTTCCAAAAATACAACAATTTTAATATAAAAATCAGGTTTTAAGTGACCATCTGTTCAAACGGAGCTCCAAGAAAACATGCCTGTTGGTTGAGGGGTTGCGTACCCCATGGCACGCTGCTGAGTAACCCTGAGGGTCTGAGGAATCCCTGATGAGAAGCATGGTTTAGGGCCTAACTGCAAGCTGAGCGGTCTGAGGAAGTGCGCCTGTTTAAAAACTACTTTGTTTGAGAGTCCAGGAGAGCATGTAAACACCTTGTGAGAAGTGGAATGGCAGTGGTTTGGAAAATGTATAGGACGTAGCTGCCTGATTAGGAAACCCATGTTCTCTTGGGGAGAGGCGTGTCCTTTGAAGTAATCCCGTGTACTCCAGCCACTACAGTACTCTAGTCACATCAGTGGTTCCCCGGGCTGTGGGACTATGTGCCAGCTGTAATCCTGGGAAGAGTTACACAGCATACTTTTCCTTTTTTCTCATTTTAACTAGGAAGATTAAAATACTTGCTGCCTCCTCCACTCGTCAGGTGGTGTAAGGATTAATGAGATCATGCTAGCAAGGTGCATTAACCTCTTTGAGAGAAACGGGCATGGAGAACACCAAGTGTTCAGTCACCAGGAGTTTAGCCAGTCTTTGGCCATCAAGCTTCCATTGTTCTGTTCTGCTCTACACAGTACAGTGCTGTATTAAGCCCGAGGGCCATCTATAGGCCACAAATATCCATGTGTCAAAACTCAGGTAGGCCTTTCAGCTTTGCATGTTTTAACTTGCCACCCAGCGTCCTGCGAGCTTGACAGCTGCGTGTTGGACTGGACACTTTCCCTGTAGCCCTCTTACTGCATTTTACAGCTTCATGTCTATTTGTGGGGACTCAGTTTCTTCAGTAACTGTGTGTGCGTGCCAAGTTGCTTCAATCGTGTCTGACTGTGCGACCCTATGGACTGCAGCCCGTCAGGCTTCTGTGTCCATGGGATTCTCCAGGCAAGAATACTGGAGTGGGTTGCCATCTCCTCCTCCAGGGGATGTTCCGGACTCAGGAACCGGACCCACGGCTCTCAGGTCTACCTGCTCTGGCAGTTGGGCTCTTGACCACCAGCGTCACCTGGGAGGCCCCTCAGTAGCTATGTAGGTGGTCCCGGTTTCTTAAACTGTAGTTTATTCCTGTGCCCTCCACAGGCAATAAGTTGTCATTCAGACAGTGTGAGGGTCATTCTCATCAGGGGGTATGCCGCTTGCTGTCACTGCGGAGCGGGAGAGGACCTGGCCTTGCCAGTAAAGCTTGTGGACCTTCTGTCAGTGGCCCGGTAGGGATGGTCGTTCCTGAAGGGTATGGCTGCCTCCTCGTAGGTAGATGTTGCCTGATTTCAGTTGGAAAAGCTGCCCTTGGGCTTTGGCAGGATGTGGTAAGTAAATCCTGACTGTCATAACTGAGTTTAAAAGTCAGATGCCGGGGTGTTCTGAAAGACAGTATTTCTAAAGGACTAATGAATGAAGCTACTGTAACAGAAAACAGCAAAGTTTAAAATAATGTTGATACTCAGGATGGCAGAATTGGGGGAGGTGGAAATGAGATGGGAGAAATATAATGTTAAACATTTAAAAGTCCACTGAAATATAATGCTTAATTGTCAGTGGACTCTAAGCAGTGAATTAAGCACATTTAAAAATAGCTTTTTAACATGAATGAACCTTTTTATGAGCTGAGCTTCAATGACAAATAAGTTGGTCGTGCAAATCACTTTTTAGTGGTCTGCTTTAAACATTTTAGGGCTGGGATTTAAAAGAAATATTTTGAAGCAAAAAGTCTGACCTACAAGCAACACTAATTATCATAATAGTTATGTTATGTAGCCCAATGAAGAAATAGGCATCATTTTGTACTGTTATGTTTTCTTTGCTTTTCAAAATAAGCGAAAGGGTGGCCTGGATGTAAAATGGAGACCTCTGGCACTGAGGGAGTTGAGAGTCTCGTAGACACAGGAGTCTTTTGTGCTTCTCTGGAAAAAAACAGCCAGTTCCGAGCCAGTCAACACTTGGGCAGCTTTGGAGATCAAGGGACTCCTTGCTTAGAGAAGTTAAAGAGTAGCTTGTTGCTCATGAGGTAGCTTTAAGGAGAAGCCTGTGCTATGACTTGGATCTGAGGCAACCCAACCCTTGAAGTAAGAAAGTAAGCGCTTCAGATTTTAAGGAGTAGAACACTGTTTTGTTCAGTGTAAAGAAGTTATTAATTAGAATTAGAAAATAATGTTTCTTACAAGTAAGTCAGAAAGAGAAAAATAAATATCTTATATCAACACATAGAAAGGTCCATCTAGTCAAAGCTGTGGTTTTTCCACTGGTCATGTATGGATGTGAGAGTTGGACTATAAAGAAAGCTGAGCGCTGAAGAACTGATGCTTTTGAACTGTGGTGTTGGAAAGAACTCCTGAGAGTCCCTTGGACAGCAAGGCGATCCAACCAGTCCATCCTAAAGGAAATCAGTCCTGAATATTCATTGGAAGGACTGATGCTGAAGCTGAAGCTCCAATACTTTGGCCACCTGATGCGAAGAATTGACTCATTGGAGAAAACCCTGATGCTGGGATAGATTGAAGGCAGGAGGAGAAGGGGATGCCAGAGGATGAGATGGTTGGATGGCATCACCAATTTGATGGACATGAGTCTGATCAAGCTTTGGGAGTTGGTGATGGACAGAGAAGCCTGGCGTGCTGCAGTCTGTGGGGTGGCAAAGAGTTGGACATGGCTCTTTATGTATATGAAGAGTCACGATATATAAAGAGGACACAGTTCTATATATATATAGAATCTAGAAAAATTGTACTGATGAACCTATATACAAGGCAGCATTGGAGATGGGTCAGCAGGTGAAGAATCTGCCTGCGCTGCAGGAGACACAGGAGATGGGGCTTTGATCCCTGGGTCGGGAAGATCCCCTGGAGGAGGGCATGGCAACCCACTCCAGTATTCTGGCCTGGAAAATTCTATGGACAGAGGAGCCTAGTAGGCTATAGTCCAAAGAGTCACAAAAGTGTCAGACATGACTGAATGACTAAGTGTGTGTGCGTGCACGTGTGTGTGTGCACACACACACGTGCGCACATGCAAGAGATGCAGACGTAGAGGACAGACTTGTGGGCACAGTGGGGGAAGGAGAGGGTGGGATGAATGGAGAGAGTGCATGGAAACGTGAATTACTGTGTGTAAAATAGATATCCAGTGGAACTTGCTGTGTAGCACAGGGAGCTCAAATCTGGTGCTCTGTGACAATCCAGAGGGGAGTGATGAGGCAGGAGGGAGTTTCAAGAAGGAGAGGACGTCTGTGTACCTGTGGCTGATGTGTGCTGACGTATGGCAGAAACCAGCACATCAAAGCCATTCTCCTCCAACTGAAAATTTTTTTAAGATGAGGGAAAAAAGTACTTCTTAAACTCATTTTGAGTTATTTTGCCTGTAAATACAGGCAAATAAGGTAGAAACTGTGCATATATGTGCCATCTTCTCAATGAGGTATTTTTTCTTTCTTTTTTTTTGGTAGCAAGTACCGAAATGTGTAAGTTCCATATTTTTGGTAACTTTATTTCCTCTGTACTTGAAGAAGGCCTACTTAATGGGGCTAATTTGCCCGAAGCAGGTCCCAGCATCCACCCAGAGACAGCGGGCAGACGGTCCAGGTATGGAACACCTGGGCTGAGCGGCCCTTCTGATGGGGCACCTTGGCATCTCCTGCTCTTTCCAGCGACACGTGCAGTTCATATTGGAGTGATGCGGCCTTTATGTTTCAGCTGTAAGCAAAGCCTTGAAACGACTGCTATCTCATTAAATTTGGAGTGCTGTTAATAAATTACTTACGCCTGGAACATTGCTACTGCCTGTTCGTTTCGCTTGTCCCCTATTTCTTATAAATTCCTGGGCAAGATAAATGTAAAGAGCTAGTCGCTAATTCTGATTTTTAAATGTTTTGATGGCCTTTAATTACCTTTCTGAACAATTTTGAAAAAAAGATAATCGAGTTTGTCTTGTTGATGTTTTGCCCTTTGTTTGCTGCTGGTCAGGTATGTATAAAATAAGAAGAAAACCCAACTAAGGTTCATAAACTAGGAACCCATGAGAACGTGTTATGTTCCTAAGAGAAGCTTTGAAGGAAATTTTTTGTTTCAGACACAGAATTTTGGGGTCAAATTCTCTGTGGTTTGTAACGTCTGGGAAAACATACAGTGTCTAAGCATAGCTTTTTCAAAGATCATGCAGATCTTGGCTCCATTGGTTGCCTGCAGTGGCCTTTAACCCTTTTATGTCTTCTTGTCTTTGAGACAGGAGTGACAATAGAACTCAAGGGTTTGTGAGGGTTAAGATGATAAGACATTTAAAGTTATTAAACAGCCTGGCTCATAGCTTGCAGTCATAAATAAATTTTTTTATTAAAAAATTTTTTTTTAACCAATAAAAGCTGTCTAGGCTAGTAAGTTCTTCAGCATTTAGAGGTATTTGAACTTTAGGATGCTGTGGAATGGTTCAAGTACCAACTTGATAGTCAGACCGGAATAACTGTATCACCCAGTTTAAAAAAAAAAAAAGACATCTCTTCGGGAATCCATTAAGCAATATGACTTGCCACTTTTTCCCATGAAAACACTATTCCTCACCCCCCGCCCCCCATCCCTTTTGTTATATGTCTCGTATTGTCATAGATTCCCAGTTTGAAAGCAAAGCTAAGATTTCTAGGTTTTTTAATCTTGGAGGGTTTTTAAAAGGGAATTTCAGATAGGTGTGGTGGTGTTTTGAGAATCGTAAGTGACCTATCTTCATTTTGAAGCTGATATAAAACGTTTGTGAAATGAAACTCAGTGTTGTCAGTTTTACAGGGTTCCTCAGGGAAGCGGGCCACGCCAAGTGCCCTGCAGGCGTGAGCTCAGGGCGGTGCAGGGGCGACCCCATCGACTAGGACTTAGAAACAGTTTTGTGAGGCAGATACCTGGTTTATCATGCTGTTTGACTCAGGACAAATGAAATACCTTTGTGGCAGTTTTAAAGACCTCTCCCAAAGGACAGTTTAGATCTACAGATACTGTCCGTATATATATAATTTTTAGGACTCTTCTGTTTCGTGTTTTTGTCTCTAGATAGTTTAAATTATAACCGTCTCTGTCTTATGTTGCTGCTCCATTGTGACCACCATGTAAAGGAGTTGACTAATGAAAAAGGATAGTTTTGCTTCTATCACTGCTTCATTAACAGTGCTTACCCTTAGAGAGTTCTCCTTCATATTTAGCTGAAGTCCCTTTGTTGCTGAATTTTTCCATTTTTGAGTGGAGCTGTAAAATGTCTGTTAATATTTACTATATTCTCTCTAACTTTTAGTCTTTAGGAGTACGATTACCACTCAGAATTTTTTCACATTTGCTAAGTCCTTTTACTCCCTCCGGAAGTCTCATTTTCAGCTTCTTAAATCATCTTCATTATTCTTTTCAATTAGTCTTGGAACTCTAATATGGATCTAACTGGGATGTATTAGTTACATACATAGAGTGGAACAGTGACTTAGCACCCTCCATTTGTAACAGCCCTGTTATGTTAGCAGTGTCACGGAAGTAGCATTTTATTGTCAGTTAGTGATCAACGGTGATCCGTAGTGTATATGCACATTTCCTGATCTGTGTTCATAATTTGTCTTTATTCAGGTTAGTTGTTCTGTATTGGACAGCTTTCCATTGTTTTATGATTTCCCTTATTTTATGATTACTCTGATATCTGAAGAACCTTTTCCGAATCACATCTGCATAAGCTGCAGTTTCCCTCCAGGGTCACGACCTAAGACTTCTTTGCCAGTGCAGAGGTCGCTGTGTTTCTCAATCATGCTGGCTGTACCTACTCTGTGCCCACGTGCCAGCGCATTCATTATCAACTGGGTGATCTCATGAGCTTCGGCAGGCAGGGATTTCCTGCTCGAGAGCCTCATGGGAGGCTTGAAAACTGCTGGGTTTTCTGAAGTATTGTTGTGAGGATGAGAGGATGTCCCCCACAGGGGTTGAGATCCGTATTGAGTTCAGCCTACTTCCCCAATTCCATCTCTCCTTTACAGCCCACTGCCCCCACCCCCATCTGTTCCCAGGTTGTAATAAAGGAGTGGAAAGAAACTCTGCAAGAGCTGGCTTCTGGCCCAGTGCTCGTGATGCGTGGAGAGGGCAGAGATGGGTGGGCTGGCGTGGGAGGAGCTCTCCGGGATTTGGACTCTGCTGAGGCTCTTCTTACCTTTGTGTTTCCCTAGGTTAGAGTCATTTCTCCTTTGTGAGCAGTCGGTCACCCTACTTTCCTGAGTCATTGTTGACTCGGAGGATTAGGCATGTTGAGGTGGTCGATGCATGCTCCATATCGTTTCTTACTGAATGGCACTCCTCTCTTGCTACATCTGAAGTAGCTGGAGTTGGAATCATGATCTGGGAGTGGGGACACGGTGGGGGAGACTTGGCTGTTGGTAATTCCTGTACCATTTTTGTGAACAGGACCCCTTGGTTGCCACTAGAAACAGTGATGAAGCAGTGATCAGTAGCTTTAGAGGTATGTCCTCTGCTGAGTGGGCCAGAGAAGGTGGGGATTGGGTGGTCAGGGAAGGGCAAAACCCTCATCCTTTTGTTTTTATTTGTTGATTGTCTCTTCCATTATCAAAAAATAGTCTAGAGAGGAATATGGAGAGGAATATGTCACCTCAAGTTCGTATACAGTATTAACCAAAGTTGAGAAAATATTAAAGTGATAAAACAGAACAAGCCATCTCCTAAGAAAGACTTGGTAGGTAACCGACATCAGGACTTTTCTTTTTTATTTATTTATTTTTTAAATTTAAATTTATTTATTTTAATTGGAGGCTAATTACTTTACAATATTGTATTGGTTTTGCCATACATCAACGTGAATCTGCCACGGGTATACATGTGTTGCCCATCCTGAACCCCCCTCCCACCTCCCTCCCCGTACCATCCCTCTGGGTCATCCCCGTGCACCAGCCCCAAGCATCCTGTATCCTGCATCGAACCTGGACTGGCGATTCGTTTCTTATATGATATTATACATGTTTCAATGCCATTCTCCCAAATCATCCCACCCTCTCCCTCTCCCACAGAGTCCAAAAGACTGTTCTATACATCTGTGTCTCTTTTGCTGTCTCGCATACAGGGTTATCATTACCATCTTTCTAAATTCCATATATATGCGTTAGTATGGAGAAGGCAATGGCATCCCACTCCAGTACTCTTGCCTGGAAAATCCCATGGATGGAGGAGCCCTGTAGGCTGCAGTCCACGGGGTCGCTAAGAGTCGGACACGACTGAGCGACTTCACTTTCACTTTTCACTTTCATGCATTGGAGAAGGAAATGGCAACCCACTCCAGTGTTCTTGCCTGGAGAGTCCCAGGGACTGGGGAGCCTGGTGGGCTGCTGTCTCTGGGGTCGCACAGAGTCGGACATGACTGAAGTGACTTAGCAGTAGCGTTAGTATACTGTATTGGTGTTTTTCTTTCTGGCTTACTTCACTCTGTATAATTCCTCTGGTGATTAGATCTCTCTTGCTCAGAATCTTCTATATGCCCCCACTTAAAACTGACTATCAAATAATTGAATACAAAAGTCCAAACTGCTTAGCTTGACATTTGAAACTCTTGAGGTGCTAACCTTCCTCTTAGTGTCATCTGCTTCTTTCCTACTGAAGTATAATCCATGGGCCAGCAGCTTCGGCATCACCTGGGAGCGTGTTAGAAATGCCGACTCTCAGCCCCTGTGTGGACCATGGCATCAGCGCTAGACTTGCAGCAAGGTCCGCACGTGTGTGGAAGCCCACCGCAGGGGGAGAATCTCTGATCTGCCTCATTCTGCTTAATCTCCCTTTTTGTCCCGCAGTCAGGCTAGCTGAACATGTTCTGCACTTCCGCAGTGGCCTGCCTGTCTTCAAATGCTAACGTTTTCCCAGAAAAATCATTTTTCTCAACTTCCTCTCTTTACTTCCATCATCTGATTGACTAGGTGTCTAAATATGCCGAGAACTGGTTTGGGTTTCAGACATGACTGGGCACATAGACCCTACACTATTTGTACAGGCTCCCTGGAAGACAGCTCCTTTGACCCCCAGTTCCACTTCTAGGAGATTTTCCTGAACTAATTATCAGAAAAGAATGTAAAGAAATGTGTATAAAGTTGATCACTACAGTATTATGTATAATAGTAAGAAATTGATAAATTAATAAATTTTGTTATAGTCGTATGATATACTGTTGCATATTCAAGATGGTAGGACATATTACTGAAATGAGAATATATCAACAATATCCTTGAATAACAATTATGTTATTAAAAAAAACACACTTAATTCCTATGCTCCACGGGGTTATAGTTGAACAGGTAAGAGAGGTGTAAACAAAGAAGTACAGGAATAATGCAGTAATACAGTAATAATGATAATGTTAACAGCGGCAACCGACATCTCCTGGACACTTAAAATGTTCCAGGCATTTCTAAGTGCTTCGCCTGCTATCTTCCTTTATCTTTTCAAAAGATAAACTACTGTTGATTCTACATGAGAAAATTATCTTATTGTCACATATTTTAATCTTTACCATTATGATGGGTAAAGTTTGGTAACGTTTTAAAAATTGGTATTTCACTGATTATTAGCAAGATTTGTTCAACATTGTTTAATATATATTGATCATTTTTAACTGTATTTCTTAAAAAGGCTGTTTTTGTCTTCTGCCTGTTTTTTCTGTTTGTCTTTGACCATTCTGAAAAATCTATTTTCTGTCTTTTGAATATGTGTTTGCTGGATTATGGTGTTTCAAATAAAGGAAGTGTTAATACCATCACTCCTTATGTTTTTAATTAATTTGTTCTTATACAGAAACTGATTATTCTCAGCAAAATTAGGGATCTGTAATCAGTTACATCAGTAATCTTTGTTCATAAATTGATGTGAGCTATCAGCCTCGGGTAAATGTGTCGGTAAATAGAATATGTAGGTAATCTCTAACTTTTATATGTGAGTTTCAAGTTTGTAATTATTTGGACCTCTGCGTTTACTTTTCCACAGAAACAAGTCAGTTCCTAGGTTTCCAGCAAGCCCAAACAAGCATTCTTAAAACTAAGTCTTCATAATAATAAAGCACTAAATATTATTCAAACTCAGCATAAAAATACTGCTTATCACATTAATTTTATACTCCAATTATAGGTGTAAAAATAGAACAAGCCTCTAATCTTCAGAAGCTCTGGTGATCAGACTGTGGGATACGTGAGTGGGTGGGTGGGGAGTAGGGTGAATGTCTTTAAAACTACAAAGTGCGAAAACCTTTGGTGAATCATTTATTCTCCAGTGTTCTGTGCCTAAGAACAAGAACAAAGGTAATTTGCATTCGCTCTTTATTCTTTAGCTCACGTCTGTCTGTTGAACATCCAGTGTTTGTGAGGATGACCTGGCCTGTTAAGTGTAGCAGGAGATTTTCCCCACACTGTATTCCTTGTATTCCTTGGGCCCGAAAGCAATGTTATGGCTTTATTGTTCTCAGCCACTGCACAAGTTTAAAACCACTGTTAATGCCCATGACAAGCCAGGAAGCCTCCAAGTGCGTTTCCCCAGGTATTCTGTGCCTGTGGTTTGTGTCGTAGGGGTGGAGGAGGTGGCCTGAGAGGAACGGGCTCCGTTCCTTGCTGTCGGCTGTCCTGCCGTTCCTTGGTCTTTTTGAAGGTTTACTTGTATACCCCACAGAGCTCCGGAACGGTAGCGCTCATACTCCTGCACACCTGAGCATCCGGTGGGGCCATTAGGTACAAAGTCAGCTTCCCCTGCCCCGCTTCAGGAGTGTGACCAGAGGCCTGAGGCCTTCCGCAGCCTGCGGTGTATCCACAGGCACCCCAGGAACTGTGTTGCAGGCGCCCTGGGCCTGCAGAAATGCTGCTCTAGAGAGTGTCCTACTCCGTGTTCTCTCTCTCGAGTGTGAATCACACTGGATAGTTCCCACACCCCTGGCTCCCGTGAGCGAGCTATGACTGATGGACTCTGTCGGGGTACCGCATACAGCTCCGCGTCCCTGAAGAGGTAGCTGACCTAATGGGACCTGAAGGTCCTGAAGGCCTGGAGGGAATTGTTTACTTTGTCTTGCTTACGTAAGCAGTTGTTTCTGAGAACTTTAGTCATGTTTGCTTATGACGAACAGTTTATCTTTGTAAAAACCAACTAAAAAAAATATAAGACGAGCACACTTTAGTTAGAGTTACAGACAGTGTGGGTATCCTGACAATGTTTAAGTTTAAAGAGGGGAGATCTTCTGAAATAAAAACCCAGGTCCCCTTGTCAGTTCGTGCCTTTTACCCGTTGACTGTCCATCAGACTTGCCTGATCTGGGATGCCGAGCAATCTGGAAAATTGGGCAAATTCCTTGTCAGGACACTGAGAAATGCCTCTACTATTAATACTGTAAAAAACGATACTTTTCTGTATCATTTTAAAATGAAAAGTTTCTTAAGGATGATTGAATAACTAGTATTATTTATCTGAAATTGGACTTGGAATTTTTGTTCGGTTTCTGTTTTTAGGACTTTATTCTGGTTATCTTTGGTGTTCTTCTTTACCTTGGCCAGACAGATACACGCTTTGTAGATCTTTTGACCTCAGCGGGTGTGCATTTCTTCACAGTGGGCATCTGTTAACACCAGGCAGGAGATGCTGGTGTCATCTGGTCAGGGTTCATGTCCTGCAGGCAGAACCAGATGCTTCCCACGGGGATGACATGACTCTTCTAATTTTCTCTGTGATGTCAAACTCATGACCATTCAGTGTCTTTTAAGAGGGGCCCATACTTGGAGAGGGTTTACTTTGGTAAGATTTTGGTGGGCCATATATTTTCTTATAGAAATTAACGCTTATTGGTCTATAATAAAGACTATTATTCCTAATATTTCATGTGCTAGTTAAGCTTAAATTACAGGCCAGATTTTTGACTTTCAGAATGTTTGTGTTTGCCCAGAGGCACTTTTTTTCTCCATACATGCAGTAATTTTCTATATACATACAGACATAAATGTATTTATCGGGTAAATAACTTATGCTTGGTGTATAGAAACTGATGTATCTGATTGCTCACATACCTTTTTTGTGAAGAAAGTTATGGCTGGTTTTCTTACCTTAATCAAGAACAGTCTTTAGCATGCTTATTGTAAGACCCAGTTCTAGGTATTACATTTTCCCCTAAAATACATAGCCACCATCCAGGGGTGACTTTCTACTTAAGGGAAATAAAGCTATAGCAAATCAGGTGAGAAAATACTTTTTCATGATTCCCACCCTGAATTTACAGTTAGCACCTATTTTTCCATCTCTTCAAAGTGCCAAATGACACGTTTTTTAAAAAATTAGAGTGAATTTAATTTCATTTCAGAAGTTAGTGAAAAATTTGAAATAACTGAAGATGCCCCCATGTTTGTGAAGCTTAGTTTTGGTGATGAGGCTGATACTTAGTTTTCGTTTATGTAATTTGTGGTTATTTCTGCCAAGGTTTCAGGGCTTTTTTGAGGTTGCTGAGTTTAGAAAGACTCAGCAAAAATACTTATGAACACTCGCAGTGAGCTTGTAGTCTCTGACTGCTTTGCTACCCCCTGTGATTGTTCTCAGTACCGAGCCTTCCTCCGCTGTGTTGAGTCTGCAGAGGAGCATCTGTGAGTGCTGGTTGACTATTCAGAGTCTGGTTGATTTCCTCCCAGGGGTCCCAATTATGCTGGGCTGACTTTTAAAGTTTTCTGTGGCTTTCCAGCTTTCCCTCTTCTTACCCAGCCTGAATCCTGACTTGCTGTCAGCGTGTGGAAGGTGAGACCTGTAGCAAGTAAGAACGTGTATTCTGAGGCTTAACATGTGTTTTTCTTTTTAAAACCTGGACCTTTATGTTGTCCGTTTTATTAGTTTTAAAGACTATCAGGAGCGCACAGATCCAGAGCCCGAGGAAGGTAGATGGTAGTCAGCAGGGCAAAGAGAAAAGCAGAAGGTAGACTTAGATCCCTGGGTCTGCAACTTGCCATCAAGGGTCTCGCCCTCTGTCATTACTGATTACAAAATGGTGGGAAAGGCAGAGGGTGTGCTGTGAACATGTAATGTTTGATTGCTGGTTTTCTTTTAAATTCTTTCTTTGAAGTTCTCCAACACCTTAGTTACTTGGTGCCTTCATGAAGAAGCAGTCAAGAACACTTGATCCCTGTGTCTTATTTTAGTTTTATGGAGGCTGTGTTACAAATGAAGGTTTATCATCCTAGTTTCCTAGCCCCTGACTTTCTACATCACATTAAAAAAAAAAAAAGGCACTGTTCCCATTTGTAATAAATCATAACATATTGTGAATAAGCCAGGGCAGGCTCAGTTCCTGAAAGGGGCATTTGGTTAGAAGACAACCGTAAGATGGGGCCCAAGATGCAGATGATCAAGGGAAGAGTCCTTTGTGTTGGCCTGCGCCTTGCTCACATACCCTTCCCTCTGCCTTCAGTTTTAGCGGCAGGTGGAGTGGGGACTCTGCGTCTCTGTGCTGGAGCCTCGTCTCCCCCTGGCCGTGCCCTTCCCAGGGGAGTGTGCTTTCAGGAAGACAGCTGAGTAGGTGGGTAGCAGGTGGTGGGAAAATGAGAATGGGCCTCCAGGGGCTTTTAAACAGGCCGTGGATTCAGCTCTTCCCTCTGCGCTCACACAGTTAAAGCAGGCTGACAACAAGTCTGCCTGGTGATGAGGTGAGTCCTGCTCCCTGCACCCCGTCAGTCTTTTTCTTAGGCTGGTGGTCCATGCCTGCTTTGGCTTCTGGTTTGGATGCTCTAACCTTTCAGTTCAGTTCGGTTCAGTCACTCAGTCATGGCCGACTCTTTGCGACCTCGTGGCCTGCAGCACGCCAGGCCTCCCTGTCCATCACCAACTCCCAGAATTTACTCAAACTCATGTCCATTGAGTCAGTGATGCCATCCACCATCTCATCCTCTGTTGTTCCCTTCTCTCGCCTTCGATCTTTCCCAGCAACGGGGTCTTTTCCAATGAGTCAGCTCTTCACATCAGTATTGGAGTATTGGAGTTTCAGTTTCAACATCAGTCCTTCCAGTGAATATTCAGGACTGATTTCCTTTAGGATGGACTGGTTGGAGCTCCTTGCAGTCTAACCTTTAGAAGATTCTGTTGTCCCAGTTGTTTCTTGGCTGTTTCTGGCCTTTTTCTGCTCTTGAGAGTCTGCCAGTCCCACTTTCTTTGGTTACCTTTCTTGGCTTTTGGAATATCTATCCGATTAGCTTATCAAGGGAGGAGCTGGTTGTTCAGTTCAGTTTAGTCGCTCAGTCGTGTCCGACTCTTTGCGACCCCATGAATTGCAGCACGCCAGGCCTCCCTGTCCATCACCAACTCCCAGAGTTTGCTCAGACTCATGTCCATTGAGTCAGTGATGCCATCCAGCCATCTCATCCTCTGTCAACCCCTTCTCCTCCTGCCCCCAAGCCCTCCCAGCATCACAGTCTTTTCCAATGAGTCAACTCTTCACATGAGGTGGCCAAAGTACTGGAGTTTCAGCTTTAGCATCATTCCTTCCAAAGAATACCCAGGGCTGATCTCCTTCAGAATGGACTGGTTGGATCTCCTTGCAGTCCGAGGGACTCTCAAGAGTCTTCTCCAACACCACAGTTCAAAAACATTAACTCTTTGGTGCTCAGCCTTCTTGACAGTCCAACTCTCACATCCATACATGACCACAGGAAAAACCATAGCCTTGACTGGACGGAACTTGTTGGCAAAGTAATGTCTCTGCTTTTGAATATGCTATCTAGGTTGGTCATAACTTTCCTTCCAAGGAATAAGCGTCTTTTAATTTCATGGCTGCAGTCACCATCTGCAGTGATTTTGGAGCCCCCAAAAATAAAGTCTGACACTGTTTCCACTGTTTCCCCATCTATTTCCCATGAAGTGATGGGACCGGATGCCATGATCTTCGTTTTCTGAATGTTGAGCTTTAAGCCAACTTTTTCACTCTCCTCTTTTACTTTCATCAAGAGGCTTTTGAGTTCCTGTACACTTTCTGCCATAAGGGTGGTGTCATCTGCATATCTGAGGTGATTGATATTTCTCCCAGCAATCTTGATTCCAGCTTGTGTTTCTTCCAGTCCAGCATTTCTCATGATGTACTCTGTAGAAGTTAAATAAGCAAGGTGACAATATACAGCCTTGACGTACTCCTTTTCCTCTTTGGAACCAGTCTGTTGTTCCATGTCCAGTTCTAACTGTTGCTTCCTGACCTGCATCCAGATTTCTCAAGATGCAGGTCAGGTGGTCTGGTATTCCTATCTCTTTCAGAATTTTCCACAGTTTATTGTGATGCACACAGTCAAAGGCTTTGGCATAGTCAATAAAGCAGAAATAGATGTTTTTCTGGAACTCTCTTGCTTTTTCCATGATCCAGCAGATGTTGGCAATTTGATCTCTGGTTCCTCTGCCTTTTCTAAAACCAGCTTGAACATCAGGAAGTTCATGGTTCACATTTTGCTAAAGCCTGGCTTGGAGAATTTTGAGCATTACTTTACTAGCATGTGCTGCTGCTGCTGCTAGGTCGCTTCAGTCGTGTCCAACTCTGTGCGACCCCATAGATGGCAGCCCACCAGGCTCCCCTGTCCCCGGGATTCTCCAGGCAAGAACACGAGTGGGTTGCCATTTCCTTCTCCAATGCATGAAAGTGAAAAGTGAAAGTGAAGTCGCTCAGTCGTGTCTGACTCCTAGCAACCCCATGGACTGCAACCCATCAGGCCCCTCCGTCCATGGGATTTTCCAGGCAAGAGTACTGGAGTGGGTTGCCATTGCCTTCTCCGTACTAGCATGTGAGATGAGTGCAATTGTGCGGTAGTTTGAGCATTCTTTGGCATTGCCTTTCTTTGGGATTGGAATGAAAACTGACCTTTTCCAGTCCTGTGGCCACTGCTGAGTTTTCCAAATTTGCTGGCATATTGAGTGCAGCACTTTCACAGCATCATCTTTCAAGATTTGAAATAGCTCAACTGGAATTCCATCACCTCCACTAACTTTGTTCGTAGTGATGCTTTCTAAGGCCCACTTGATTTCACATTTCAGGATGTCTGGCTCTAGGTCAGTGATCACACCATCGTGATTATCTGGGTCGTGAAGATCTTTTTTGTACAGTTCTTCTGTGTATTCTTGCCATCTCTTTTTGATATTTTCTGCTTCTGTTAGGTCCATACCATATCTGTCCTTTATCGAGCCCATCTTTGCATGAAATGTTCCCTTGGTATCTCTGATTTTCTTGAAGAGATCTCTAGTCTTTCCCATTCTGTTGTTTTCCTCTATTTCTTTGCATTCGTCACTGAAGAAGGCTTTCTTATCTCTTCTTGCTATTCTTTGGAACTCTGCATTCAGATGCTTATATCTTTCCTTTTCTCCTTTGCTTTTCCTTCTCTTCTTTTCACAGCTATTTGTAAGGCCTCCCCAGACAGCCATTTTGCTTTTTTGCATTTCTTTTCCATGGGGATGGTCTTGATCCCTGTCTCCTGTACAGTGTCACGAACCTCATTCCATAGTTCATCAGGCTCTCTATCAGATCTAGGCCCTTAAATCTATTTCTCACTTCCACTGTATAATCATAAGGGATTTGATTTAGGTCATACCTAAATGGTCTAGTGGTTTTCTCTACTTTCTTCAATTTCAGTCTGAATTTGGCAATAAGGAGTTCATGGTCTGAGCCGCTGACTGCATAGAGCTTCTCCATCTTTGGCTGCAAAGAATATAATCAATCTGATTTTGGTGTTGACCATCTGGTGATGTCCATGTGTAGAGTCTTCTCTTGTGTTGTTGGAAGAGGGTGTTTGTTATGACCAGTGCATTTTCTTTGCAAAACTCTATTAGTCTTTGCCCTGCTTCATTCCATATTCCAAGGCCCCAAATCCAAGCTATTGATAGTATTTCTTCTCCAGTCTCCCCCATTCCAACACACCACCCAGCTGCTCAAGCCAGCTTCCTAGGTATCAATCTCTGGGCCAGCGTTCTAGATTCAGGATCTGAGTCTGGGACCCACAGTTTACTAGCGGTGTCACCTTGGACATGTGACTCACCCACTTGTGGGCTCCCTTTGTGTGCCCATGAGGCTGGGATGGCAGAGTGCCCATCCGACAGGACCAACCTGTGCGTTACATGAGACGCCTCATGTTCTGCATGGGGACAGCCTGGCATGGAGTGAGTGGTTAGTCCATGTTAGCCCTTACAGTTATGCTTGGTTTCCTCCTTTCCCTTTTTCCTTAAACCCAATTTATCAGAAAGTTTACATAGGTTCTTCCTTTAAAATATGTTTCACATTTATGTACTTCTGTTTCCATTGCCATTATCTGGCTTGAAGCTTTCATAAATTCTAGTTTATACTTCCAACTGGTGTCTCTGATTCCTCTTGACTTACTCCAATCTATTTCCCTTATTTGTTGTTCAGTCATTCAGTCATATCTGGCTCTTTGTGACCCCATGGACTGCAGCATGCCCAGCTTCCCTGTCCTTCAGTATCTCCCAGAGTTTGCTCAAACTCATGTCCACTAAGTCGGTGATCTACTTCAACCATCTCATCCTCTATCACCCCATTCTCCTCCTGCCCTCAATACTTCCCAGCATCAGGGTCTTTTCCAGTGAGTTGATTCTTCATATCAGGTGCCAAAGTATTGGAGCTTCAGCTTCAGCATCAGTCTTTCCAATGAATATTCAGAGTTGATTTCCTTTAGGGTTGACTGGTTTGATCTCCCTGCAGTCCAAGGGACTCTCAAGAGTGTTCTCTAGCACCACAGTTCAAAAGCATCCATTCTTTAGCATTCAGCCGTCTTTATGGTCCAACTCTCATATCCGTACATGACTACTGGAAAAGCCATAGCTTTGACTATACGAACCTTTGTTGGCAAAGTGATGGAAAAATTTCCTTTATAACAACCATATAATTTTTTAAAAGTGTAAATGAATGACCTTTTGAAAATGTTAATGAACCACCATAGGTTTAAAACCGTCCAGTGACTTCCCTTCGAGCCTTTCCTTGGCTTGCACACCCTGTGGTTTTGGCCCCTGCCTCCTCTTCAGTGTTTGTTCCTCCTGTGCTGTTGCCTGGTCCATCTCTCCACTTGCACGTGTGCCCGCTGTTCTGTGACGACCTTGGTCCCCCTCAGTTGTTGGGGTGACCTGGTGCTGTCATACTTAGAGACCACTGTGTGTGACTCTCTCTCTGCCTACATGTATGTTTCTGTCCTTTCTCAGCTCTCATCCTTCTCGTATCTGCAGGTATTGGTTCCTCAGTGAGCCTTTTCTAACCACCCCACCTAAATTAGGCCACCAGGTTCCTCCTTTATCAGCCTGAAGGTCCCTGAACACATCAAAAAGTTAATATTGCCTGTCCACTGGGGAAAAGGATAATTAACAGCCTGTGGTTATAAAACATGCAATTCCAAGAAGAGTGTGCACCTTTTCCAGAAAGAATAATTTTACATGTTGTGAACATTAAGTGATTATAGAGCTATTTTAAGAAACTGCTAGAGCTATTTTAAGAAACTGCTATCTTAAAACTGTTCAAAAAGGTCTTTGATATTGGTATTCAAGGACAGCTGTCCACTAAACCTGTCTGCAGAGGGTGAAGGTGCGTGCTAAGTCGCTCAGTTGTGTCCGACTCTTTTGACCACATGGACTGTAGCTCACCAGGCTCCTTTGTCCATGGTATTCTCCAGGCAAGAATACTGGAGTAGGTTGCCATTTCCTCCTCCAGGGGATCTTCCTGCAGAGGGTGAGGAGATATTCATAACCTAGCCACGGGCCTCCTGACTGCTATCAATCATTTCTGCTCCAAAAGATAAAACGGACATCATGAAACTCCCCTCTTTGAAATAGCTGCCTGATTTCTGATAAAACTCTTCATGCTCCTCTCTCCGAAAGTGAGTGGTCAGTTGCTGCTCGGACACGAAAAGGAAGATGTCTCAGAATTAGAAGACAGAGGTCGAGTGTGATAATATCTGTATCCTGGTTAATTTTTGAGTTCAGAGTGAAGAGGCAGAAAGATGACTCCTTGGTTGGCCTCAGTCTCATTTCTTTGTGTTTTGAAATTGCTACCTTATTACTTATTTTTCATTAATTCTAGACCAGAGAAAGGAGGCTCTCCCGAGTTTTGGCAGCTGCTTAAAGCAGCCAGGAAGAGAGTGATGGGAATTGAAAATCATGATGTGAACCACTTTCAGTCACCTTGTAGTTTTTCTTTCAAATGCGGGATATTTAGGATTCCAGAGAACACGGGGACAGATGCTTAAATTTAGGATAACAAGTGTAAGTGGGATGCTTGGTACTCCTGTTTGCCTAAATTTAGGCAAAAAAGACCCAAATGTGGTTGCTTTTGGGGAAAGACTACTTTTTGTTGACATACTTTAGCAGAACCCATTCACAGAAGTATTCCTGCTATGGGCTATGGGTGATGATAACCCATTTGGAAAATGATATTCCTAAAAATAAAATATAGTTTTCTCATTGCAAAAAAGTTATTAAGAATATATACTTAATTAAAAAAAAATCTACCATAATTGTGCCCTCCCAATCAAGCCCAGACTTTGCAAGTTTCTCTTGTTCCCCTACAGATGTTTATGTTTCTCTTTTTATATGGTTGTAACCTTGCTTGTGTTCTGATTTAT
This sequence comes from Bos indicus x Bos taurus, assembly GCF_003369695.1. Taxonomy (NCBI): domain Eukaryota; kingdom Metazoa; phylum Chordata; class Mammalia; order Artiodactyla; family Bovidae; genus Bos; species Bos indicus x Bos taurus. The sequence goes on from NC_040102.1 coordinate 38,070,164, forward strand.
GTCCTGTTATGTTTTTTCATGTTTCATTTTTAACGGCCATATAGTATTCTATCCTGTGGACCTGTCATAACCATTCTCTTGGTTGATTTGCTTTGTGATGTATTTTGTATGATGTATTTTTAATGATGTCTTTGTTTTGCTCTGATTTTGCAGGCAGAGACATTTGTTTGGGTTAACAATGCATCAGCACATTCCCAGAGTGTTGCCAAGGCCAAATATGAATTTTTATTTGGCAGATCTGAAGAGAAAACTCCAGATACTAGTAAGTGTTTCCCTGCCTTCCTCTTTCAGGTAACAGATAGGAAGAGATATTAAAATTTCAAATCTCAGAAGCTGAGAATTCTTCAAACCTAGAAGTGACTTGAAATTACCTACCACAGGCTACTAGAATCACGTCCTGTATTTCTGAATTCTACACTTTGAAAGATGTAGAGTTATTTGATGAATAATGAAAGCAAACAGGTTTCACAGAGGCGGGAAGGCAGTGGTGCAGATGGAGAGGTGCTCACTCCGTCGTCGATGGAGAGGTATCAGTCCTGGGATCGAGGCAGGGATGGGGTACTATGTGCAGTTCAGACCTGGGCTCTTGAGCTCGACTTCTTCAGTGTGAACCTAGCCTGTAACTTATGAGACGCGTGGCCCTGTGTGAGTTGTCTAAGCTCTTTTTGCCTCAGTCTTCTCAACTGTCAGATGGGATTATAGTGATACATATCTTGGAATCCTTCTGAGGATTAAATAGATTGATGTATGTAAAGGTCTCAGAACTGCGCTTGACATGTAATAAATGCTTTATGAGTGTTTGCTGCCATTATTATTTATTGTGATCATCATCATATTCCTGACCTTTGAAGCTGATGTTTCGAGAAAGTACAGTCCTTACTCTCCTCAGCTCCATCACTGTCTGATACTGATTTCCGTTTTGGGTAGACAGGGAATCTGACCTAATGTAGCTATGGTTCAGTTGAAGAAGTCAAATGATAGCTGTTCATTTTGACTCATATGTTAGATAAGATTATATAATGGGCTCCATAATATCTGGGGATAGCAAGAATGCAGTGTATATTAATAATTTACCTTTTACCTTAATAATGAATATTTTTTAGATATTTCAGTAGTTGGAGACTCTTAATGAAGTCTTAAATGGCTAAATTATTAAAATATTCTTTTATTTTGTAGCATAAATACTGTTCTAAGCTTGAGGTTTGGGATACTTAACCATTTATTCATTATTTCTCAGATGGGAATACTTATTGTGATCACCCCAAGACTATTTAAAACTCCTTTCTGGCATAGCCTTAACTTTGTGATTTTGCGCTGACTACACTTTTTTCTTTTTAGCTTTGATAGAACATGATTTTTCCTTCACTATGTAGAGGTAAGGTCAGAGCTCTGCATGGTCCTGTGGCCGATTGGCGGGTGGGTTTGCGTCTTCGTTACTCTTGGGTTCTGAGTAGTTTCCCAGTTTACCACAGGTGAATCAAAATGACATTTGAAACCTTCTGTTCCTTTTGCCCTGGTAGAAATGGTTGGTATTGTTAGTTTCTAGTGTGATGTTATTTTTCAGGGGTTTTAGTGTACATGCACTTATTAAACAAATCTATGTAATGAACACTTCTTATGTGCTACTCACCCGTGCTGGGGACTGTCAGGGTGCAGAGAAATAGAAGACAGTCCTTGCCCCCTGGGGGCTAATTGTTTGGTCAGAGCAAGGCAGTGGTCACTTCAGCTGTGCTGGTGAAGGCTTCATGGAATAGGTGGAAGCTGCACTGTTCTCCAAGAATGACTAGTATTCTGGTTAACTGAGGTTTGGGGGAGGGCATTTCAGACTGGGGGAATGATGTGAAGGGTGTGGTGGCAGAAAACACAGATTGTTTGCGAAACAGGGAGGAAACTGGCCAGGTTGGTTTGCAAAGCTTATCAGTGAGAGAGAGATTTAGAGAAATAACCATTTAGAGAGGGGCAGAATCATGGAGAGTGAAGAGTTTGCATTTCATTTTGGTATGCAGAAACAAAGTGCCAAGTACTGTTTTAGAGAGAGAAATCCAGATAATTGATCTGGAAATTGGAAGGGGCAGCAGAAATTGTTGCTTATTGTAGTAGGGGTATAAGATGCAAGTTTATGTTGACTTTTGAAAAGTACTTTTAAAAATCTTCAGAAAGAAATGGCACATTTTTATCACTTTAAGAATACTCTTGAAGTTTCTTTATATTGATCATCCGTCTGTCATTGAAACATGGCCCAAACTCAGAAGACCTAGGGGGACTTCCCTGGTGGTCCAGTGGTTGAGACTCTACCTGCCAATGCGTGGGACATGGATTCCATCTCTGGTCTGGGAAGATCCCACATGCTGCAGAGTTGCTAAGCCCATGCGCCACAACTACTGAACTTACATGCTGCAACTCCTGAAGCCCACGCCCCCTAGAGCCCAAGCTCTGCAACGAGAGAAGCCACTGCAGTAAGAAGGCTGTGCACCACAGCTGGAGAGTAGCCCCTGCTTGCAGCAGTGACAACCCAGAGCAGACATAAATAAATTTAAAAAATTATTAAAAAAAAAGACCATAGGGAAAGGTAGTAGACAGAATAAGACAGTGATTTTATTTGAATCTGATTGATAGGCATACCTTTTCCCACTTGTTTTTGTTTTTCCAAGTGGATTAAATAAGTGGCTGAAACTGTCTAAGTGCTGCAGAAGCAGCCTGCTGGGGAAACGGAAACGCTGACAGTGCCTGCTGAATGCATCCCCAGTATCAGTCAGGTGGTCGCCGGTAGTGATGCAGCCAGGTCAGGGGCGGTCTGTTGGTCCAGGACCCCAGTGAGGCCCGAGGGAGGTGTCCCTGCTCTAGGACAGGAGGCTTAGGCTACTTGTCACTCAGCCAGGAGTTCACATGGGCTGAGGGTGGGAGGGTCCAGAGAAGACAGTTTAAGAGGGTTTGCACAGTGTTGCTTATCGCAGGGCTTTTGCATCTGTGACAAGAGTTTAGGGTGTTGGATGGGGTATGGGAGAACGTGTGAACAGTGGGAGGAGTCCCTTGGCTGGGAATTAAGATCTGGATTCTGTGATCTGTTTATCAATATAATGAAAGAAGAGAGTCGATCTTGCTTCTCTGGTGTCTGTTCCCTGTTGCTTTCTGGGAGCTGTCGCAACTTCATGAGTGTTTCAAGGGCGAGTCCAGAGCTGACGATTGCTGAGAGGCCTTGGGCGACACGTGACTTCCTTCGTGCTGTGGCTTAATGAGGGGGTGGGGGGGGTCACCCCAGAGGTTGCCTTGCTTCTGTTCCCATCAGCTGTTGGGATATTTGTGGAGCTGCACTGAGCTGCAAGGAAAGAAAAAAGAGGTGGCACACGAGCCCCCCCACGCCTCCCGCGCTTCCCCGGTGTCGCTCGTCTGCTCTTACTGGATGCAGGGCCTTCTCTCAGCCAGTCACATGGGGTCCACTCTGATAGGAGGGGCTTCATTTTTGGAAAGTACATTCTTTGAAGTGTTCCTGAAGCGGTATCAGATGGCTGAGGTCGGTCAGTCTTTTGGGGGAAAACCAGAGGGACGAAATGCTTGAGAAGGTCTTTGAGGAAAAGTGAGACTGTTCTTGGCCTGGGGGAGGACAGGTGACTCGTGGAAGCGTATGAGGAAGCGAGGGGCCTGTGAGATGCTGAGAGCTGAAGCGTCCAGCAGTTAGGAGGTGACCGACTGCAGTAAAATAGAGACACAGACGTGTGTGCGTTTAGATCTCTCTGTCTGCGGGTATCAGATATGGGTGTGTGTGTATGTATAAAGTTGTTTAGGTCAACAGCACGATCTTAAATGACCATAATGACTGTTGAAATCACTCGGGGTAGATGGCTGCTGACCTCTACGTGTGTGTTAGGTCAACAGCACGATCTTAAATGATCATAATGACTGTTGAAATCACTCGGGGTGGATGGCTGCTGACCTCTACGTGTTGGTTTGCCTGCCCTGTGTCCCTCCCCACCTGGCACCCACTTTGGACTTTTGTCACTGTGACAAGACAGTAACTGGGTCTCTCAAGCTAAAATTCAGTATGTATTTACTGCTAAGTGAGCATGTTTTTATGGGCGGTGGGTGGGGGGAGGTATTTAATTCAAGGACTAGCATGCCTTGAGCAACAAGGTATGGTTTAAAAAATGTGAGGGCTTCCCAGGTAGCTCAAACGGTAAATAATCTGCCTGCAATGCGGAAGACCTGGGTTCAAGCCCTCCGTCAAGAAGATCCCCTGGAGAAGGGAATGGCAACCCACTCCAGTATCCTTGCCTGGAAAATCCCATGGACAGAGGAGCCCGGCGGGCTACAGTCCATGTGGTCGCACAGAGTTGGACATGACTGAAGTGACTCACACACACACACAGACACACACACACACACAGAATGTGATGAAATTAGAGACCCAGCTGCCACTGTTTACCCGCTTCTTTGGACTCCAGCATTAGGTGTGAGTGAGGCTGGGGGGCTGCTCAGGACGCCAGCAGGCCTGGCCAGCTGGAGCTGGACCTGGTGGCCCTTTGTTCCTTCTTGGGCTGTCCTGCACCCAAGGGTGCGACAGGTTCTTTGGCACAAGTGATCTTGAAAGTCACTCAATCGTGTTCAACTCTTTGTGACCCCACGACTATACAGTCCATGGAATTCTCCAGGCCAGAATACTGGAGTGGGTTAGTCTTTCCCTTCTCCAGGGGTCTTCCCAACCCAGGGATCGAACCCACGTCTCCCACATTGCAGGCGGATTCTTTACCAGCTGCGCCACAAGGGAAGCCCTTGAAGATCTTGAAAGGTGGACCATATTTTGATATCATTTTAACCTAATTATGTATACCTCATGGCAGATTTCTAGGTTTTTCTTCAATTAGTTTATATATATATATATATATATATATATATATATTTTTTTTTTTTTTCCTTTTTTTTTCCTGAAAGCTTGGAAAGAAGTTGAAGCACAAAGCTATATGTCTGAGTTCTGTTACTAGTTAAACAACACCTCCCTCTGCTGGATAGAGTGTGTAACACATTTTAGTGGCAGTTCTCTAATTGTCAAGTGCTGTTTGCTTTTCCTGCTACAGATCTCCTTCAGACTTGTTCTGGAAGTCAATTAGTATGCCTTTGTTCTTTCTGCTTAATCTAATCTGAAGGTTTATAAAAATTCCAGTGGTGTACAAATATACCTTAAATCTGTGGTATTTTAATCTCATTATGATGTTACGAAATTAAAGATTTGGAATTTTCATGGTAAAAACATTCATGTTTTTGAAATAGAAATATTAACCAGCTATATTCTCAGATAGACATGCTCTGATAATAAAAATGCTTGAATATAAGGTGCATTAAATAATATATGAAAGCTAATCTGGTCTTTTTTTCCTCATATATAAATTTTGCAAAAAGTTTTGAAGAACTCAGTACTATTGCCATAATTGAAAGACTAATATGGAAGATCCTAAATTGGCTGTTTCTGATAACTTTTTAATTGTTGCCTTGTTTTGTCCTATGTTCAATTATGACTGAAAAAGTGAATGGGATATTTTCCTTAATTTTTGGTTCAGTCTTGAGTTGGGTGTTTTATATGTGTGTGTTGTGTGTGTGCTCAGTCACTCACTCATTCCTGTCTATTTGTGAGCCCCTGGACTGTAGCCATGATGCTCTTTCCATGAGATTTCCCAGGCAAGAACACTGGCGTGGGTTGCCATTTCCTTCTCCAGGGGATCTTACTGACCCAGGGATCGAACCTGCATCTCCTGCATTGGCAGGTGGATTCTTTACCCCAGAGCCACCTGGGAACACACACCTATTATGTAAAAGATACTCTGCGAGGAAATTTTTGTGTTGGTTGTTCTTTAACCCTCAGAAGAGTCCTCTGATGCTAGTTCTCCAACCCCTTTATTTCACAGATGGGGCTCAACGAGGTTTAAATAATTTAACCTCAAGTAACATGTAAATCATGGAACTGGCATGTCTGTTTGAGCATAACTTCGGAGCCCATGTCTTCCCACCCCATCCTATAGCATCACAAAGAATCAGAGTATGATGTCCCTGTACCCCAATTGCTAGCCTACTGATTTCAGATGAAAGTGGATTGTGATTCTGACTTTGTTATTAATCAGTAGTATGATATTGAGTAACTGACTTTTCTGGCTTCACTGTTTAAAAATCTTTAAACCATGGTCTTTGTGTTACCCTGAGCACTGGGAAATCAGGTGATGGTGGTATGAATCCCTGCCCTACTCCAGTTAACCAAAGGTACCCCCCATTTTTTACAAATATGTATATTTTTGGCTGCGCTGGGTCTTCGTTGCTGTACGAAGGCTTCCTCTGGTTGCAGTAAAGGAGGCTGCTCTCTAGTTGCAGCGCTTGGGCTTCTCGTTGCGGAGCATGGGCTCTAGAGCGCGGGCTTCCGTAATTGTGGCCCACCGGCTTAGTTGCCCCACAGCATATGGAATCTTCCCTGACCAGGGATAGAACCCATGTCCCCTGCACTGGCCGGTGGATTCTTAAATCACCGGACCCCAGGGAAGTCCAGCACCCTCTCTTTTATCTGTTTTACATATTGAGCTTCTGTGGTGACATCATTTTGAAGGCACAGTTTTTCTGCTTAAAAAAAATGAAGCTGTTGGTCAATAGGCTTTCCCGCTCATTCTTTCCTTAGGGACGTAGATCAGCACAACAGCTCCTTGTAGTTTTCCTCCGGCAGGGAAAGCAGGCGCGGCCTGAAGCACCGGATTGCTTAGTACCTGCTCCTTTCGCTTGGCAGCATTAGGGCAATGAAGTTGGAGGAAAGCAGACTCTAGATGGGCAGGGTACTGAAGCGTCTACATTTTTTACCCACTGTAATCAGAACACCCAGCCTGCCTCCTTTCCTTGCAGTGTAATTTTCAACAACCCACTTCCCACATTTCAGCACAGGGAAATTAAAATGCGAGGAAGATGACAGAAGTAAAAAATACATAAAACACTGAAACGTAAATTAAAATTGCTATTTGCATTCAACATTGTAGAATTATAGGTTTCTTGGCAAGATGCAGGGTAACAGTGAGCAAGACCCGGCACCCTTTTCCATGGCTGCCTTGTCTGTGCCTCCCCCAAACATTGCTTTTCCTTATGCTCTTCATATATTGCAGTGTGCCGTCAGGCTTGGTTCACTGATAAGACAGTGGTGTCCTTGAGGCCAGGGTCAACTCTTAAACTTTTATTTCAGTGCATCAGAAACATTGCCAACTATTTAAAAAATGTTTCTGTTGGTTAAAAAGGGAGTAGGGACCAGCACTTTGGCCATCTCATGCGAAGAGCTGACTCATTGGAGAAGACCCTGATGCTGGGAGGGAGTGGGGGCAGGAGGAGAAGGGGGCGACAGAGGATGAGATGGCTGGATGGCATCACCGACTCGATGGACGTGAGTCTGAGTGAACTCCGGGAGTTGGTGATGGACAGGGAGGCCTGGCGTGCTGCGATTCATGGGGTCACAAAGAGTCAGACACGACTGAGCTACTGAACTGAACTGAGGGACCACTCAGCGCATTGCCCAGCTGTACTGGGAAAAGCAGTTTAGAGAGCTATCCATTCCAATGACGGATTGTTAAACATCTTAAGTATGGTCCCTCAGCTGTCCCTGGAACAGCTGTGTGGTGAACTCTGAGTTAGTCCTGTCAAAATGAATACAATTGAGATTGAGACCCTGTTTTCATTTTCTGGTTAAAGGAAAAAAAAAAAATGATTAGAGACTTTGTGGTGGTGGGAAGTTCCCCAGCATTCTTTGGGAGCTGAGATTTGTATAGGCTTGGTTCTTATATCTAGATACAGTGGGGGAGAAGGGGCAGGAAATGAGTTTTTCTTGTTTAATACATTTGGTTAATTTCTACAAATAGTTACTGAGTATTTGCTATGTACTCGACACTGCTAATCGCTGATTATGAAAAGCTAATGAACTTTACAGGCAAGATAACATTCATACTTGGAGCCATTAAATAAAAGATGATGTGTGATTGAGTGCCAGATTGTTGGTGTGAATCTCATGAGCCAGTGACCAACTCCATGCTAATGATCCTGCATGGAGACAGACATAGGTTCTTATCAGGGGACAGACTGTTAAGGGCAGGAGCAGCCTGGGAGGTCAGGGGTGTGTGGTCCTCCTACTGTGTACAGTAGAGGGAGAGCGCAGCAGGGCGTGACGGCGTGCGCAGAGGCTTCTGGGAGGGACACTTGTTCGTTCTGTGCCTTGGTGACGGCGCGCGCAGAGGCTTCTGGGAGGGACGGTCCTTCATTCTGTGCCTTGGTGACGGCGCGCGCAGAGGCTTCTGGGAGGGAGGCACGTTCGTTCTGTGCCTTGGTGACGGCACACGCAGAGGCTTCTGGGAGGTACGCTCGTTCATTTTCTGGCTTGCAGGTTAGCCAGTGTTTGAATATATGGAAAGAATGGGGAGGATGTTCTGTTCTGGGAGGAGATTAGAGTGAAGTTGTGGAGGACGGCGGAAAGGGGCTCGGATAAAGTGGATTAAGTGGTAATCGTGAAAGTGAAACTCGCTCATTCGTGTCCAGCTCTTTATGACCCCACAAACTATACAGTCCATGGAATTTTCCAGGCCAGAATACTGGAGCGGGTAGCCTTTCCCTTCTCCAGGGGATCTTCCCAACCCAGGGATGGATCCCAGGTCTCCCGCATTGCCGGCGGATTCTTTACCAGTTGAGCCACAGGGGAAGCCCCAGAATACTGGAATGGGTGGCCTATCCCTTCTCCAGGGGATCTTCCCGACCCAGGAATCGAATCGGGCTCTCCTGCATTGCAGGCGGAGCTGTGATCCTGAAAGGCCTTAAATAAGTTCAGCAAGTCACCGCCACTGAAAGTGTCTATTTTGAGAAGCTCTATATAACCCCTGTCAATTTGACTGATGACCTCTTTCTTTGGTGGGGGGTGTCCCCACTGTACCTTACAGTCTGTCTCTGTCATTGAACTAGTGATTCTGAAAGGCTCAAGTTTATGTACGCGTTTTTCTTTCACTAAATGTTACTGAGATCATACCTGGTTACCTTGATTGGAAACTGGTTGTTTTGGCAATTCCAAATTCTTAAATTTACCTATTCAGAGTGGGTTATTATCTCTACAGACAGTTTGATTTTAACCATTTTATAGTGTAATAGTAATGGTGTTACTGAGCCCAGGCTCGCTCCGCTCGCTGCACGACAGGCCAATAGAGAGGAGGTGTTGAAGCAAAGAAGAGACTTTAATCAGAGAGCAGCTGACTGAGAAGATGGCACGTTAGCGCCTCAAAATAACCATCTTATTGTGGTCTGGATGTCAGGTTCTTTTATAGATCAGAGGGAACGAAGCAATGAGGAATTAAAGTCGGAAGGCAGAATAGAGAGGAAGAGGCAGTGGGGAGGTAAAGTGAAAGGGTCTTCAGTCTTGCAAAACATCTGTAAGAGAACGGCCTGCCTTTGAAAAGGGTGTGTTAATCTCTTCTATTCACAGGTTGGTAGGGACAAGCTATCTCTGAGCTGAACAAAGGCTAAAGCTTTAGTTTACAGTCAAGCAGAGGGGCAGGATCCTCCAGGCAAGGCATTAAGTATGATTATAATAATAAAAGCAGCCAAAAGTAAGTTGAAGAAACTGTTTCCAACATGGAGTCAGAATTGAATTGCCTTCCTCCCTGCATCAATAGGGCGTGGCTGAGTGCAGCCCTAAGAACCTCGGTTGCTCTGTGTCTTTAACCCGCCTCCCTCCCTCCCCCGCCCCGCCCCGCCCCGCCCCGCCCCGCCCCGCCCCGCCCCGCCCCGCCCCGCCCCGCCACCTACCAGGTAACACAGGCTGCTCAGTCCTGTCCAACTCTTTGCTACCCGAAGGACAGTATCCCGCCAGGCTCCTCTGTCCATGGGATTCTCCAGGCTAGAATCCTGTATCAGGTTGCCATTTCCTTCTCCCGAGGATCTTCCTGACCCAGGGATCGAACCTGCATCTCCTATGCCTCCTGCACTGGCAGGCAGATTCTTTACCACTGAGCCACCTGCTATTTTAAAATAGCCCCAGCTATTTTATGTTCGGTCTTCAAATTTAGATTTTTTGACATCTTGCTCTCATTGTCGTGTGCTGAGTGCAAAAAATATAAAAATTAAATCTGATTTAGCAAAGCATAGGACAGATTAGTCTTACTTAAAAGGGAATTACAGTTCAGCAGCTATGTATGTATCATTAATATTATTTACAGTGTGTGTGTATTGCTCCATTGGTGTTTAAGAACTCATTTTTATTTACGAATTTGAATTTTAAAGAGACATTTTATAATTAGTTGCTCCTGCTGATTTTCTCAGCATGGGTGTTTCAGGAGGTGGAATTGCTGCTTCTGCTGTGCAGGGTCTTGTGGTAATGTGTGTGGCTCCTCCTGAGTGATGTGTGTCTAGTCACCACGCTTTTCTTGCAGGCAGTGAAGTGAAATGAAATCTCTGTCATTGCTGTCATCTCCCCTCTCCCCTCTGATATCTTCTAATTTGGGTATAAGAGTTCTATAAAAATGGGGGAAAAAATTGGTGCCAGATCCTCCTGGTGCATTGAAATTTGAATAACTTGAATTAAAAGGAAAATTTCTTAGATGAGTAAGGTATATGAGTGCCTAACATGAAGGGGGTTTCTTAACTTCAGAGGGTCTGTGAGCCCCCAGACATTTAATGCAAAGTTTGTATAAATATTTATCTGGATGTTTTATTGGGAGAGGAGCCATACCTTTCTCAAAGAGATCCATAATGCCAAAAAAGTTAAGAACCACTTCTCTGAGTATTATATTTTCCTAGTCCTACAGATTCAACTATTATCCTAAATCAGTGACATTAAGGGGGTGTTGATAGACGTGAGTCTGAGTGAACTCCGGGAGTTGGTGATGGACAGGGAGGCCTGGCGTGCTGCGATTCATGGGTCGCAAGGAGTCGGATACGACTGAGCGACTGATCTGATCTGATCTCATAAAATAAGCTCTTTTAAGTACTTGAATTAGTGAATTTATAGTCATTATTGTTTTTGCAAGAAGTACCTCACACTGGAAAAGTCAAAGGGATTGACTTAACACTTTTAGTTTCTTTCTCCATTAAATTGATATATTTACTATACAGAGACCACCTGGTATAATCTTTATAAATGTGGGATTTGATGAAAATTATTTTAGGTCCATATATCCATGGATTGCCTTGTAAATTAACATCATCACCCTAGTAAAGAATGAATGAATATCTTTTAACTTCTAAACACTACAGTACTTATCTAGTCTGTGAAGATGCAGCATAAGTAGATGGGGACGACAGTATGAAATCATGAATGTTTTGCTGAGTTGTGTCTGATTCTTTGTGACCCCATGGACTGCAGCATGCCAGGCTTTCCTGTCCTTCTCTATCTCCTGGAGTTAGCTTAAACTCATGTCCAGTGAGTTGGTGATGCCATCCAACCATCTCATCCTCTTTCACCCCCTTCTCCTCCTGCCTTCAATCTTTCCCAGGGTCAGGGTCTTTTCCAATGACTTGACTCTTCCCATCAGGTGGTCAAAGTACTGGAGCTCCAGCTGCATTATCAGTCCTTCCAATGAATATTCAGGGTTGATTTCCTTTAAGACTGACTGGTTTGATCTCCTTGCTGTCCAAGGGACTCTCAAAGTCTTCTCCAGCATTACAGTTTGAAAGCGTCAATGTATGAGGACCCAAAGAAAAGAAGCAATACCTGCTTTAAGAATAGATGAGAGGGAGTGGTCACTGTGAGTTGGGTCAAGCCTGGAGGACTTCAGTGAGAAGGGGATTTGAGTGGGGATATAACAGATGGTCAGAGAGAGTCTGGGGCTGAGGGAATAACTGGTTGAAACAAAGTCTGCTGTGATTTTGCCCTCTGGGGGACATTGAGTTGACCAATGGAAAGGCAGCAGTAGGTCTTGGCTCTTTTCCTGGCTTCTGGTCCTGGCTGGAAGCTGCTTCTCCCCTCTGTTCTCAGTGTTTTAATTTGTAAAACTGTACTTTTCTTATAGCATTCTTAATTTTACTTGCTATGTGTTTGTTATGGGTCTTCCCTAGTGGCTCAGTGGTAAAGAATCCACCTGCAATGAGGAGACGTGGACTTGATCCTTGGGTCGGTCAGAAAGATCTCCTGGAGAGGGAAATGGCAACCCACTCAAGTATTCTTGTCTGGGAAATCCCATGGACAGAGGAGCCTAGCAGGCTACAGTTCATGGGGTCACAAACAGTCAGACGCAACGTAGTGACTAAACAACAACAGCAATGTGTTTATTTTAAAAGAAAAACCTGATACACAGAGCCATCACGATGGCAGTATGGGAAGAAGATGAGGGTAGTTAGTGGCCAGGTTGCTAAGGGTCTTGAGTGAAGGGGTTTATAAAGCAGGAGTTGGTAGCCTATGGCCCTTGGGCCAAATCCTGCTCATTTCTTATCTTTGTATTAATAGAAGGTGTTTTATTGGGACACAGCCATGGGTTAATTTACGATCGTCTCTTTTTTTGCTATAATGGCTGAATTGAGTATTTGCATCGAGACTATATGGCCCATGGAGCTAAAAATATTTGCTGTCTGGTCCTTTACAGAAAAAGTCTGCCGATCCCTGAGTTAAAGAATTACAGCTTTAGTTTAGTTGCATTGGGGATCCATTTAAAATTTGTTTTGTTTGGGGGAAGGATTAGGTATATAGAGGGCAGTAGTAACCACAGTGCCACTGGAAGAGTGTGTGAGGAAGATTAATCCAGTCAAGTTGCTCAGAGTGCATTAGATGATATGAATTCGTGTTGAGGTGGGTAGGCTGTTTAGGATCAGGAGTTAATTCCTGAAGCACCCTGGAGAAGAGATGGTATCTGTTGTAGGAAGAGATAGTAATAAGAATGTAAATGGAGGGATAGTTGCATGAGACTGTAAGAAAATAATAGTCTTGGGGATGAAAGATATGGCAGAGACGAGGGAATATACGAGGATCTGAAGTACGGCACTAAAGTGACTGGAGGGGAAATGGTGAAAGAGGAGAGAGAAAGGAATTCTCTCGCTGGAGCTAGTTTTATAGGGACGTTCACTGGTTTTGGCATGCTGGGTGTGTAACATGGGACATCCGTCAGGTAGTTAGATGTTACGACTCCGCATTTTTCTGCTTCTCTGGACAGACCCAATTTCCCGATAGGCCCAGTTCAGAGAGTAGGCTTCCCGTGATTGCTCACACCCCTTGCAGGTTCCGGAGAAAGAATCTGTTTGCTTAGTCCAGTTCCTTCTTCCTGGCAGTGCCTTCCAGGAGTGATGGCGGTGGGTGACGTGGAGTGGGTGTGTAGCACATGGCTTGTGAAGGGCAGGCACTGGACCCTGTCTGTGGAGAAGGGCGGGGCAGTTCCCAAGGGCTCTCTAGAGCCTGTTGGACAAAACTCTGAATCTTCTCTCCCGCTCCGCCTGAGACACCGATCCCTTCTGGACTCCTGAGACCGCCACCGAGGTGAGCCAATTAGACTGTATGGGACCTGCTTCTAGCTGTGGTTTATGCGGCATGTTTTTCTCACTATGTTTTCATTGTCATAAGGTGTGTTCTTTTTGCCAACACAAATGGGAATGTAGCCTTGTTGACACCTTTTACTCGGTAAGATTTACTTTGTTTGGCTTTCTCCACACTGTAGTTAAAGAATACAAACTGCTCTAGAGTTACTTTGTTTTTCTCCTTGTTCTATCATCCCAGTCCAGCTCTAGACCTTTGCCTCAGTGGTCTGGTTTGGCTGATGGCATTTTTCTTCTAAGTTCTTGACATCTTTCCCTTTTCCTGTATGTGTGCATATGTGCTCAGTTGCTCAGTTGTGTCCAACTCTTTGAGACCCCATGAACTATAGCCTGCCAGGCTCCTCTGTCCATGGAATTTTCCAGGCAAAAATACTGGAGTTGCCATTTCCTTCTCCAGGGGATCTTCCCAACCCGGAGATCAAACCCAGGTCTCCTGTGTCTCCTGCTTTACCACTGCACAACCGGGAAGCTCCCTTTTCCTGCCTGGTGGTCTGCATACGATGAGCATTTCCGCTCAGCGGAAGTGTGAGATGGACTGGGCTAGGGTGGATGTCAGAGCTGGACACCGTCTTGTAGTTTTCAGGTAGCTTTCCAGGCAGCCTTCTCAGTGTAACTTTACAGCACCCCTTGAAGTAAGCATCTTGTTTGTCTACAGTAATTAATTGTTCAAATCATGTTCAAAATTAATTGCAAATTTTTATTTTATTGAGTACAAAAGACTGGAAAACTTGACTTTTAATGAGTAATAGGTGAGTAATAGGTGAAAACTGAGGCTCAGAAAAGCAGAATTCCTTGTCCAAACATGGTGAGCGTTTATGAACAGTATCTCTTACTGAAAGAAAAAAAAAAGAAATAGGAAATAAGTAAAGGAGTTTCCAGGAGAGAGGTTACAGTCCTAATTTGACTAAAGGCTAGCCAGGAGCTGGCTTGATGAGTGCGGATCCTAGGGCCCTTCTGGCTACTTTAGTTACTCACTTAAATGCCATTTGGATAATTATTGGCTTTTTACTTTGGGGAAGATTCAGTTCCTCCAAGAATTTGCTTTCAAGTTCTGTTTTTGGTGCAGTCACCCCTTTAGCCAGACTCCGAATCATTCCTTCTGCCCCATGCTGTGCTGGCACCATGGGTCCTGTTTCACCCCAGCCCCAAACATGTGGAAGGCAATTTCCCGACTGACCATAGAAATTGTCCTTGTCCACTGCATAGAAAAATTCCCTTGAGTGTTTTGCCATCATGACCTGACTTTGCAGTCTGACATGTGTATTTCCTAGATGTCTCAATGACATGAGAGTACAGGAGTGAACAAGACAGACACAAATCACTTACTTTGTGGAAGTTGCCTTTGAGGCAGTGAGGCTTCTATTTTGATTATATTCTGAGTGATATTGATTAGCCGGTGTTCATGTAAGAGTCTACCTAAGATAATATTGGGAATAATCAGACTAGTCAACAATAACTGAATTATATTACTATTTATAAATGACATGTTGGATATTCATTATAAATGATGTTTACATGGTTTATATAATAAAAGACAAGGTAAGTATTATTGTAAATAAACTAATGGGAGCAACAAGAGAAAAATGTTTAAATTTGCACCATGTGGTAGAATAACAGACAGAAATAAAGTATAGCCAGTGTGAAGTAGAAGCTTTGTTTCCTTCTGCTCTCTGCATACTCATATTTGGGCTGCCAACTAAATTCCTTTTCCTTTTTTTTTTTTTAAATTTTGGTCTGAGGGGTATTTCTTATCCTTCTTTTATCTTCTAATTATGTGTTGGCTGGAGGCTTAAACTCTCTCTGTGCTCTTATCTGTAAAAGAGAGTATCCTCTCTATCCTGAGAACCCTCTTATACTAAAACTGGGACTGTAAATTGGTGCAGCCATTCTGGAAAACAATATGAATGTTCCTCAAAACAACTAAAAATAGGGCTACCATATAATGCAGCAATCCCACCCCTGGGCATATGCCCAGACAAAACTATAATTTTGTAAAGATACATGCATTCATATGTTCACAGCAGCAATATTTACAATAGCTAAGACGTGAACACAACCCAAATGCCCATGAGCAAGGGCCTCCCTGGGGGCTCGGACAGTAAAGCGTCTGCCTGCAGTGTGGGAGACCTGGGTTCAATCCCTGGGCTGGGAAGATCCCCTGGAGAAGGAAATGGCAACCCATTCCAGGACTCTTGCTTGGAAAATTCCATGGATGGAGGAGACTGGTAGACTCTGGTCCATGGGTTTGCAAAGAGTCAGAGATGACTGAGCAACTTCACTGGTTCACTGGTCCATCAACAGATGAATGAATAAAGAAGATGTGGTACATATATGCAATGGAATATTCAGTTCAGTTCAGTTCAGTCACTCAGTCCTGTCTGACTCTTTTCGACCCCATGAATCGCAGCACGCCAGGCCTCCCTGTCCATCACCAACTCCTGGAGTTCACTCAGACTCACGACCATCAAGTCAGTGATGCCATCCAGCCATCTCATCCTCTGTCGTCCCCTTCTCCTCCTGCCCCCAATCCCTCCCAGCATCAGAGTCTTTTCCAGTGAGTCAACTCTTCGCATGAGGTGGCCAAAGTACTGGAGTTTCAGCTTTAGCATCATTCCTTCCAAAGAACACCCAGGGCTGATCTCCTTCAGAATGGACTGGTTGGATCTCCTTGCAGCCCAAGGGACTCTCAAGAGTCTTCTCCAACACCACAGCTCAAAAGCATCAATTCTTCGGCGCTCAGCCTTCTTGACAGTCCAACTCTCACATCCATTCATGACCACTGGAAAAACCATAGCCTTGACTAGACGGACCTTTGTTGGCAAAGTAATGTCTCTGCTTTTGAATATGCTATCTAGGTTGGTCATAACTTTCCTTCCAAGGAGTAAGCGTCTTTTGATTTCATGGCTGCAGTCACCATCTGCAGTGATTTTGGAGCCCCAAAAAATAAAGTCTGACACTGTTTCCACTGTTTCCCCATCTATTTCCCATGAAGTGATGGGACCAGATGCCATGATCTTCGCTTTCTGAATGTTGAGTTTAAGCCAACTTTTTCACTCTCCTCTTTCACTTTCATCGAGAGGCTTTTTAGTTCCTGTACACTTTCTGCCATAAGGGTTGTGTCATCTGCATATCTGAGGTTACTGATATTTCTCCCGGCAATCTTGATTCCAGCTTGTGCTTCTTCCAGCCCAGTGTTTCTCATGATGTACTCTGCATAGAAGTTAAATAAGCAGGGTGACAATATACAGCCTTGACGTACACCTTTTCCTATTTGGAACCAGTCTGTTGTTCCATGTCCAGTTCTAACTGTTGCTTCCTGACCTGCATACAAATTTCTCAAGAGGCAGATCAGGTGGTCTGGTATTCCCATCTCTTTCAGAATTTTCCACAGTTTATTGTGATGCACACAGTCAAAGGCTTTGGCATAGTCAATAAAGCAGAAATAGATGTTTTTCTGGAGCTCTCTTGCTTTTCCGTGATCCAGCGGATGTTGGCAATTTGATCTCTGGTTCCTCTGCCTTTTCTGAAACCAGCTTGAACATCAGGAAGTTCACGGTTCACATATTGCTGAAGCCTGGCTTGAAGAATTTTGAGCATTACTTTACAAGCGTGTGAGATGAGTGCAATTGTGCGGTAGTTTAAGCATTCTTTGGCATTGCCTTTCTTTGGGATCGGAATGAAAACTGACCTTTTCCAGTCCTGTGGCCACTGCTGAGTTTTCCAAATTTGCTGGCATATTGAGTGTAGCACTTTCACAGCATCATCTTTCAAATGGAATATTACTTAGCCATAAAAAAGAATGAAATAGTGCCATTTGCAGCAGCATGGATAGACCTAGAGATGATTACACTAAACAAAGTATGTCAGAAAGATAAAGACAGGTACTGTATGATATCACTTATATATGGAATCTGAATGACACAAGTGAACATATCTATGAGACAAACCATGCTTACAAATATAGAGGAGAGACCTGTGGTTGCCAAGGGGGGAGTGGGGGAAGGGGAAGGAATGACTGGGGGTTTGAGATTAGCAGATGCAAACTATTCTGTTAATGTGTAGGATGTTTAAACAGCAAGGTCCTATGTATAGCATGGGGAACTATATCCAATAGGGTCTGATAAACCGTAATGGAAAAGAATATAAAAAGAGGGTATTGCAGCAGAAATTACACACAACATTGTAAATCAACTGAACTTCAATAAAATTAAAAAAAATTCTGTATATCCCCACACTAGGGTAAGGATGTTTCCCTTAAAAACTTATCAGAAAAGGAGTGACTTTGTATTCAGGTTTTTACCATTTCTGAATCAGGCATGTTCTGATTGTTTTTGAGTAACAAAGAACTTTTGGAGAATACATATTAGCTTGAAATAACTGCAGATAATTCTCGTTGGGCTGCTTACAGAGATCACTAAAATAGGTTTAAAAAAAGAGGAGACAGCAAACTTAACACACAATCAGCAATTATACCTGAAGAAATAATCCTGGAGTTGTATGTGTTGGATGTCACTGTAAACTGGCTTTTAAAAGTGACTTTTACGGGCCAGACAGTGAGTTTAGCACTCTTAGTGAATGGATTCTGTGCATTAGGATAGAACTTCCAGCTATATCATCCTGCAGATTTAAAAATGGCTATGTATCAACTTAAGGCAGAGCCCAAGATGTGATATAACTCAAAATGATACTGTGACAAAGATTCTAATGACATATTGCATGTGAAAAGCTTTACTAAGATAATTCTCTGAAACTTAAGTGAATAAAAGCAAGTGTTTTTATTTTGTGTAATATTTGATTTTATATAGGTATACTATTAACATAAAATATGAGAAGCGACTTGGTTATTTAATCTACAACCCTAAAGTATATATATTCAGTGTAGCCAACAACTTTTTGTCCTTTGGATTGCCTTAATTTAGATATACCTGATCTCTACTTCTCAGCAGATTTTAAGGATTAAATGAAAGAGTTAATTGGGTGTCTGCTTTGTAGTAAAGGGCTCCCCAGTTGGCGCCGTGCCTGTCACTGCCAGAGATGCAAGAGACACTAGTTGGATCCCTGCCTCAGGACGACCCTTGGAGTAGGAAACTGCACCCCACTCCAGTGCTCTTGCCTGGAGAACTCCATGGGCAGAGGAGCCTGGTTGGCTGACGTCCTTGGGGCTGCAAAGAGTCGGACACAATTGAGCGGCTGAGCACATAGTAGCAACAATAGACCAATAGGTAAAAACTAAATTTTTAAAATCCTGAAATTGTCATGAGTATTTTTGGTAACATCTAACAACCAGAATTAAAAGATAAGTAACTTGAAGTAGGAAAACTGACTTATTTGTTGAAATTTGCTCAATAAAAGAAAGTTATTTCAAATAAGGAACTATTGTTACCAGTTCTGATAATCTTGTTGACTCCTCATGGACTTAGTAATTAATAAAAGCAAATAATAAAATTTCATATGTTGGGGTGATAAAATTGGCATTATGCAATTTTTTACAAGTCTTAATTTGTAAAAATTTTTACTTCTAAAATCTTGGATTAAATTGGAAACAATTAGTTTGCTTGTCTATGTGTATTACTTTGTTAGAAATTTTTGAGAAATAACACGTTATGTCAAATAGCAGTTTATTACCTAGAGCTTGTCAGCACTAGTGGCAGTAAAGTCTAGAGATACATTGGACTGACTTGAAATTTTGTTACTCAAGAATAATTGATTATTCATTTCTCCTATAACTTCCTTATAGGATTTGAACTTAGGATTTCTCTGAAGTCAGGTATGGCAAGCCACACAGACACATGTGATTTCAGGGGTTAAGGTGTATAGGGGTGCTTCCTCGTTGTCCAGCTCCAGGCCCTGGGGTGATTTAGAGCAGGGAGTGACTCATGAAGGAGAGGCTGGGGGAGGAGATGCTCTGGCTGAGGCTCTGGGTTGGTCGGCTTGTGCATCAGAAGTGTGCTTACTCCCAGGGGAGTCCTTTGCTGTCTCCAGGAAGTAGCTACCCCGGGAGAGGCTGCCTCCCAAGACCAGAGCCCAAAGTGCCAGAGCATCAGTACAGAACATAAGAAGATACAGTCAGTATAAACTTTATGTTAGCACTCAAAATGCTCTTATGATTTACATTTCATTCTTCATTAAAAAACATTTGGTTGTGGTTGGCTGTTATATACTTTTATTTAATGAAAAAGTACATTTTTTAATCTAGCTTTTTTGATTTTGTCAGTGATGTTTCTAGAAAAATGAGTTGCTATCTTTTATAGAAGAGATTTAAACAGAATATTGGTTGATAAACTTTTTTTTTAGAAAGCCTGTGTAGTTCTTATTTTTTCTGTAAGTTTTTTAATGGTCCTTTTGTCTGAGTATTGTTGATACTATCTGTCTTTCAATGGTAGTGGCAGCTTTGTTAGATTGCATTGAGAAACAGATCAAAACCAGATGGTCGAGGACTTCAGCATCCTCTCTGTTCCCTGACTCTGCCTCCCGCTAAACCCTGCTGCGCTTCCGCTCTCTGTGGTCGGCACTGCCAGCCCAGGTGCGCACTCAGCTGCTGTTTCCATATGAATATTTTTTAAAGATAGTGTGTGTACATGAGAGAGGAGAGATCATGTAACACGTTTATTTTCGGACTTTACTTTTTTTACTAATAAAATGGTGGGTTTTAGGATCTCAGTCAAAGATACCATTCCTTAAAGCCGCATGGGAAATGCTGGACACTTGGAAATGAGGCCTTCATGTGGTTGAGATAGTTGTCCTTGCCTCACGGTCACTGGTAGTCCCATTCAAGCGGATCATCTTGGTTATGTCGCCTTATGTGATCACAGTAACTTTATTAAGTGCCCTCATTCGTGTATTTGAGTTTCTTCCCCCTGTAAGGAGCTTTCTTGGAAAGCTCACCCAGCCGCTTCTGCTTGTATCTCACTGTGGGGTGGGGATTCATGGACAGGTTAGTGTTTGTATAAAGCCAGCAAAGGTTGTCCTTTCTTGCTTTTCCTACCGACTTTGGAAAAATTGCAGCCCTTCTTGGAGAAGTTTTTGAAAAGGGAGGAAGCTGCCAGTTGAAGTTTAAAAATGAGATAATAATGCTAAAAGTAGTGATTTATAGTAGCAGTAATGATAATTAATCTTGAGCTTTTATTGTATGCTAGTTACAATTATGGGTGCTTTATATATTTATACGAATAGTTAATCTTCAGGACAACCTCACTGTTTTCTTTACTTTTCAGATGAGGAGATTGCATCCCCTGAGTAGTTAAATAAGCTGCTAAAAGGACATAGTTGGGAAGTGATGGAGCCCAGCCGACAAGTTTGGATTGTATGCGCTAACTGTGCTTTTTGCTTTTATGACTTAAAAAGAAGTGAGGAAACGAACGCTGAAAGGTTTAGCCGTTGCCCCAGGGTCACGGAGCGGTGAACGCTGAGGTTCCTCTCTGGGGTATCCTTTTCACTGTCTTCCTGTGCTTCCTCTGGGTGTTCCCTCTGCCTTTGTCCTCTCATATCTGAGCCAGGCTTTTTGGTGTTTTTGACTTGCTGTAGTTCCATATCCTTAAAATTGTATTCTTCCTCTGCAATTCCGTAACTTGACAAGGACGCCCTCAGGGGTCAGTGCCAAAGAGCGGACCTTGCAGCCTCCGTCTGCGTCTGAATCCTGCCTGTGGCCATGCTAGCCACGTGACCTCATACAAGCTGCACGCTGTGCCTCAGTCGTCTAACCTGTACAGTGGGTTAGTTATGGCGGCTATCCCACAGAGCTGCTGGGAGGAGTAGGAGAGTCAATACAGTAAAGAAAAGAGAGAGCTTTACAGTCTCTTTACTGTCCCACAGAGCTGCTGTAGGAATAGACGAGTCAGTACAGTAAAGCTGCTTAGTGTGGTGCCTGGCACGAGGAAGGGTTTGATAAATATCTTCTATTCTGGTTATATTATTTATCAGAAATATATACTCCGAATTAAACTTAGCACATTATCTCGCACTTGTTAGGTACTCAGTAAATGTATATGGAATGAATGAAAATAACCATCAGTTGCTTTGTATTATTGGCCTTTGCTTTTTTAAACTGGTTGGAATATTAAGATTATAGAAGATGAGATGTTTTTAGTGTTTGTGTTATCCTCCATTGCAAAGACCGAGGACCAGTATTATCACATTATGCTATGTATCTTGTGCTGTTTTTCACCTTGCTTTTCTCATCTGTAGAACTATTAGTTTTTACATTTAGTATTTTTATTGAGATTGAAAGGTACTGTGTCCATCTCCTGCTGCTGCTGCTGCTGCTGCTAAGTCGCTTCAGTTGTGTCCGACTCCGTGCGACCCCATAGACGGCAGCCCACCAGGCTCCCCCGTCCCTGGGATTCTCCAGGCAAGAACACTGGAGTGGGTTGCCATTTCCTTCTCCAATACTGTGTCCATCTAAGTTTATGTCATCATATTTAAGATTAGATGTTAATGTCCTCGAATTTTATCATGTCACATTTCCAACTGATACCAATTACCCATCAAATATGAATTTAATCGCAGGAATGGTAATACAGTCGTCAATAAAATGACTTTAGTTGGCAGCATCATTTAGCCATGAGCCAAGGAGCAGGAAAGCAGGATAGAAATCCTCCCATGGCACTCGTCCCACATGACACTGGCTTTTGCCTTTTCTGTTGAAGTAACACAAGAATTAAAGCCTTTCAAAGGGAGCCCGTCCGTCGCCTTCCACGTGTCATCCTCGCCTCCGAGAAAATGCTGCGTGATCCTGATGACAGCCCCACCTCTGATGTCACCCGGGATGGTACAGTCCTCTCAGCCTTTGCTGGGCTCCGTGCTGCTGCACCGGGGAAATGGTTACATTAAAGCTCACTCCCGTCAGCTCCATTATCTCCTCTGAAGTAGTTTTCACAAATATAGAAAAGCCCTACCGTGCTTGTTTTCGGTAAGCTACCAAGGTAGAGAGAGCGCAGAGGCCGGCAGGGAGAGCGAGAGGGCAGGCTGCGTGCCTTTGTGAAGGGAGCGGCGGCCGCTGGCTCAGCCGGGCTCCTGAGCTCAGAGCGCCCGTGGACACCACCCCGCGCGGTGCGGGGCCCCAGGGCTGCCAGGACCTTTGAAACTCACTTGCTTCCAGTTGACTAGAACGGCAGATTTTGAATTAGCCAGCTTCTCTTCTAGCTAACTTTTCTCGAGCGTTAAGCTGATGAACGGGGCATTTTCTATGATCAATGGGTAACTGCTGGAGCTACAGTAATCTCTGTGAGTAACCTCTATTTGTAGGTCTCTGCAGGCAAATTGATTTTATATATCGCTCTCTTGTAAAATGCTGCTGTAAAATGATCCATCTGTATGGTTGACTGCTTTTGCTTGTTAGTCTTGTCTTTCGACCATCCCAGTGCGAGACTGCTGGGGCTGAATGAGGTTCTGCTGAATCCCGACCAGAGAAACACCTTCCGCATTTATTCCGGGCTGCCCACGCCAGCTGTTCCTTAATTCCCCAGCCTTCCGAAAGACACCACCTGCCCTCCGAGCGCCATCGCCCAGTCCCTCCCCTGGCTTTCACCTAGAATGTTTATTTTAGCATCTGACATTGGATTTTTCATATTATTTATTTTTAGGTAGAAAGCAGAATATTATGCTTACCTGTAATTTTATTTCCTTTCATTGTCCCCCCCGCCCCGCCTGGGAAACACAGAGTGCCATCACCCTGTTTCTCCCCATTTTTGGACGTATTATATAGAAAGAAAGAGGAACCGGCTACCCCTGTAGTTTGAGAGACCTGATGTGGAGGCTTTGGATGGGAGCAGGGGCGGAGCTTCTCTTAAAGAGCCCAGACTGCTCTCCTCCCGTTCCGCCTGGGTGCCTGGACAGATGCTGGCTTGCAGAGCACAGGGGGCTGAGGTGGTGTCTGCTGGGGGTTTATTTTTCCTCAGTTTACACACCAGGGTGTGTTCTTCTCATCTCTTGAGAGTGTCACCCTAAGAGTAATTCAAGATTTATTTCTTTCTCATTAGGGAAGTTGACTTTGCTGAAATTCTCATTTTCAGAGATACGTGGAACCATTGCTCATGTTGACTTGCAGCCTGAATCCTTAGCACAACTGTGGGATGCTCTTACTGAGCATGAGAACTGCTGAATGCGAATATGGACCTGATGGGGCTTGTGACAGGCGGGAGGCTGACTGGAGCTATTGTTTTCCACTGCGCCTGGCGTCTGTCTTGACACAGCGGTTTAGGGAAGTCCACAGCTGTAGCAGCTCATCACTGCTGGGCACTCCTGCTGCTTAGCATTTGTGATTTTAAAACAAGAATTAGTACTTAAAATGTCCATGTCTTAAGTATTAAATTTCTTTAATATCAGTTTCAATATTAAAATATGTAATAAAATATGTAAGAACTGATATTAGTACTACCATACCATATCTGTGTTGACTTTAGCAGGAGAGAGCCTGCTATAAACAAGACTATGGAGTTCTTTAAAAGTTTAAACTTTATTTGCTTTTAGGAATAAAATTTTAAAAAATGACGGTCAGAGAAATTTAAAAATTGGATTTCCAGAGAGTAGAGTAGTGGTGACCAGGGGCTGTCAGGTGGGGAAAATGAGAAGGCGGCCCCAGGGCAGAGGCTCAGCTAGAAGAGGAGTGAGTTCTGGGGCGGTAATGTACATCGTCGTGATTACAGTTAATAACATTGTCTGATATACTTCGAAGCTGCTAAGGGAGTCGATCTTGAGTGTTTTCACCACAAAAGAGAAGTGGTAATGATGTGATGTGACAGCGGTGTTAGCTCAAGCTGTAGTGGTGATCAGCTTTCAATCTGGTGTGTCAAACTGGCATGCTGTACTCCCTGACCTACCCAGTGCCCTGTATCAGCTGCATCAGTAAAGCTGGAAAAAATGAAAATGTAAAATTGGGTTTTTGAAAGTGTGAATTCCTAGCAGGAAGAAGTAGGAAAAGCTAGGATGTTTGCAGTCAGAAGAGCAGCGGTGATCAGAAGCGCCAAGTCTGGTAGGAGAAGCGCAAGGGCAGACGGAAGAAGACACAGATGAGAGTGGGTGGTGGATCGAGGTGCAGAAGCAGCGCCTGAGAAGAGGAAACCAGCTTTAGAAACAGTGATTTTAAAGACAGGCCTGAATTCAACTCTTGCAGCTTAGAATTTCGTCTCGGGGTGAGCGCCAGTGCTCTGCACGCGGGCGGAAACCTGGGGTTAGGATCGCTGGGCTGCTCCTTAGCTCACGTTTTCCCTTCCAGGTGCTGTGAGCTGCCACTTCCAGCTCACAGAGCTCCTCTGCAGTTGACCGGAATGGGAAGCTAGTCTCATTTCCCCAGGAATTAGAATTGAAGGAGAAAAATTGGGCTCTGATTCATTAGTATGTAAAATTGAGTTTGTGGTGAGCACAGCTGTAACTATTAATCACTTGGGGAGAAACGTCCAATTAATGGAGCAGTCTCTACTTGTGTGCGCATGCTAATAGTTTGTGTAGTGGTTGGCAGACCTTTTCCTGGGTCTTGTAGTACATAAATACCTTCTCTATCCGTGCTTTTTAGAGAATTGCTAGCGACCAGATAATAGCCAGCACCCTCAAATACAGCCTTCTTCAAAGTGTGACTTTTATTAGAGTGAAGAGTGTGTACCAAAATATAATGTACTTAGATTACTCACTTAGCAAATTATCATTACTCATACTCATTTTGTGTCATTTTACCATACTGAATATGTTTTCTGTTGCTTAGTAAAAATAGATTATTCTTCTGTTTTCTTTTTTAAATACGACTTTTTCTATTGCATTGCAAATTGAAATCCTAAATGGGTCTCTGTATTAGTGGAGGGGTTTATTGATTATTAGACACAAAAGCATTGATCATTATTATTCACAGTTATGGATTATAATTTGTTGTTGTTGTTCAGTTGATAAGTTGTGTCTGACTCTTTGTGACCCCTTGGACTGTAGCCTGATAGGCTCCTCTGTCCATGGGATTCTCCAGGCAGGAATCCTGGAGTGGGTTGCAATTTCCTTCTTCAGGAGATCTTCCCAGATCAGTGATGGAACCTGTATCTCCTGCATTGGCAGGTGGATTCTTTACCACTGAGCCACCAGGGAAGCCAAGAATTCTGGAAAATCCCATGGATGGAGGAACCTGGTAGGCTGCAGTCCATGGGGTTGCGAAGAGTTGGACATGACTGAGAGACTTCACTTTCACTTTTCACTTTCATGCATTGGAGAAAGAAATGGCAACCCACTCCAGTGTTCTTGCCTGGAGAATCCCAGGGACAGCGGAGCCTGGTGGGCTGCCGTGTATGGGGTTGCACAGAGTTGGACACAACTGAAGTAACTTAGCAGCAGCATAGGTAAAATGTATTTGAGATATTTTACTCTGCAAGGCTTATGATGTTGGTTTGTAAATTGGATCTCTGTCTTCAATTTTTTTATTGATTTATGAAATTTCAGACTAAAGGGGAAAAATCAGTCACCCTCTGTCTATGGGATTGAATTCTTCCTTGACAGGCCAGGGACAGTGTGTCTTTAAGCCTGAAAGTTCTGTCCGTTTTCCAATGTTGAAATAACTTAAGAATTTATAGTTCTTTTATCATACTAACTGATTTTTAAGTTTTAAGATGTTTACTAACTGATATTCATTAGAGAACAGAGAGCACCGTGGATGTTATTGCATTTATGAACAACCTACAGGGAAAGGAGAGAAGCGGACTTCTAGTGGCTAGGTTAGCCATGACTTAGAGAGGACTGAAAGTCTGCTGAACCATGCTGACAAAAAATAGTATTCTCTTGAAAGTGCTGTACGAAAGTGAATTTGCCTGTGCATTTTTATTTCACAAGTGATCTGTCCAATGACATGAACATTGAAAGTCTGGGAAGATATCCCAGTTTTTAAAAATAGAAAAACCTTACCTTTCCCTCAGGTCCTTTCCTTTAAGCTCCAGTGTAATTTCTTTAAGGCTACGTACAGATGTTGATGTACAGGCATTTACTAATGCTCAGTTTTACATTTGTTGTTGTTGTTGTTGTTTTTTTTTTAAGGACTTTATGGTCTTCTGTGTAAAGGTAGAGTCGTTGACCATCATTCGTTTTGAGAGAAATTCTCTGTGAGCTATAAACTAAAGACAGGGTCCCATCACAGCCTAGGTGGTTCTCTTCCTCTGCTGGAAGGATGCTGGATCAGCTGGAAGGCAAACCCAGACCAGAAGGCATAGCCTTTCTCTGCGAAGGAAGGAGAGACTGCCTCTTTTCTTTACTTGTTTACTTAATTGAACACTTGGGCCTTTCAGTCAGGAGGTAGGAACTCTTTTGAGATTATCTTTTAGAGTAAAAACCTGCTATTTAAATGTAGTCAGCACAATTCATAGATATTGATGTAGTTCTCTGGAGGAGTGCTTCCATATTTTAAATGTATGCAGATCACCCGGGATTCTTTTTAGAGATACGGATTCTGATTAGGAAGGTCTGAAGTGATACCTGAGTCTGCATTTTGAACAAACACCTGGGTGATGCTGCTGCTCCGAGGCCACACTTTGAGTAGAAAGGTTCTAGGGTAGTGCTTTCAAATAGACTTCTCATGAGCATGAAAAAGTGTTCTCTGTATCTGCTGCAATGTTGTAGCCAGCTACATATGGAGCGCTGGATTTTCAATTTTATTTAATTTTAATTAATTTAAATTTAAATAGTTTTATGTGACTGTGACTGCCATATGGAACAGCATAGCATTTGGAGAGTAAGATAATCAGCTGAGAAGTTTAAGTTTAGTGGTAATTGCCCATGTAGATTATGGTGAATTCTAAAACTATGGCCAAGTTGTCCCCACTTAACTTGACCACCGCTTAAACTGTCTGCAGCAGACAATGCGTGCAGATGGAGTTGCTGGACTGCAAACTCCTTGATGGCCTTGCTTGTTGCTCTGTTTTCCAGTACTCAGCATATTCTTGGCGCACAATAAATGTTGGCTGATGAAGTGAAAGAATTAGGTAGTTCCAAAGCGAGGAAGGACCTCCCCGCCCCCACAGTGTCTCCAGCACTCTGTTCAGCCTGTCCTTGTGGGCAGGGGACAGAATTTGAGTGGCATTGGCATGTAGTATTTTGCTTATGTTTTGGGAAGCATCTTTCTGTTTCTGTTTTAAAGTTCTATTAAACGGTAACCTGTTGGTTATAGGACATTCTTTATTCATTCATTGATTCAACAAATATCCATTTTCTTAGTACTGTTATTCTAGGCTCTGGGAATATAATAATGGTAAAGATATCAGACAGAGTTGTTTTGGAGTTTATGTTCTGGTGGCAATATAACAAGACAGAACAAAGGAAGAACCTTTTCCTAAAAATGACCGGGCCCAGTTCCTAGGGAGGGTATGATTTGTAACTGCTGTTCATGGACATGGCCATCACAGTCTTTTGGGAAGCCTACGTCCAGTTGCTCAGAAT